>NC_003074.8:19141978-19450396 GCF_000001735.4 Arabidopsis thaliana | reverse complement strand
TGGTTATATGTGGTATCCGTTTATTTTTCAATTTTTATGTATGCATTAAGTTTTGGGAAATGGCTTTTAGTGAGGTTTTTTATCTGTCACGTCAGTTTTTTTTATTTTATTTGTTGCGATGATGGAAGTTTCCCTCATGATTGATTCTGTTAAAAGACAATGCATCATTTTTAGTGTTAACTATGTAGTACTAATATTTTATTCTAATCAAGAACATGGCCCATGTCATGTGCACATATTCTAGCTTATTCTTCGATTGCATTTTTGTAAATCCAAGAGAATTCCGTAAAAAATTAAATACTGACTTACACACGTGTCATTTTACCGTTGGGGTTTGGTAGAGTAATTTGGTTGTTAAAAAAGAGTCTATGGTCCAATCTCATTATGTGGTTTATGTGTTCGAAGAAAAATTGGCAGGTCGGCAATCGGCATTTACGGGGTGTGTTCCCACGTGGAAACAAAATTTATAGTATATTTCCTGGTTATATCGATGCTTATTTACATACTCGGTGTCGGTGTTTAAATTTCTTATATCAAATTTCCACAACATTTCAATTTATTATCGTTTTGTAGAAAAACTTCTATGTATTATTATATTGCTGAGCAATCAATATTGGATCTTGTGGAAGAAACTTAGAAGACCAAAAAGTGAAGGCGACTGTAAATATGAAACAAAATTTTCGCAAAAAAAACATTGGAGATTGATGCTAATTATTAATCGTTAGAGGTTAATAGTATAAAAACGATAATTAAAAAAGTTTTGTACTTTTGGGATACGTATACTTTTCTGGCTAATTTAGGTGGATGATTTATATTTGCAAGAAAAGGTTTTTGAGTTTCTAGTATTGATTATTGCTCAGTTAAGGTGTATACATAAACTTGTGTTTGAATATATTAATCATATGTCACCTACCGCTACTCTCCTAGTCCTAGCCACCGATACAGTTCATCGATGGCCAAACTCGTCTATAGGACAAGTCAAGTGAAGTGAATGCAACGTTAGAACCATATAAATAAATAGTATATGTATCCTAAAGAAGAATATTATTCCGAACATCCGATACACTGCCTAACAATGGACAAAAGTAACTTATTAGATAGAACAACTTTAACGTGTTTAATATTGTTCTGAACAGTGAACACTGAGCAGTAATTTACATTATTGTTGTGTTGTGTTGTGTTGTGTCTGCGTCGGACGTTGACTATTGACTCGAAAACAAAAACACGTCCCCGCCTTTTCTTTCGTTAAGGGTGGGACCAAAGTGGTCACGTTAAAAGCTACAATTTCTATCCCCACAGCTCAACTAGAGACTTCGAATATTTCTTAAAGGTACATTTGATCATAATGCAAAGTGTCTTTTCCTTCGTTACATTTTCATTTGTTAGGTTTCATTACAAAAAGACAAAGCACCAACCCCTATTATTTCCCTTTTTAATACACATCACCAACGAATCTTTATAAATTATGCTTATAGTAGTCGCCTCTTGTGTGAGTGAGTGCACTTGTAGATAATCGCATTTGATTCTAATCATTATAAGTAAATAAAGTATAACGCATTCCCATGTAGGCATAATACTAAATTGGCTTGATGTCCCATACTTGGTTTAGCCATTATTTAACTTTTATTTATTTAAAAATAGACAGATCATAAAATTTGATGGAAGTTTTAACTTTTTCATCTCACAAAATCTGTATATAAGCATAAAGCTAATTCAAATAATACAAAAAAGAAAGAGATTGGAGGTAAATTTTCTTCAGTATATATTTCTGATGCATGCGGTGATATTTGAATATCGCACACGCATGAAAAGTTGCGGAAAACGAATTTTTTGCATCGGTATCATATTAAAGGTCTCCAAATATTAGGCCTTCAACACCATCAAACGTGTTACGTGATGCATTACCTTAGATATTTGTATATGACTGATCTCTTTTTTTTTCTTTTTTTTGCTCCACCCATAATAGACCGAGGATCGAGTATTCGAGTGGC
The DNA here is from genome assembly GCF_000001735.4 of Arabidopsis thaliana. NCBI lineage: Eukaryota > Viridiplantae > Streptophyta > Magnoliopsida > Brassicales > Brassicaceae > Arabidopsis > Arabidopsis thaliana. The sequence continues at coordinate 19,448,405 of NC_003074.8, read as the reverse complement.
AAAGTGTTGAGAAAATTTTAGTCAACAAAGAAAATTTTATTAAACAAGAACCGATTGATTTCTAGAGCCAAAAATGTCCGCTTAGACAAAGAATTGGCTTATTGTATAATACAAATATCAATGAAAGCAAAAACTCTAATAGTATTCATAGGTTCTCCAAAGTGGATGAGCTAGATTAAAATTGAAAATAACTAGACAAAGAAACAAAAGAATAAATTAGACCAAAAAGTGGACAAACATTGAAAAACAAGTAATTAGCGAATAAAATGATTTTCATTATTCTTGATGCACTAAATCTCTTTGATATACTTGTATTCAACCAAAAAAAAAATTCGATGATCTTGTAGGCGTATGATTTGATTTAATAACATCTTAAATTCTTTTCTTGAGCTAAATTGAAAAATCGTATCTATTTTTTTCTTTCTTTCTTGAACTTTACTGTACGAAGAATTTTCTATGAGAATTTGTATAGTGAACATTCAGACCAATACATGAATTAAAAAGAGAGATATATCCATAGAGAACAAGAATTATCAAACGTAAACCACACAAGGAAGAGGCTTAGGCAACAAAACGGCACCGTTTCCAGAAATTCCTTCAAACCCAACTTTTAATTTCCCGCAAAACACCTTAAGCCCGCTCTCACGCGCCGCCCAACCATCGGTCTTAAAAGTAACCCACACGGCCATTCTCAGGCTAAACGTCACCGTTCCGGTCTCTCTCTCTTTCTTCATCTCATCAACAACCCAACTCGGAACTTTCGGTTGTTCTTTATCTCCCGCGGTCAAAGTTTCTCCGATCACAACCGATTTCTTGGTCTCCACGAAAACCGGTTGAAAAAACGCCGTCGCTAAAAATTCGTCTTCTCCGACCGCGTTTTGGTGGTATACTAAACCTTGGATTCGATCAAAGTAGCCTTTCAATTTCGTGTTTTGATTCTCGATTGTGAGATTCGCCGTCCATTGCGCGGAGAAAACCGGACCGGTTACGTTGAAATTGGAAACTGAGAAATTGTTTACGGAGAAAAGCGGTATTTGAGGACGGAGGACTAGCCACGTTATGGTGGTGGAGATGCAGAGGAGGACGACTAAAACGATTAAACCGGTGAAAATTCCTCTGACGAACCCGGACGAAGCTGGTCTTTGGTAAACCGGATTTTGCTGAGCCGGGTAAGATGAACCGTAATATGAAGCGGGTGGGGCTTGTGCGTAAGGGTATTGTTGGTAAGGTGCGTTTGGATAATTTGGGTATGGTGGAGGCGGTTGATGGTAGCCTGGATAGCCCATTACCGGCGGGTACGTTTGCTGTTGCGTCTGCGGTGGAGGCGGTTGAGATTGTGGTGGAGGTGGTGGTGGTTGATTAATATCGCGTTCGGAGTTTTGACCCGGACCCGTATCGGGTTTGGGTTGGGTTTCTTCTTCCGGAGGAGAAGGCATCGTTGTGTCTCCCTCCTCTCTCTTTTTTTTTCTTCGACTAATTTTGATATTAATCAATTTTTTTCCGGGAGATTAGTGGAAAGCACGAAGATTAAGCATATTTTGCCAAAGATTTTTCTCTGTCTTTGTTTTTTCGTTAAAGAATACAACTCTAATAAATTTGGATAAAAATAGTGAATCCGCCATGGCTGAGCTAAAATTAGAACTATACTGCAAATTTTGTGTATCCAGCTAAACTTTAAAACCAAAGCCTAAATCTCTCCATCATCAATTCAAAAATTCCACTTTTGTTTAAGATATTAGAAATTTAGTGATGGATCTGTCAAAAGTTTCCAGGGTAAGATATTGGAAGTGAATTGGTAGCTATAATAATGATGGAAAAAGCTATTATTAGTAAATTATGTCACTTCTTATGGCTAAGGATATTGCCAAAGTAAGCAAGACGAATCTTTCAACTTGCAACTTTTAATTTTTAAGTATGTGTTTTGTCCATATTATTACAACAAACAGTGGAATTTATGTAACTTACAGACCAAGAAACAAGACTTGTGCCAAGCTTAGATAGACAAACAATTGGGCCTTTGTGATGAATAAAAACTAAAACTATATATTCATTTGTAATTCTCAGTATTGATCCTCTTGAACCTAGCTACTTTCAGTTTGTGTTCTGCGTCCGTTACCAAATAATCAAAGATAGTGGTTTGTGAATGTGATGTTCTCTTCAAGAGATTGGGCCTCAGTTATAAGATATTTAAAAAGGCCTTGTAGAAAACCATTTATTTTCTTTTGTTGTTAGACGCAATCATTGAACACGCTGATCTCACAAGATGCGAGATTAAGAATTAACTTGCTAGAATATACTACTGATTTTCCTTCTTCTTTTTGACAACGCTAGAATCTGCTAGTTCAACTCCTAGTTTTCTTTTATGAATTAAAACAATTACAATAGAAATATAATAAAAATGAAAACATATTGGTTATGTGTCCGAGAAGATGTAGAATAGCCAATAATGTGAGGTCCAACATTTCTTTATATTCAATCTAATCCCATGTGGTAGCCTGTACGAAGCTGTCTATTTTTCTGACCAATTTTTATTAGTTTTAGCTGTACACACTTCATTACCAATTTTTGGTCCCAATTCAATATAATTCATCTCTACGCTACACATTCCTATTTAAATTTCGTATAAGTACTATTTTGACATACTCCAACGTGGTAAATTGCCCTATCATATCGGACCCATACACACCCATAAGGGCTTAAGACTTGAATTACTTATCAACTTGTATCCGACTACTTCAATGTATATCCAACATGCTCAAATTATATAGAACAAATCAACACATAGGAAGACCATGCGTACCATTTCCCAACTTGATATACTAATAACTACATTATCGGTTTCAATATATAGTATTTAAAATTAAAATGCATTGTATATATATGATAATATCTAATTGACTTAATGTTGTTGTATTGATCTCTACAACGTTTTTTTTTTACTATTGGCCCATATCCATCGTTACACTAGATTGACCAAAAGTATAGTTATCTTTACATTTTGTCAAAAGATGGACAAGTCATTGTTTTCTTTAAATTAAGGGATCTCTTAAACTAAAACGTTTTTTCTTTTTGGCACATAGACAAAGTTATAAAACGGCCGCTTGTTTCTATACGTATTGGTCATTTTTTGACCGTTTTTGGGAATTAGTTAAATACTAAAAAAAGTTTGATCAGGTAAGTGTTCACATTTGTTGTCGAGAGATGAACGTCCTAATCCCCAAGTTAATATTTGCGTTATTGGTGGGACGTAACTAAGCATACTTAATATTCGGTTTGAAAAGTGAAAAAAGTTTAAATTGGACAACTGAATAAAAAATTACACATACCAGAATTTATTATTGCTTACTAATTGTATCATGTTTGTTGGAGTAAAAAGTAAATGGATTAACAAATATTTATAACCTATAAGTAAATAACTACGAACTACGACAAGAAAAAAAACTACGAAATAACTTAATAATGATATTTAATTCGTAAAAATATTTGAAAACACTCATATAATAGAAATGATGAAAAAATTCGAATTGAAAATATAGTCTGACTTCTTTACAAAATCTAATTTTTAATTTTGGTCATTAAACTGAAAAAAACGTTAAACGGCCGAATGTAAATTCTACAAAATCATGTGATTAGTCAAATAGTTTGAAATGGTGTTTAACACTCCCTTTTTTATTTCACGGTTTACAAGAACGATAATTCTTTTTTACAAATGAAGATTTGTTAACAGAAATTGGCGTGTGGTTAACTGATTGGAACCGGACATTTATAAAATAAAATTCTCTTCAAGATTTCAATAAAGGAAATAGCTAATCAAACAAATCAATACTGTATTTCTTTTTTTGGCTACATCAATTAGATCACAACATTAATGTATACACAGTTGACCAAACAACATTAATGTATACACGTACGTATAGATGTATATATATACTGTATTATGTCAACATACAGTACGTATATGTATTTATATATATTCTTAAATTTTATTAATTGGCTGTAATATATGACCGCTGCTCAAAGAATGGGAAAGAGCTATTTGTACATAAACCCAAATAAATATATATCCTCAAGATTGAAGTCAATTATCTATCTATTTGGATAAATTATTATTTTGTGGTTGAATGAATTGCTGATTAGTAGCATATATAGTTGCAACTTGGTCATGATTCTGGTCGTGCTCAAGAGTTGCCTAACTTATTTCTATTTTTCAATAATATCTTAATTTAACAAAAAGATGGAAATATTTCACTTCAGTTCTGTGATTCTGTTATACTTTCATATATTTTCCAAATTTCCAAATCATAAGAATACTATCGAGTTTCTATAATCAGGTCAAATAAGCTTGAAACAAATAATAACATAGGTTGAAATAGTTACAATGTAAACAGCAAATGGCTTAAAGTCTTAAACCAACAATTAAAGACTCATGAAGAACCACCAAAGCCAAACTATGACAAGAGAAATATCAGTTCATTTGAAATCTTAAAAGGTATAGAAGTGTTGATTAAGGATAACGGACTATCGATGATATCCTCTTCGTATATTTTTTTTAAAAAAACAGCAGAAAATCTTTATCATATATACACTTTTCATTCCGTTACTTAAACGTTAGTAAATAACCAATATCATAACTCATAAGTTCATTAATCATAGGGTATATAAAGCTGTAAATCATATTATGTTGACTTTTTCGTAATATATGCAATTTTTAATAACTAAAATGTTTGAAATCGAAAGATGTCTTTGGAAAACACAAAGTGGTATATATATATAGATATAGATTTGGTTAAAAATGTATGTAATTCTTTAAAAATGACAATGTTTAGAGTTTACTGGATTGTAGAACCTATGGATTTTGTTTAATGGCAAAAACAAAAATGGAAGTAAAGATGTCCATCGACAGATCAAAAACTCATATATATTGTCAAGATGAAATGATATAACGTTCTATAAAAACATTAAGTGAATCCCTGATAATCGGAAGAACGATAAAACAACTTGAAGAGACTGAGTTATCAATGTCCCACAAGTGGTACCAAAATAGTTTATGCATACCAAAACTATTTAATTAATCGAATGTAATTGACCAAAATAGATATCAGACTCAAAAGAATACCAAAACTTCAGTGATAACCAAAAGCAGATAAAAAACGTATATAGTTTATGCATTTGCCAATAGATGAGAGGCATATCCATTGGCACTAAGATCAAAGCCAACATATATATAAAGATAAAAGGAAAAAAGAGAGGAAAAATAACTGAAAATATGAATATCCAAAATATTGTGGAAGCGCCTAGACAAAAGTAGAGCATAACAAGGGAGTATGGGTCCAAAAGTATCACAAAAGATTGCATCCTAAAACAATGTACAAAATCCAACAACGGACCGTTAATGGCACTTTAGGTTTTGTCGGTACCAAAAACAGTAATCTTCTTTTTGTTGACAAAATTAAAAACCTAAAAATCTTCATCTACCTTTCGGTTGATTAACAGTTATATTAACCATAGTTTTGAAAATTGAAACAAGCCAGCCAATTTAGGTTACAATTTTTTGTAAAATGAAATAAAAAGTCAATGGGGGATGGCAAAAAAAGAGGAGGAATAAGCAATTATGGCATGTGAGTAAAACGAAAAAGAGACACAAAACAGACAATCTATTTGTCTTCAACACCGCCACAACCAATCCCCAATGACTTGGTTACTTTTTACACTTTCTTCGCCGTTATCGCATCTCTTTTGACAAGTCAACACTCTTCATACGTCTCACTTTTTTTTTTAATATGAGAAACGCATTTATAGTTTAGTTTCTTTTGTTACACCACCCAAAAAAAAAGTCAAATCTATATATAACGTTCCTCGTTCGTTCTAATAAAAAACTATACAATAATAAATAAATAGCGACAGCTATCCAAAAAGAGTTTTAACAATACTTGTATTTTCCGTGTTTTGACTTTTGTAATTATTCTGAATATTTCCACTATCCCTTTATATTTAAAGACCCAAACTCTTCATCTATCTTCTTGCTAACTTATTCAAACCAATTCACATATCTCCTAAATCTCAACGACTGCACTTTGAAGCTTTTTGTTTAGATTCGTTCGTCGTTTCCATTGATTAAGTCTACTTCTTTTTTTTCATATTTTCGAGCGGGTCAAATGGATCAAGAGATAGAGATTCCTTCCTTCTTCCTTTGTCCAATCTCTCTAGATATCATGAAAGATCCGGTGATAGTTTCCACCGGAATAACCTACGACCGAGAAAGCATCGAGAAGTGGCTCTTTTCCGGTAAGAAAAACTCATGTCCAGTCACCAAACAAGTCATAACCGAAACTGATCTTACCCCAAACCACACTCTTCGCCGTTTGATTCAATCTTGGTGTACCCTCAACGCATCATATGGTATAGAGAGGATCCCAACTCCAAAACCTCCGATCTGTAAATCGGAGATCGAAAAGCTTATCAAAGAGTCGTCATCTTCGCATCTAAACCAAGTCAAATGCCTCAAACGACTTCGTCAAATAGTATCTGAGAATACAACCAACAAACGGTGCTTAGAAGCCGCAGAAGTTCCGGAGTTTTTGGCAAATATCGTAAGCAACTCTGTAGATACGTATAACTCTCCTTCTTCTTCACTTTCTTCTTCGAATCTCAACGACATGTGTCAGTCAAACATGTTGGAGAATCGATTTGATTCTTCAAGAAGCTTGATGGACGAAGCCCTAAGCGTACTCTACCATCTTGACACATCGGAGACAGCCCTCAAGAGTCTTTTAAACAACAAGAAAGGAACAAATCTTGTGAAAACGTTGACGAAGATTATGCAACGTGGGATCTACGAGTCAAGAGCCTATGCGGCTTTGCTTCTCAAGAAGCTCCTGGAAGTTGCGGATCCAATGCAGATCATATTGTTGGAACGAGAACTTTTCGGTGAGGTGATTCAAATCTTGCACGACCAGATCTCTCACAAGGCGACAAGATCAGCAATGCAAATCTTGGTGATCACATGTCCATGGGGAAGGAATAGACACAAGGCAGTGGAAGGTGGAACAATCTCGATGATAATCGAGCTTTTAATGGACGATACTTTCTCATCAGAGAGAAGGAATTCAGAGATGGCGATGGTGGTTCTTGATATGTTATGTCAGTGCGCAGAAGGAAGAGCTGAGTTCTTGAATCACGGTGCCGCTATTGCGGTTGTGTCTAAGAAGATATTGAGGGTCTCACAAATAACTAGTGAAAGGGCAGTTAGGGTTTTGCTTTCGGTTGGGAGGTTCTGCGCGACACCCTCTTTGTTGCAGGAGATGTTGCAATTGGGAGTTGTAGCAAAGCTGTGTCTGGTACTTCAAGTTAGCTGTGGTAACAAGACTAAAGAAAAGGCTAAAGAATTGCTTAAGCTTCACGCTAGGGTTTGGAGGGAATCACCTTGTGTCCCAAGAAATTTGTATGATTCGTATCCTGCTTGAACAACGTACATGTTTGAATAATTCTCATCAGATACAAACAATTCTTTGAGAATTATTCTTCGTATAAGTTCATTTTAAAACAAAAAAGAGTGGTTTAAATTTTGCTCAAACTCTGATTTTCTTTCATTTGTTTTTGTTTTATTATCTTTCAATGTTTATCATTATGTGTAGATAATAGTGGACATATTTTCATGAAATTATGAAAAAACTGCAAAGAAATAAATGGATTCACAGGTTACATGGCTATTTTATCCCACTTGCTTTGTTCGTAATTGTTAGAGGCTCCTTATTTATATTCTTTTTGTCCATTACTCACAATAATAATGGAGAACATCTCTTTCAACTTCTCGTTTTTATTGAGTGGATAACCTAAAGGTTACATCATAGTTCTGCTAAAACCATTACTTTTTACAAATACTTTTAGAGATTTGTATGCGTCATGTGTAACGTTTCTGACCATTTAATTGATGCCAGAATTGTAACATTGCGAATGTAATTATGTATATATATATATATTATGTCGGTACGTTCTACAACTCTAATCCCACTATTGATTTATATATTCCAGTATACATCGACGATATCCACGACGGGCATTCTTTCATTCGAGGATGAGTTTCTGTTTTAAGAAATTCTTAATTAAGATTTGTTTTCTTAATTATTATGTAAACATACCAAAAGTCCTTCATATATATGTGATTTTGTATTCACTTATTGTGATTTTTTAGATCACTCAGTTTAAAATGATTTAGACTAAACGTGGTAAAAACTGTTTACGAAAACTCTTTGCATGCGTTTTAACGATCAATAGACATTTCATTATCGGTAGATCGAAGGCAAAAGATAGATGAATATAGGAATCTAAAGCACGTTATAGCAATATTATATAGCAAGAATCTCTGTATTTATACACCTCGGTTCTAGCAATCAGGGAACATGGTCTTGGGGAGAACATGAGTACAGTGTCGTTTTACCTGAGAAAATTAATTATTACTTTCGGGCTATAAGTCCAATATAAATTCCTAAGGTTTTACATAAATAATCGCTCATGTCAAAGTTAATTTGGATTACACTCGAATTTACTCTTCCAACACTGACTTATGAATTTGTCTTTATATTCTTTTATTAATATAATCAGGTATATCTATACATACTTGATAGTTGATACAGATCAATTTCAGAACATGCAATTCAAAAAATATAAAATAAAATAAAATCGTTTTATCAGAATCGACAAAAATATTTTGGTCGACGTTGATGAATTGATTGTTTTTTTCTTCTATGTTTTTTTTTTAATTATTTTTTTTATCACAAGACTAGATCATAGAATTTACTTCATTGTAACTCCTAACATTTTTATTTTTAACAAAATATTTATATTCTTAACAAAAAAGCATTCAATATAAGTGTAAGAACAACAGCATATGTTAAGATTGAATAAAAGTGTAACACACATGAGCAGTAACATGGGTGGTCCAGTTACAGTGTGTTTTCTAGTTAAAAATCAAATTGTAATCTCCTTTTAGTTATTGAGAATAATTTATGCACCAAAAACATGAAATCCTATTAGCAAAAATTAAGACACCAGCAGCTGAGTATTGACCATCATTCTCACTTTATTTGGCTATATCACATTATATATAGGGACTTGTATAATTTTTTCTAAAAATACTTAATTTTTAGTTGTATATAATAAATGTCATGAATCCAAAGTCAGATCTTACGAGCAACCATGTCGCAATCTAAATAAGAGTTAAAAACTACGAAATTGGCCCAGCCTCGACCACAACTTGCAGTTGTAGTTACAACGTTATGGAGAGAATATCCACAGTTGACAAAACTTTTTGAAATACATGCGCGTGACATATATACTACATCCACAAAAATACATGCGCGTGTATGTAGTAGGTTCACATATAAATGTGAACGTGAAGGACTAGCTAGTGTATAATGTATGGTTATAAGAACTTGTAATTTATAATTCCATTTCATGTAATGTTAAAATGTTCAAGGACGTTAAGTCGACACGAAGACTTGGATTACATGGCGGTGGCTACGTTTGACTCGATCCCCTTTTTTGTTTTTTTTGAAAGCTTATTTTATGTCAAAACTGTAATTTTGAGAATTTTTTAGAAAATTATTTGTTTTGTTTGCTGATATTAATTTAATAATTTAAAATTAATATGAGAATCATACATTAATAAATGTATTGCTCTTGTGGTTTGGAACCGAGAAAATATCTATGATGCGTTAAGAATTTACTTGATATGGTTAATAATTTCATACAATGATAATTTACCAACCGAAAAACCTCATTGCGTAGAATTAGACAAAAAAGAAAGATAGTTTTTTTTTTTTTTGTAAACAGAAAAAAGAAAGATAGTTATAAAGAGTTGTGTAGATACAAAGTTTTCTATATTCTATGATCTTTGAGCCATTACGTACAAGAAAAATAGAAAATACAACTAAACAAAAGTTTCAAAATTTATACTTCTCCCTTCCTAATCCAAGTTTTTCCATACACAAGCTTTCCCAAAAGCTGAAGGTTATACATAAAATTACCGATCCGTTAAGGCTAGCTAATTTCACTCTATAATGTAGGCTAACATTCTGAAAAAAGCAGATAATTATCTCAATTTGATATCTTCAAGTGACAAAACCTTAGAAACAGATATATACACCAAGACAAGACTTTGGTTTGTTAATCTCCAAACCCTAGTTCTACCAAAAAAGCCTTTTAGAACTCTGTTTCAACAACAATGAAATGGCCCATAGCCAAATGATCACCTACTATACGTATTGTTTTTCTGAGATTGTTTTTCAGCTACCCTCAAAAGCATATTACAAATTAAGCCCGAGTATATCTCTCAGTATTCAACCTTCCTTCCTGATACGATTGATACATTAAATCTTCAGTTTTGGTAATCTTCTCTGCTTCTTCATAATTTCATATTCTTCCGATACTCACCTCCACGCTATCTCCATACATTTGATATAAACTTCTCAAGCCAAAGAAAACTTTGATATGCCATGCAATCCTCTTCATGCATGTCTGATCAGTTTTACATTCATGTAACCATGTAGACTATAGGAACACCAGAAACTATTTCTGCTTGAATTACTTTATCAGAGTCTAAGATCAGTGTTTAAGTATCATGTTGTCTATAGAATAGTTCATATTCTCCTCCACCCATTTCAATCTAAACAATTCAAAATTTTATTTAACAAATTTTAAATGCACAACTGTTTTCTTTAGTAATATAATTCTTGGATCAAGCGGAGATGTATGGGGAACGTGTGTGACACGAAGCTCGATGATGAACAACTTTCCAAGTTAACTTCTTTGCCGCCTACCTCTGAACTCAAGTTGCGTAATTTTTTCCATTCTAGCTCACCAAATCTATAGTATTTTCGTTTTTTTCGTTTTTGACAATTTATTATCGTTTAGGTTTCATAATACTCTGACCAAAAAGAAGGCTTCCGTAATGTTTACACAATTAATGAAGTAACTAGATTTTAACCCGCGGTGTACCGCAAGAACAATATATTTTTAAAAGTTAGTATACATAAAAGTTTGTAAATTGTATCTATCTATAAAATATTTTTATTTTATAGTTTACAATTGTTATTAAGTAACGTCCTGCCAAACCCCTCCCGCCAATCCGTCCCGTAAAAAAACCATTTATTTTATTAATATTGATCTTATTTATAATATGTTTATGAATTATTGTCTAAATATTTTGTAATTTTATAGTAAGTAAATGCTATCATATATCTCTGCGATTTGATGATTATAATCGAATTGTTATAGTCATGGAGAAAAGCAATATCAAAAATGATAATTTTGTAGTAATTAAATGATATTAAATATTTTGAAAGTTTTATTTTAGGAACTAATCGTGTAGTTAATGTGGAGAGATTTAGGGAACATTGTTAAATGCCAAATATTTAATTCGAATATTTTTTTTTTAATTATCAAAATCAAACATTAAAATCCAGTGACAGCCATTGTAAATAAGTCTCAATTACAGGATTTATTTCACAAAATGGCTGTAAAAATGTATATGTACATTAGTTGTGTATAAACATTAAAATGCTGTTGAAGTGGCGGTGTTATGGTAGCGAGGGTCTATCTTCGTTCTTGAGAGATGAGTTTTTTGTTTGCCTCTAACAGTTGGCAATATGAATAGGAATACGAGGCTTAAGCTAAGAAAGTGTTCAATTCATAGAGAATTGGATTTCGCATGTAAACGGCCTAAATTGTATTTATAAATCTCTAATAAATAAAAAACAACTCTTGTGATATATCACATTTTTCTTTTTCTTTTCATGTAGAAAGGAGTTGAAAGAAAAGTAGGAACAAATATGCTCTTTCTCTGACACTCCCTTTTTGGAGAAGGATCTACACAGGCCAGAGATACTAACAGGCTCTCACACGTGCAACCGTGATACACGTGCGTCTCACTTTCTCTGAATTGTACAAGTTCAAGTAACGAAGCAAATCTCAATCGAATCCAAAGACAAGGACCTCCACGTGGGATTCTTGAGGAAATCTTCAAAACGACTGAATAACCAAAATAAATAATGATCTGTAGAGTACACATATTATTACCCCTTAAATTTGTACTTAAAATTTATCGACTTTCTTAATTACATGAAATGATCTATAGAATTTCATATAATCGTGTATATCATTCTTTGTATAATAGGTACAATAACACAAATTCATAAATTTATATGCAAATATAAGGATCATCCATCGGCAGTGAAATCAAAAGGGCTCCAACTTCCAAACAAGAGATTGGTGGAATCATTGGATTCGTCAGCGAAATGAACCACCGGTTCGTGTACAGCCTGAACCGGAGTCACGCCAACGTCTACATGGTTATGACCAATCAACAAAGCATCAGACCAAACACCATTAGTGTCTAAAGAGAGAAGCTCTTCACCAGGAAATGGAGGCAAGCCATTATAACCACATTCCTCCACAATGTGTTCCACCGGATTAATATAATGATCATGATGACCATCATTGATGTCCATACTCCATGAAGGGTCCATGGAAGTGCCGGTAGGATTATCTACCAAAAAATCCGTAGTGGCTAAGTCGCAATTTTCTTGTAGTATAGATTCGTCAGGCTTTGGATTCAAGAAATTGGCGTAAACAAGAGCAAGATCGATGCTTGGTGAACCACCACCGGGGTTGCCAGAATTAGCGGTTAGGCTAGTTTTAGTATTGTTACCAGAAGATGATTTGGGGCGGCGGGATTTTCGACAGCCACCGCCTACAGGAACATTGCGGAGGGAACCACCTTTGGTCCAATATCTGCGGCAGCCTTTGCAGAAGTAGCGAGGCTGAGTGAGGCTATAGTTGTTGTAGTAACAGAACTTTGTGTTAGAGGATCCACATCTTGGACAACTCGGCGTGATCTCCGCGTTTGCGTTTGCGTTTGGCCGCCATATAAACGATGATGTCAAGGCCTCTGCTCTCTCCATATCTCTCTCGCTCTTCTTTAGTCTATCGGAATACGAATGTATTATATACGCATGCATGAATGTGTGGGTGAGAGTTTGTGCATGTGGAGAGTTTGAGACGCGTGGAGGCTAGAGAGTGGATGAAGTTTGGGGGAGCAAATGCCTCGTAAGGGTGCACTCACTGTTGCTTCTTGGGGGAGACAGGGTTAAGGGTTTTGAATCTTTGATAGATATTTAAATACTAGTATTTGTTTTTTTTATCATAAGATATGAATAAGAAAATAGATCGTCTTGGAGATTGTTTCGAAGGGAACTAAGAAGCCTATGGCCTCTTTGGAGAGATGGGTTATTGGGTGTACATTGAGCTATTTGTACGGCTTAGTTTATGGATGCTGCACGATTAATATATGTCTTTTAAAATTAATAGAATGTACTTACAATCATATTAAGTAAAATATTCATATCAATAAGTACTAAACCATGAGTTATCTATATTGCAACATTTTCTATTCACATTATATTCGCGAGAGGACGATGAATATTTGGCCAGAGTCGTTAAGAATCAGAACTTGTAGATAACGAATCATAGATAGTCATAATTATATAATAGTATATAGTATGAAAATGGTATGTAAGGTATGCGTAACGATCTGTGAATAGAAACTATAGAACGAGAAGGTGAAACAAGAAGACACAAGTTTTGAAGAACAAGGACTGTCTCTATTTGTCTACTTATTTGACTTGAATTTATTTGATTTATTAACCCACAGAAAAATGGGGATTGGAAAGGAAAATCTGAATGGGATAAAGAGCTTCTTGGATCATGTAAATATTGGCAATCTCCAAGAATTCTATGTAGTAGGTCTTACGTTTTTCTATATATTTGTATTCTAAAATTCCTGAAATTAGATCACCATCACACTACATGTTGGTTTTAGAGTAATAGCTTTACTTCTCACCAAAAAAAAAAAAAAGAGAGCAATAGCTCTACATGAGAAACTCTTTGCACATTGCACAAAAAAAGAAACTCTTGCAAAACTTGTTGAACATTGACGATAAATTTTGTTTTAGAATATATAGTAACATTCATCAGAAAGTCTTGCATAAACATGATGAACAACAATGATACAGATTGTTATATAGCATATCAAACATTCGATTTGCTATTAGTCCTACTAAGTCTCCATTGCGTCACTCTCATCAACAACCATCTCAATTTCATTTTCATAACCCATTTTGCACTTGAACTCTTTCAGATTCGCCTCCCACACACTATAACTCGAGTTCTTCGCTTTAACATCCAAAGAAACCTCCTTCTTCGTCACCAATGTATTCGCATAACTCTCGAATGGAACAATCTTTTCCCGTAACAAAGATCTCCTCTGGGGATCACTACTCTCTTTTCTCGCCTCATCCAACCACTCTTTTGCTTGCTCAAGCTTAGCCCAAAAGCAAGTATCTTGCGTTGTGCTCGCGTATCTGCTTCTCACACACTCCTCAGGCACTTTAACTCCTTTCTGCCATTTATCAATCACCTCATACCTTTTAGGTCTATTCCCCTCCAAGTAATGCCCGCCAGTCTTTATATCTCTGTTTTTGTAGAAATTCGCAATGTCGAGTGGCTCGGCTAAGAGTTGATAAAATTGAGATGCGTAAATCCATTTCTTTCCTAAATGAAAATCAAAAGGTAACTCATTCGTCTCCACCATTTTAATCACTGTGTCCCAAAACTTAGCTAGTCTTATGCGACTCATGTTCACTTTAAAGTCTCTCTTCAACGAATATCGTTTGAAGAAATCGTAGTAACCTAGCTGCTCTTCTGATGCATCGCAACGATCTTTGTACCATTGAATCTCGAGTCTTGCTGGCAAGACACTAGCAAGCTCATTGGCTAACTCAGCTGACCTCAGAATAGGAGCCCGAACAATTCTTGTAGCTGTTTCTATACATTCTTTGACTAAAACGCCACTTGTGTCATCGTTAGAGAAACCTAGAGCTTCAACGGCTAACGCAACACCAGCTTGGTAGCTATTGTCGGGGATACTCCCACCAAGAAAGCTTCTAGATTTAAGAAACATGTGTGAAAGTGTGAACACATAGTGTCCGTACCTCTGATGTTCCTCGGTGTTTTGAGTTGCTGTGGTGTTGAGGATATTAAACATCAGACGAACAGAACCAGCGTTGTCTAGACAGACACCTCCTTTGTCGGAACAGAACAAGTAAGTTCCAAAGGGCCAGAATTGTTCATTGCTGCTTCTAGGAACGAGGTCGTGGATGGAGACCACGTGGCAGAAGTTGTGTGCTAAACGTGATCGTGAAATTGAGGTGGAGAGAGATTGGTTTCCGAGCAGAGGAGAGCCAAAGGTGATACAAAAGACGCGGAATGACGGCGGAGAAGATTGAGATAGAAGCCAAAGTGCGGTGAAAGCGGCCAATGCGCCGCCGGTTGAATGGCCGGTTATCACCACCAGCTTTTTACCTAACAATTCCAATTCCAATCCTTCCTTGATCTGCACGTTAATGCAGTCGACGTTACTGTAAATTGGTTGACTAACAAGAACAAAACTGATTATAGATTACCTTCCTTCTGAGTGTACAATTTCCTCTAATAATGTAAACTGATTTAGAGACTAAATTTGCCAATTACTTGGTTTAACCAAATTTGAATAAAAATCAGTTAAGACACCTCTCTAGACTTACCATTTTTACAACTTATATCTACATTAATGGTCACTTCTTGTTTTTTCTACTCATCAAAACCAATAGGAACTTGTTTTTGTTCAAGATTTTCATATCCTTAGAGACAAAACAAAAACTAAAAGTATTCGACGAAAAAGGGAATAAAATACATGATGGTGACACAATAATCATGGGTTAAAAACTTTTTGAGCGCACATTTATAAACTTCGCCGAGGTGTGTTAAAGCATAAAGCGTAAAGCTACCAATTCCATTAACATTTTTTGTTTTTTTTGGTGTCAAAAATACCAATGACGTTTCACTCACTAATTAGTAAATTTTTTAAATCACTTGGGCGGACGGACGTGATGGCATACAAACCAAACTTTCAATTGACTTGCTTATGATATCCAAAGGTCGCGACAATGACATATTCCAAATGGTGGATTTGGAATAATTGTGTCCACGAATCTTTTTAGAATTTCTTACAAGAAAATAATTTTTATTTATTATCTATTGTCTATTGCCTATTGGGGTAGGTGGTGGTGATAGTTTATAATAATCTTTTAAAAGGACAAAAAAAACCTCCATTTGGATTATAATTCATCAAAATTCAGAGGACAGAGATATTTAAATAAAAAATAGTAATGATCATCAGTTCTACTAAAAAGTACTAAAATACGTAAAAAAAATAGTAACTTTAATAGGTAAAATTCGTTTTCGCAAATCCAAACGAATAAAACTTATGATAGAATTTTGTTTTTTTTTAAAATCCTTTGTGAAATAATTTCCCATATTAGCATTTAATGATTTTTGTATTTTTCTCTCGAGGTATTATTAATTGAAATTCAAATATCCACATGCCTTGAAGATAATAAATAGGTTAAATTGCATCCAATAGAAAGAAAAAAAAACAGAGGAAGAGAAAACAAACCTTTAACTGAAGAAAGAGTTTGAGTATGGCAGCGTCGACCATAGGTAGAGGTTCATCGGAGGATAAGCCGGGGAAAAGAACATCTCCGGTGACTGGCAAGCCCACAAGATTCCCCAACTGAATCATCGATACCGCCGGTATAGCAACGTATGTAATCCCGGCGATGTCATGGATCTTTATACTCCCGTTGCAATTTGCGGTGTTGCATGAACTCCAAGAATCGGTAAATAAAGGAGTCGATATCATTACCGAAGCTTGCAACTCACTCGTCTCGAATCGACAATCGTCCATGATTGGATATCGAGTAGAGAGTTGCAGAACGATGATGTTTATGAAGTTGTAAATATATTACAAGCAAAAAGAAATTATCTATGTATCTTCTTGGCTTGTTCCTATGTAATTTCTTGGTTTTGGTCTTTGCTAAGTCGTCTTCTTCAAAGTCTCTTACTTTAACATCATAATTTAGTAAAATTGTACTGGTTTTATAAAATAATAATAAAGAAATGCTGTGAAAGGTAGGTCCATTCTCATTTTTTAATCATTGTGTGTAGAGGACAAAAAAATATGTAAATATATAGTAGAAGAAAATGCGAATCAAAGCATGTGATCCTATGTAATCGGAATGGTTTAGACTTGAGCATAAATTGACAACTTTTGATATGCAGAAACTTTGGTAAGAGTTTATCTATCTATCTTTCATGGAAATTGCAGAGAAATCAACCTACATTTGACTCAGACATTTTGAAGTTTTTTTGGCTAAGCTTTTAAAAGGAACCAATTACTTTCAGTTTCAGCTTAACATGATATAGTTATACAATTTGGCCCATATAAGTCCTACAAGTTAGACCCACCATGACTTGAGGAGATTTTTAAGTTGTGGTCTACCTCTACTAGAGAGATATAGATACTTGTTAATGAATTTGATAATTTACTGTTTGGAAAGGTTTATATCTAATTTAACAAAAAAACAAAGCATTGAAAGGTCCATGCCATTGTCATCTTTTAATCTCTGTTTGGGATCTTTGTGGAAAAACCTAGAGTACAAAATGGGGCAAATTATCAAAACAAAACAAAAAAGGTTTGAAGAAGAAATATCTGATGATTAGGACTTAAGCATGTATTAGAAAACTCTTGCCTTAACAAACTGATAATGATAAAAGAGATAATCTGAATCCTAAATGTCAATGAAACTATCCAACCGGACAATAATCATTGCAAAGCTACCATCTATAGTAATTTTCATGTAATTTTCTGGTTTTGATATTTTCCTGAATTGGAGTAAATATTCAAATTAAACAATGAACTTCTATAACCAAGTCTCTCCATTAGAGACTAGTAGTACATTTTCTTGGTGTTTTCTCATATGATGAAGTCAGTCGTCGTCCAAAGTTTTCTCAACTAAATGATGTTAAACAATCAATCTGACACATCTTTGTATCACCACATGTTATCGTCTCCCTATACTTATTTAGCTAATCTGCTTTATCTATAAAGCAATCTTGTAATTGTCAAGTTTGATATTTTGCTCTAACATGCTTCTTTTCAAGAGATACGTATAATCGAATCATAACTTAAAACAATTTAAGTACTTATCGGATTCCTAATCTCTTCTTCCACCTTAATAATACAGCTCGAAACTTTATACAAAATACGAAAAACGGTGTAACAAATCATGTATGAATATTGATTAGATTAATGATTCTGTTATGCGATTGAACTACAATAACAGATTCAATATAGCAGACTTTTCCAAAAATTGATGACAAATAAACGATCATGACTCAAAAGAAATTGCTCAAACTGTTATGATTAAGAACACATGGATTCATCAGTTACATGAAATGGATTGAAATCAGTAAATCTCTTTAATCTGATAAAACCCTAATTTTACAAACCCTCTTTGGATGTGGTTGCAGTAGCGGCGGTGTCGAAGTCATCGGGGTCTTTGGTTGGGTCAGATTTGTCGATTGAGGAGCGGAATTTATCGAGGAAAGGCTTGAAAGCGATCTCTATGGCTAACCATCCTAACGCCATCGCTGCGACCACCACAGTCGCCTGTTTCGCTCCCGAAGTTTTTCCCATCGCTGCGTCGTCGTCTTGTTCGCGTGTCGGTGGTATCAACCGATGGTTTAAGATCGGGAGATGGGTTTTACTAGGATGTTTAAAATGGGCCGGTTTGGGCTTCTCATTGGATAAAGATAGTTTGTTTGTTAAACTATGGCCCAACTTTTTATCCGTCTATTGGTTAATTAATACAAACTTTTTATATAATTGTAAATATAATTGAAAGGATCCCTATTTTATTTTCTTGGGAATATATATATGGAAAAAAACAATCAATAGAATTAGATAAATAGTTCAATATATCAACAATTTCTTTTTTGTTAGGATAAGGAACTTTTACCTTTTTTCTAATATAGTTACAAATTGTGTTTTTTTTTTTCTTAATTTATTATCAAATTTCTTTTTTACTTATATATAACCTCCTTTTTCATATAGAGTTATTAACTTTTTCATTTTCTCAGTAAATGTATTAACAAATTTAGACTTAATACATGAAGACATCTAATATTTTTATTGATATGTGTCGTGAACTCGTGACATGTTAGTTAGTAATTTTTATAAAAAAAATTTAGATAGGTTAAAATTATTTGATATGTGTAGGGGTGTCAATGGGTCAAAATTTATTGGTCAACTCAACTCAACCCATAAACCCTAATGAGTTGAAAATTTTGACTCAAATGAGTTGATGGGTCAAATGAGTTGATGAGTCAATTGGTTTGATGAGTAAAATGAGTTGGGTTGTAATGATTAATGGTTTCAATGGTTTACCCAATTAACCCATCAAGTTTTGTAAAATTGAATTAAACCAACTAAAATTTCTAAATCAATGTCAATTTAAGTCTAACCAACACATCTAAACCAATTTAATAAAATTAATATTTTTCCAAATTTCTTAAATATACATGCGATGAAATTGAGAAAAAGTAAACTCGTAAATTTTCCACCAAAAAACATAAACCCGTGATTTTCCCGCCAAAAACGTAAATCCGTGATTTTCTCGCCAAAAACGTAAACCCGTGATTTTTCCGCCAAAAACGTAAACCCCTGATTTTTCCGCCAAAAACGTAAACCAGAGATTTTCCCGCCAAAAACGTAAATCCATAATTTCCCGCCAAAAACGGAAACCCGTAATTTTTCCGCCAAAAACGTAAACCCATAATTTTTTTCCAAAAACGTAAACCCGTGATTTTCCCACCAAAAACGTAAACCCGTGATTTTCCCGCCAAAAACGTAAACCCGAGATTTTTCCGCCAAAAACATAAACCCGTGGTTTTCCCGCCAAAAACGTAAACTCGTAATTTTGACGCTAAAAACGTAAACTCGTAATTTTCTCGCCAAAAAACGTAAACTCGTAATTTTTCCACCAAAAACGTAAACCCGTGATTTTCCCACCAAAAACGTAAACCCGTGATTTTCCCACCAAAAACGTAAACCCGTGATTTTCCCACCAAAAACGTAAACCCAAGATTTTCCCATAAAAAACGTAAACCCATAAAAAGTAGAATCCGTAAATATCCTAAGTTTGATGATAATGAATTAATAATGATAATTATTTATTATTATTTTATAATAGTAATTAAGTAAATTATTAATTAAATGGGTTAACCCATTTAACAACTCAACCCATCAAATTAAATGAGTTATGAGTTGACCCAACCCATTTAACAAAATGAGTTGAGTTAACACATAACTCATTTAACTCTAAACTCATTTGATTATGAGTTGGGTTGAGTTGGGTTACCCATTTTGACACCTCTAAATATGTGTCTCTAGCCTCTACTATTTTTAAAAACTAAATTTTATATAATAAATTTTTTTATCTTAATAATAACCAAGTTGAACATATTTTAGTTCTAAAATTAACTACTCGGTTTAATATTAAACTTTAGACCAGGACATGCCGGATAACATGGTCTTAGTGTTGTCGTACGTCACCATTAGAGTTTCAATTTGCATAATACAAGGTGGTTGACCCAATAAAAGAAATTTGATTCAATTTCGATATAAACAGGTTTGTTTTGGTTCAGTTTTACCTATTACTTTTTATTTTGTCCAATCCCAAAACTATTATTTCAAAGACAAATTGGAGAAGAAACAAAAAAAAACTAATGGTTGGACAAAAGATTATTATATATCAATTTCACCACAAAAAACTTAGCATTAAAATATTCGAAATGGACAGCGACGAATTCAAACCTTCGTGTTAATTGTCTCCGGCGACTATGAATTCTAAAATCTTCCACTTTGCCTAAAATATCAATACATCACATTCATCCTAGCCTTATCCACTCTTTCTTGGAAATTCTGGTCTGGTTTCCCTTCAGCAATTCAATTAACTTCATCAAACCGACCGGTTCAAACAATCATCTAGAAATTCTATTTTATTGTTAGACTAGATCATGAAATTTTGACCGAGTCAGCACACATAAAATCTGGTACTTGACGTGGTTTAGTTAACCCAACAAAGTTGTTTTGGTTAAACGGATTTATTGACAAACGTGTTTCGGTTCACTCACTAAAAAACCCGGTTAGGTAGATACTACTTCATTGACAACAAACGAAGCATCCTTTAATTTCAAAACCGCGTTTTAATCAGACTTTTCCTTTTTTATTTTCAGTTCTAATGTTTAAAACTTTCCTTTTCTTTTTCTCCATATTTGACTCGTCAATATAAATACAATTGTAACAAACAGATTTTGATCAAAAGATTTTACTTTTCTCAATTCCTTTCAACTTTCAAAATCGAAGATCTCTTAAGCCATGAACGATCTTCTCTCCGGCTCGTTTAAAACCTCCGTCGCGGACGGTTCATCGCCGCCGCACTCACACAACATCGAGATGTCAAAAGCGAAAGTCTCCGGCGGAAGTTGCCACGGTGGTAACAACCTAGACACGTTCTTCCTCGACGTGGAGGTTGTAAACGAAGACCTTAAAGAGCTAGATCGTCTCTGTCACAACCTCCGATCGAGCAACGAACAGAGCAAGACGCTTCATAACGCTAACGCGGTGAAGGAGCTGAAGAAGAAGATGGACGCTGACGTCACTGCTGCGCTTAAGACGGCGAGGCGCTTGAAAGGAAACCTCGAGGCTTTAGATCGGGCTAATGAAGTCAACCGAAGTTTACCGGAAAGTGGACCGGGTTCGTCGTCGGACCGGCAAAGAACTTCGGTGGTTAACGGGTTGAGGAAGAAGCTGAAGGATGAGATGGAAAAATTTAGTCGAGTGAGAGAAACGATCACGAATGAGTACAAAGAGACGGTTGGGAGAATGTGCTTCACCGTCACCGGCGAATATCCCGACGAAGCTACCCTCGAGCGTCTCATCTCCACAGGTAATAATTTTTTCCAATTCTTTCTTAACAATTTTTTTGGTCAATTTCAAAATTCAAATTCTAAACGTTAAAGAGCAAGAAAATAGCGCAAGTTGTTAAACCTTTTTAAGAAATTGTTAGTTTATAATTTGGTTAAATCATGATATTGATATAAATTGGAATTATATTGTAGGTGAAAGTGAAACATTTTTGCAGAAAGCGATTCAAGAACAAGGTCGTGGTAGGATTTTGGACACTATTAACGAGATACAGGAGAGGCACGACGCAGTGAAAGATATTGAGAAGAGTTTGAATGAGTTGCACCAAGTGTTTCTTGATATGGCTGTGTTGGTTGAGCATCAGGGTGCACAGCTTGATGACATTGAAGGCAACGTCAAACGAGCTAACTCGCTTGTTCGGTCTGGTGCGGACCGGCTTGTTAAGGCACGGTTTTATCAGAAGAACACACGGAAGTGGACTTGCTTTGCCATTTTGCTATTGCTCATTATTGTGGTTTTAATTGTGGTGTTTACTGTTAAGCCTTGGGAGAGTAATGGTGGGGGAGGTGGAGGTGCACCTCGTCAAGCTACTCCGGTTCAAGCTCAGCCACCGCCACCTCCGGCTGTGAATCGGCGGCTACTACGCTAAATAATTTTTTTTTTGAGGTTCCCTCTGTCTATGCATGAGCATATCTATGTTTTGAAGATTGTTTTTTATTTTACAGTATTTTGTCTTTAATGTTTTTGTAATGTTTTGGTTGGTTAAACTCTGTGTATATATAATGCGATCACCACATTTCTTTGTTTTATTATGGAACGATTTGCTTATTTTTTACAATCGACTTAAGTTAATTTGACCGTCTATGATATTATTATTCGGAGAGATCTATCAAAATCGATGGTCAAAATGAATTTCCAGAGAATATGGAAATTAAAAAAATTGAAATATATATCAAATATTATCATACTTAAGTATAGATTATTTACAGTTATCTCTATAGTATTATTTACATTTATATTTATTTTAAATTATGAAACTTAGATTAATTTGTTCTCTATATAAATAATTTAGACAATTATTCTTATGGGAGTCTTTTTTTTTTTTTCACTGAAATGTTGCCTTTCATTGATACCAAATTCTTATGGGAGTCTAACAGTAATTATTCATAAATACTTTTATCTTCGTACTCCCATAATTTATCGAACCATATTGGGCCGTGGGAAAAGCCGATTAGTCATACAAAGCGTAAGAAAAAAAAAAGTTTCATTGTGTTGTGCCATTGTTTCACTTTCTCTCGCAATGGCGTCATTGAAGATGATAGGCAAGTCAAAATTAGGAATCACTCAAAATAAATTTCTTCGATTGATTCTCTTTTTTCTAATGTACAAGATTCTGTGTAACTCAACTGTTGTTTCTTTTGCTTTTCTTTTGATGTGTTTGTGTAAGATCAGACATAGCCGTTAACTTCACAGGTTAGTTGAGGCATTTCCACAAACACTTTGTGAACATGTCCTTCTCTGATCAATTTATTGCACAGACCATATTAATTCTTTAGTCTAATTGAAACAGATGGGATGTTCAAAGGACTTTACCATGGCAAGAACTGTCATGTTCCGGATATTGCCACTGTCTTGAACCGGGCTTGGTCTGCTGGAGTCGATAGAATCATAGTTGAGTCACTCCTTATTGATTCTTTTTGTTTGAATGATTACAAGTGATAGACTTTGAGTAATTCAGATTCCAATTTTCCTGAATAGGTAACTGGTGGGTCATTGGAAGAATCAAGAGAAGCTCTTGCAATTGCAGAGACTGATGGTTTGTTTGTTTTATAGATCTTTTTTTCAGAAAGTTTTTAGTCTTTTAGAAGTTTTTGATTGATGTACATTTTTTGCAGGTAGGCTGTTTTGCACTGTTGGTGTTCATCCAACTAGATGCAATGTCAGTTTTTTTGCTTTACATACTCGAGAGTTTCTTGAAATCTAAATTATAATCTTCTGTTTGGATTGTTCTTTAATGTTATGTTTTGTTGTTTATCCATTAGGAGTTTGAAGAGAGTGGTGATCCGGAGAAGCATTACCAGGCTCTTTTTTCATTAGCCAAAGAAGGAATGCAGAAAGGGAAGGTGCTATTTCTTCTGCTCTAGTAGATACTTTGAATTGCTTTAGTATCGCTTTCGTGTTGATCGTAATCAAAACCATTCACTGAACACTCTTGTACTTTATGATCGATTTAGGTGGTAGCAATTGGTGAATGTGGATTGGATTATGACAGGCTTCAATTTTGCTCAGTTGATATCCAGAAGAAGTAAGTTTGATCATAAAAAGTTTCATGTTTACATTGTTTTCTTCTATTTGAAATATCTTCCTATGTTTTCTTTGTTGAGAAAGGTATTTTGAGAAGCAATTTGAACTAGCATATGCTACAAAGTTGCCAATGTTCCTACACATGCGAGCAGCTGCTGAAGATTTCTGTGAAATTGTTGAGAGAAACAAGAATAGGTGAACATGCAGGCTAATGATTTTTCGAGTTGTGTTTAGATAAACTTCCTGGATTGATTTTTTAGTCATCTTAATCCCATGATTCACTTTCAGGTTCACTGGAGGAGTTGCTCATTCATTTACTGGTAGTGCGTCGGACCGCGATAAGCTTCTCTCTTTCGATAAAATGTACCTTGGTAAAGACTTCCACTTTTTTTCTATTAGAGACTATGCCTGTAGGCTTTAACTCGCCTAGGCGTTTGTAGGATCAGATTTGGTCAGAATATCTTGAATTACTGTTCTGGTCTTTTGTTTTGCTGATGTGTATTCTATCTGCAGGTGTGAACGGGTGCTCGTTGAAAACAGCTGAGAATCTTGAGGTAATGAAAGGAATACCAGTAGAGAGAATGATGATCGAAACCGACTCTCCATATTGTGATATCAAGAACACACACGCCGGAATCAAGTTTGTAAAGTCGACTTGGCCTTCCAAGAAAAAAGAGAAGTATGATCAAGAGTCCCTTGTCAAAGGCCGTAATGAGCCTTGTTTAGTCAGGTGAGTGTAGCTTCTAGATTAAAATCTTGTCAAATCCATAAGCATATACAGTCTTCGAACAATTCTTAGGCAATCATTTTCTTCTCCAGGCAAGTCCTTGAAGTGGTGGCTGGCTACAAAGGACTTGGCGATCTAAATCAAGTTAGCTCAACCTTGTACCACAACACTTGCAGGCATGTTTTCTCTTTTTCGGTTTCACATAATTTCATGACAGAAATATGAAGAACTGTTCTAACGTAAAACGTTGTCTTGATGGCTTGTCAATATTTCTGCAGGGTCTTCTTCCCTCAGGACTTAGATTCTGCTGCAGATGCTCTGCTTTCCGGGCACCACGAGACCGACTAGCATTAATCGTGACAGAAATTTGCAGTTTACTGGAATCAAGATATGTTGTTACATTACACCATTTATGGATTAAAAACATTCTCAATAAAAATTACAAACAATCTCTTGTTTTCTATCTCATATATTGTCTTCTTCTTCAGCCTCACTAGAACAAAACAACACATTTATAAAGACAACAAAATTTTCATTTTTGGCACCTCGAGCAGATCAGTCTGAAACTTATCCGGAATCTATTGTGCTTTTGCTGCTTCATGCACTAACATTCGAAAGCACCTCGTTACTCTCTAGACTGGCCTCCTCGGTTTCTCCTTCTTCTACGGAAGGAGGAGACACAGTGGGTTTCTCTCTCTCTGAAGCCAAATTTAGCCTCAGCGCTCGTCCTTCAACTTCCTAAAAACCAAAACTAGTGAGTCTCAAAACCCAAACCACCCAACCAAACAAGAAGGGAGAAGAAGCCTTACCACGCCATTCATTGTAGCCAAAGCAGACTGAACATTTTCCGCTGACTCGAACGAGATGAAACCAAACCCCCTAGACCTCCCAGTATTTCTTTCATAGATAACTTTAGCACCAAGCACACCAGGTTGATCACCAAATGCATCCTTTAAACCTTGTGAGGTTAGATTCCAACCAAGGTTTCCTGCATATACCTTATGAGGACTATCAACATAACTCCGGTTATTATCACGGATTTTGGTTCTCATTACTTCGTTCTCACCGCCTCTCGGCACCTCCGGGAAGTTCACTTTCACCGTTCTACCACCAATTTGCTACAAACTCAACACACAAGAGATCAGAAACATTCTGAAGCTGAATCATCTTTGATCAAATGATGTGAACTTACAGAGCTGTTAAACATCTGCATCGCTTCTTTAGCTTCTTCAATGCTTCCCATTGTTACAAATCCAAATCCTCTGCTTCTATCAGTAACTTTATCATAAACAATCTACAACAGAGAACAATGCTAACAATTAGACAATCTTCATCCTAATTTTGCTTCACTGTCTCCAAATCGATTGATAGAATCGTATGAAGATTAGAGACGAACCTGAACATCGACGACAGTTCCAGCTTCTCCAAAAATCTGAGAGAGCTCAGAAGAAGTGATTGTGTAAGGTAAATTCCCAACGTAAAGCCTCCCTTCTTCACCACTCGCTTGCGTCGTCTGTTTTTCTTCCTCTACTTCTTCTTCACCTTCATCTCCTTCTTCTTCTACCTCTTCTTCTTCTTCTACTGATGCCTGGATTTCATCATCGGCGGAACTAGCTTCGGTTTCGGCGGCGCAGAAGAAGCGGTGGCGGCGGATATTTGAGTGGAGGATTAGTGGATTAGGGCAATTGGCAACGAGTTTGAAGGATTTTGGTGTAAAGCGATAGAAGAGTTGGGAATTGGAGTGGGAGGAGAGTAATGGATTAAAGGTAGCGGCGGAGGAAGCGGTGGCTGCGGCGGATACAGCCACGGCGGAGGAACAATAAGCTGACGACATTTTTCTAAAGAGGTTTGTGCCTTTGCCGCGTGGATGAGGAAGAGAGTGGATAAGATATACTGTATGTTCTTCTCAACGATTTTTGATGAAAGTTTTTCCTACATTTTTATAAAATGCATTTAACTTGAATTTTTTTATGAATCTTACCAAAAAAAATGGAACTGTTATGAATTTTTTTTTGAAAGATTTCTGTAAGATCCTAATTTCTAATCACAAAAATATAAAGCTGTGATGAAAATTTATTACTAATATATTTTGGTGATTATGTTACTAGTGTTGGACTGTTGGTAATGTTATATAAATGGTGAATTGTTGAAACTTGAAACTGTTATTGATAGCACCTATGAGCAAAAAAATGGTGAATTTCTCATATTGGTCAGGATTAGCAAAGAGAGAATTCTAAAGAATTTGGAGAAAATCAGATTAGGCACAAACATGATGGTCATTCTTCAAGTCCATTAAGCTGGAAATAATAACGTTCAATTTGTGTTTCTCTCCTTGTTTCTTGTGATTGTGAATCCATTATACAAGAGTTCAGTCTCCCTTAGATCCATCTATGTCTTTGTGTCTTAGATTGTAGATACTCATGCAACTATATTTTCTCCATCTGAAATTGGTTGGATCATACAAAGGATATTATGTGGTGAGTTGTGTAAATTTGTATTATACTATTCATAAAATCATCCAAAGAAACGAAATCTTTAACTTGTTTTTAAAACGATTACGACTTTGTAATGCTCTTTACTCAAAGGTTGGTCATGAAGCTCCAAACATTCGAGAAGACGAGATTGGTATGACATTTGAAAATAATTAATGATTTGCTTCATGTTGTGAATTGAAATCTATGATGTCATGTTGTGAATGAAATCTACAATCTCATACTGTAAACAGGAATCTCCTATCTCTTGTTGTCAATCAGAATCTACGATCTCATGACGAGAATTAGAATCTACTATCTCATGTTTAGAGCCGGACTGATAATTTTGAACGTTTACGTAAAGAAAAAAACCATGCTCTTTATATTTTTCTCGCAAATTTACTAATAATATAATATAAAAAAAATCATACTAAAACTTGATAAAACAACTTTTAAATCCATAAATAGTTTGTAAGAAAATAAAAACAATAGTCAATTTTTTTTTTTTGTTTTCAATTATTTTTCTTCAAAGCAACTTCTTCCATTTTGTCACTAAAATCACTTACCTTAATACCAATGGAATCCAAGCCAACATAAAAATAAATAACAATGGAATCAATCGAAATTAAAATTTTGTGCAAACGTCTTTTTGAATATAGTTTTATATTCATACAAAAAGAAGAAGAAAAAATTTGTTTTCGTTTTTTTTTTTCTAACCAAAATTTTACTAAAAATTCATTACCAATCCGCTTAATTAGTATTTATTAACTTTAAAGCTTAAAACTCATGTGATATGGTAAAAAAAAGACCAACAAAAAATGAATTAATAACAAATACCTATAATATTTTGTATTTTTACTCATCTCTTTTGATGATCTTAGCCATTGTTTGGGTAGCTTGAGTTGTGGACCGGGCATGCTCATGTTGTGAATTGGAATATCAAATATGCTATCCCATGTTGTTTAATGTTAGCAACTTGTTGGAATATCAACTCGAGATGACATGTGACTTCTCATCACATTTTGGCTTTTTTTTTATACTGTTTTTACTTTGTTTCTAAAACTGGATTTGGGTATATTGATGTTCTGAATTAGATGGATTATTTTCTTAGAGTTATGGACATTGTTGCCTTTACAGTTTACAGTATTTCCAATGCATAACCTACCACCTAGGGCTGCTTAATCTAGTAGTCCATTAGAAGATCTCTAAATGGACAGATTCGATCCAATACAGTAGCATCCAACAGAAAAGAAAAGACCCACCCAATCTGGTTTGGTTACGTCAGCTCAAAACAACTGAAAATTACAATTTAACAATCATATTGCAACGAGCCCAAAAAAATAATCATTTACATTATTTCTTTTTTCTGTTCACATTTTTATCACATGTTTACAGAATTATAAAATTCTCATGTCCCGGATTTAATTTGATCTCATTGACATGTTGGAAATTGTGATCCCAGCATTGTACATGCTACTTCCATCAATTTACCTGCAATATAATATAAATCATACAAATTATTAATTTTTTCAAACGGTTTGGTTTTTGTTTTATTAACAATAACAACGAAGGACTATTAAAATGATTGTTTCTAACTAATGCAAAAATAATATATTTAGAAATAAATAAAGAAAATTTTCTCTCTTTATTACAATATGATTATATGACTCATACTTGGCTTTAGAACAAAAAACAAAGAAAAAGGAACACTTTGTGATTTTCATTCACTTTAACATGGGATACTTTCGTCGGTGGATCATTAAGTAGTTATAAATCCTAATTATCTCCAAAATTTTGTATAATATTGTTGAAATTTTATATATTATATCAAAGTTTGTTAGAGAGACTTTGTCTCCATTCTCACACGTTTGTACTTTTTCCAAATCTCACTTGTTTACTTAGTACTCTCTCGTTGAAAGACTAATTGTATATGGACTAATCACCATTATCTTTCTATAACAATGATTTAGTTATCCATTTAATATGACAAAATCATAGAACATAAAAAATTCCCTAAGCGAGTGACTTTATAACTTTGTAATGGTGTCTATACCAAAACTTTTGTATTTTTGTAGTAGTGGTATGTATTTTTTTAATTTCTATAATTTGGGGTTAAAATGTCACGATCAAATAGGTAAGGACAAAAATTAATAGACTAAAGATTGATCAAAATTTGATTACCTCTTCTTGGTTTAGGTGCTTTCTTGACAACTGGAACGCCGGTTTTCTTCTCGACCGGAGTTTTTTCCTCCGGGAACAAAACACCGTCAATCCCTTGAACCGAAATCCGTCCATCGGTATAAATATCAGGATCGAACAAATAAGCCGAACCATCACCATGACCGAACTTAACCGAACCATCTGCCTCCTGAGCCTCTACTTTATGAGGAAACCGGAGTGAATCGTACCGGATTTTCCCAAACCGGCGTACAGAATTGTACATACTCTCTTCGGTTTGGTATTCCGGTATGATGTGATAATACATAATTTGCTCTGGAGCTCCCGGTTCGCTCAATTGGTCCGTGGTCAATTTAGCCATAGCTTCGTCGTTTGGTGCTAAAACGGTTAAAACGTAACCTTCCGACACGAGCCGACCCATCTCGGTGGCTAAAGAAGTGAGATTAACGAGAATATCTGCCATTTCATTGTAGCCACCGTAATGAAGAAGCGTGTGGATAAAATCTTTAACTTGAGCCTCTCCGTTGAAATGGTGGCGTGGCCCACCCGGTCCTGGTGCCGGAGCCGGAGCTAGTGACGGACCAGGTGACATTGCGTCGTAAACCGGAAGAACCGGTGGAGCTCCGGCGGGAATTGGTGCTGGCTTTTTCTTGAGACGGTGAGTTCTTGGATCAACCTCCGGTGCTCCTTCCGGTAATACGGCAGCGATTGAACGGAGACTACGACGGCGGTTGAAATCTTCTTGAACAGAACGTGGGATTAAAAGACGTTCGATTCCGTGGATGATTCCATCGGGACGAGTTAAATCATCGGGTTTGGTTATTTCAGCGGAGTTGACTTTTCCGTTGGTGAAATGGAGGTGGTCGTTGGAGAGAGTACGGTGGCTAACGACGGCGGAGGAGAATTGTGGAGAAGTGATTCTTTTGGGAAGAATGTGAAACATTAATAAAGATTGTAATGATTTGAGGTTTTTCGGTTGGAGTAAGAAAGATTTGAATTCAGGATCAAGATTTTTTTCTAAGGCATCGTTACGAGGAGCAAAGATTGTGATGTTGTGTTGACCAACAGCTTCTTCTAAGGTTTGGAGAAGAAGAGCTTTTTCGACGAGCTCTGCTAGTTCTGTGTAGTGTGAGTCAAGAAGAGCAACGAGGACGGAGTTTGAGTTTATTTGACCCGACCCGGGTTTATCGGGTAATGCGGTGGTAATGGAGATAGTGAGGAGGAGGAAGAAGAGAAGCTTGGAGAGATCATCCATGGTGGTGGTGGAGAAGAAAGTGTCGGCGAAATGAAGAATGGTTTTGAGTTTATTTATTTTTTGGTTAGTGAATAAGGAAAGAATTTGATATAGTGAGGTGATTGGTGATTGTGATGTTTCTTCTTCCTTTTGTTTTTTTTTAGTTGTGTATAATTTCATTTTTCTTATTATTAATAAACATTTTCTTCTTAATGATTTAATGGTTTTGGGTGGGTGGGTTTAATGCTTTCTCTAATTATAGTATTTATTTTGGGGAGGAGAAGTGGGTCTATAAGGGAAATAAATGTATGGTGACGTCGATAAAACATGAAGCCAAGAGTTGAGCTTTTCAGGGAATTAACAACAGCTCAGCTCTGTCTTTGTGTTTGAGCTTCATGTGTGTCGGTTACTCAAATGCACAAATTTCACGTTGCCTTCAAGTCAAAATCTTTCCGTTTTCGTCTTTTTCTATCTGTAATAAAATAAACAAAATTCTTAAGGAATGATAATTTCCGTAAAACCTAAATGTTAAGCAATTGTTTTTGTCAATTGGTCATCGTGATGGATGCAAATTCTAGTTGGTTCGTAGTAGACATAAATGAAATCGCATAAGAAATAAAAGAGATGTACTTATTATTGTCCTGTATTGGGGTATGTAGAACTATAATTATTTTTAAACACTAACATTATTAAGTGTCATACAAATTGTATATTAGTAGTATTAAAGAAAGACAAACAAAAAAAGAGTTAGACGGGCATGTCAAAACAAAGTGTCGGCGTGACCGTCAAAACTTCGAAGAAATTAGTTTTAACAAAAAAAAAGAAAAAGAAAACTTCTAAGGAATTAGCATGAAAATCTAATTAAAAATTTCAATGATATATTTATTTAAGTAACCTATAGTTTAATATGATTGTGATAGCCGCCTGGATGAGCTATTTACTATCCTTATTCCCTTTAGTTTGAAGCGAGTAAGCGACACTTAAAAAACAACAACCCCTTCTCAGAAATATTCTAAAGAGAGAATTATTTTCTTTATAAGAAATCATTGGTTTAACGTTGTGTTTGTTGAATCATAGAATCCTCGCCGGTGATCCTTCTAATATGTAATAACTCAGATAGCCAGATGTTCAGTTTGGCAAATCATACAATCTAGATCTAATCGTGTAACTTTACTGTTTTAGTCAAAAGTTGTTTCTATTTCATACGCAAACAACAACAACAAAAAACATTGCGTTTAGAATTTGTAAAACAATTTTTTATTAATTAATATATAGCGTAAACGCAAATTGTTCAAATTTTTATACGAAAAGAATCGAAGTTATACCTTTGCAAGATTATATATCGATTTCTAGGGACTAATATAAATTGTCATAGCTGAAGAAAAAACTAGGATTGTATGCAAAGATGTTTGTTATAGGGATTAGTATAATACGAAATATGCAACATACAAATTACAGCATATAGTTTTCAATTTGTTATATTCTTACAACAACGTGAAAATAAAAAAGTGGCTAAGGTTCTCATGGGAATATGTCAATTAGTGTTTACCGTTTACGCTAAGCCTTAATTAGAGTACACATCGCTTCCCTTACATGCTGTAGAACAAGAAACGACGACGTTTCGCTTACCGTTAGGTTCTTCATCGCCTTCAAACACATATACCTTTGTTTTCAAGCATCTATACAAGTCAAAAATAAAGTAAGCCGGCAAAATATAATTTTAGAAGAAAATAAACGTGCCTCCAAACAGCAGTTTATACACTGATCACGAATTTACTCTTGACGACCAGATACTTTTCAAAGTTTTAAATAATTGTTTCTTGATTAAAAACTTTGCCAAGAAACCCGTGACAAAATCTACTTCGAACTCATTAACTTCGAATTTATACACAATAGTAGGTTTCCTGAAAATTCATTTTGTTCTAACATGTACATCTGTAAATTATATAATTTTGATCTAATGGCTGGCCTAGTGAGTGAGAAGTTTTATGTTTATAATATAAAAGCTTTGATTTAAATCGTATATATAATAGATTGCCAGATTATATGGCCTAGCCTACAGTCTTGGATATACAGATACACAACAATTGGATCACTGATTCAACATTTGTGATAGTTAAGTTCGTCCAGTAAAATTTGGCATCTAATTATGTAAAGCAGTAAAAGGAATGTGATAGATGAAAAAAAAAAGTCTGTTTACTTGTTTATTAAAATAATGGAGTGAAAAAAGCAGCCCTTTGTCGAGGCTTTTCTTTATAGGAAAAAGAAAAATGGACTAAAAGCAATAGTTAAAGAAGAAACTGCTTCGGAAACTTCTCTGTTAGATGCGAACTATTTGGGTCAATTTTTGATACGGAAGATCTTACAATTCAGTATTAGATGCGATGCGAGTTCTCAATAAATCACTTTTATTTGTCTTTATTGGGACAACCATATGATTGCTTCATACCTTTAAAATTATTCGAAAATATAGAATACACGGTTTGTATGAATTTGATGCGTGATATTTTATGGATCATGGCATTTAATGGAACAACAGACATTTATATTTCAGACAGCTAACTGGTCTATGATCTGGGCACATGCACGTAATAAGACACAAGACAATCTGAAAACTAATGTTATTCACTGGATCGGAATACACTATACATTTCCTCTATTTAACCTAGACATAAATGGTGGAAAAAAAACTAGACATAAATTAAAAACTATATAAAAAAAATTAAAAACTATATGGCATATGTAACGATATGTATCGTTAGACTTATATATATCTAATATCGAAGTTATGTTGTTAAAATATCTACTCTATGCTGGCATGCATGCGCATTGATAATAGAGACTAGAGAGTATTAAATAAATTAACGAACTTTGACTACATATTGTTTATAATGTAATAGAAAAATATATAACTAATATATATGTAGAAACATACATGTTTTCTTTTAACAAAAATATAGACAAAACTAATTTTAGTCATGGATGAAAAAACGGTTTTTGGTAAAACGATGATATGCTACAAGAAGGAAGGAATGCATTTGTTTGCAAAGAAAAGAAAAAAGTGATGTAACTGTCTAAAATGGAGAGCGCTTAAATTCTACTTGTGGTGATGTCTTTTTACTCAAACTTGAAATTTATTAAGATGAAAAAAGTTACACAATCACGATTGAGAGATTTGAGATGAACCAATTTGGTATAGTCATTAATACAACAAGCATAATAATCACCCTCAGTGTTCAAAAATTATTCCTAGCTAGAGCATCCGCTATAGTGTTACAAATTCTATAGTGTTCAAATTCTACAAGTATGATAATGACGAAACCCTTCAAAGCGCAACTCCCACCAATGTATATCAACAACTATGGGTTGTCCATTCTGTAATCTTGTGTCTAATCGTAGAGGAGATGAACAAGTACTTGGAAATCCCATTCAAAATACACCCATCGGCCATCACTCTATTATGGTGTTATTTAGGAAAAAAAGAGTTAAGAATGTTAACGAGAGAAATACAGAAGAAAGGAACTTGTAGAAAATCTCCGACAATAGAAATGGTTTCCAACAAACTGGGCCGTAAGTGAATTTAACTACCGATCACCGGCCCACTATATATGCCTTGCAAAAACATGACTTCGTAGCCAAAAACAAAAACTTGGCACAGCACATGCTTAACGAGAATAAGAAGAACCTTCTATTCGATTAGTCCCATTTTACCCTCTGTGTATGTCGTCATGCTCACTAACTCTTCTTTTACAGGATGATGCAAATACTAGTATCTAGTACTATTTTATAAGAATTAAGAATATATGGTTGGATAAAAGTATGCATGTCGTCACGTTGTACTCGTCAGAAGATTAATATATTTTAAAAATCAAATGGCCAATTCCATACTCTCGTAAGCCACATTTTAATTTGGCCTATGACCCTTCGGGGTTTGTTCACGATAAACCTTTTGATTAATTTAAAATACCACGTTTCTAACAAATTGGTATTTTAGTATAGCATTTTACTGACTTTGTTCCATCCCAAATCTTTATCAAATCTTGAATGTTTAATAAGTCTTTAGGATTCTGCTGTCACTTTGCTTCAGAAAACATATTATTAGTACACACTTGACTTTTTGAAATATTAATGCTTTCATACGTACGTTGATGCAAAGATAACTTAAAAGTATTTAACCGTGATTTGTAGTTAACTGATTTTAAAAGGTACATCTTTGTGTTTGGTTTATCTGTCTCGACTCCCGAGTCTCTTCTTTTTCTTAAACAAGTTTTTATTCTTTGACCAAACAAATGCATGTACCAAAACACCAAACCAAAACGTAATGGTTCAATTATTAACTTTTTTTTTTCATGCAGGTTTTAATTTAATAACGAGAAATGAATAGATGATTCGGTATCATAAAAAAATGATGACTAATAATCAATGTAAATTTAATTAATCGTCTTAATAATTAGTTATTACGTCAGCCTGTTAATCACCAGACACAATCATAACTATAAATAATTAACTATGATAATTGTAACTAAGAAGAGCCAGCGCAACATATTACATCTGTATGTAAAACCCTTAATTAAGGCTTAATCTGAATCACAACAACACAATGCTTTAAACGAAAACAAAAATCACAAGAACCAAAATATAAAAGGTAATTAGCAATCACATTTTGTATATACACAAACAACACATTTATTTACAGGTCACAACAACAAAAATAAACCCTCAAGAAAAAAAAGAAGAAGGAAAATAATTGACCCTGGGGAAGACTTGAAAAGTTTAGCCCAGATTCAGATTCCGAAATTAAATTTACGAATTTCAAATCACAAAAACCCAAATGAATAAATTACACATTAAATTTTGTACAAAAAACCTTAAAGTCAAATAGTTGCCGCCATCTTCGAATTCGATTTAGCCTTGGAAGAATGTCTCCGGCGATACTCTTTGTTATTCCCCGACGGCTCCACCACATCCGCCGCGAATCTCACCTTCTTCTTCATCACCATTTTTTTCTGCGCTCCTGCCACACAAAAACAACAAAACTCCATAATCAATTTTAAAAATTTTAAGAGAATGAAATCGAGAAAATGCGGAGAGGGATTTTGTTCGTACGGATTTCGAATTCGAACTTGTCCATGTAATCGGAGAGAAGACGCTTGTGAAATTGACTCGCTAAGAACACAACGCTTCCTGAGACGGCGAAAACCGCCATGAAACCTAATGAACTCTCCATGTATATATATATCTCTCTCTCTCTCTAGGGTTTAATTATTTTTTTCTGTAATTATTAATAAATCGGAGATCGCGATCTGAAATTCTCCGGTAATCAACTGGAAAAAGAGAAGAAGAAGGTATTGGATTTGGGATCAGGGGACATGATCGGAGAAGAGAGACGGAGGAGGAGAGAGGAGGAGAGAAATGGAAGAAGCATTGCAAGAAAAACCAGAATTACAGAGAGGATTTGAGAACGACAAAGGTTTTTATATACACTGCCTTTTTTAAAAAAATCAATTTTAAGTAATTTTGCTTTTCTTATTTGGTCAACAAACAAACAACATTTTATTTATTTAATCGATGCGTCATGACCTTTTTATAAGTGTAAAAGCATCATTCATTATTAGTCACCTCTTCCTTTTTTTTTTTTTTTTGTTTTTGTCTAAATACAAGAACAATTTGAACTTCCTCTCTCAATTTTTTTTGTTTTCTCTCTCACTTTTTTTTACTATGTTCTAAATTATGTTTATAAATTTTGAGTCTTTTTATTGAATTAGATTCGGATTAAACAAAATTATATAGCACTCTATATTAGTTTATAAAATTTTTGTTGTTATAAATGATAGTCTATTATTTACTATATACAAATATTATTTTTATTAATATATAATTGAAAAACATCCAATATCAGATAATTTTCAAGTATTTGTGGGTGTGTCAATACCATACAATATATGTCAATTTGGGAATGATTTGCATTCGCAAATTGTGAAATTTGTATATCTTTCAAACTTAGTTTTCTTATTCTCTTGGTCAAAAGACAAAAATTCCTTTAAAAAGTAAAAAACTTTCAAAGTGATAATTTTCTTTTAAAATATTTTCCAAACAATATAATATTTAAACATACAAAGTTAGGTCTTTCTTTATTTTATTTTATTTTGTTTTTTTTTTCCTTTAAATTTTGATAAGGCGGGAAATCCTCAAAAGCTAGATTTTCCATGATAATACCAATATTATTTACTTATATTTTTTTCTATCATCAACTTGCTTTTCTGTTTTCTTGCCACATTTGTGATTTATATTCGGAAACACCAAAAATTTTAAACCAGAATCTATTATACAAAATGAGATATACAATAAGTCTATAACTGCCAAGTCTTATATATAGAATGATATAATTTCATATTTATCCAACGAGTGAAGGATATGAAGTGTGCTTTCTATATCAAAGATGAAATGATTTTCATAGGATAACATAAAAATAAAGAGAGATGAGGAAAGCCAAGATATAATAGATATGATTGGTCTTGACATGTGGTTCCAACAACCTCTATTACCGGTTTGCTGACAGATGGTGGTGGGTTCGGTCTGATTCTTTCTTTCTTTCTTTTTTTCTTTTTTGAAACTTGTCAGTTTGGGGAAAATATATGAACCAGAGAAAATTAAATATATGAACCAGACAAAAAAGATTCTAACCATTTTATGTCATCCAAATTACATATGACCCAAAACATGATTGGAATCGCTCGGTATATCATTTATAACCAATTCGAATAAATTTGTATAATGGTTTGGTAGTTTAGAAAAGTTGTACTAGTGTCGTTTTTGTTTGCTTCAATTAGGAAGTTTAGAAACATCAAAATTATTATTTGAATACGTTTTCTTTCTGTCGACTAGTTGAACCGGTTTCTAAGGCTAAATGTTCTGGTTTTGGGGTATATTGCAGTCACAAATTAATGACCTAATGAGCGATTCTACGTGTACAGAGTTGCATCACTCGAATTTTACATTAGATAAGGTTAAAATAAAGCAGAGGCGGTGGTTCGGATAGAGTAAGAGGGCCAGGCCTTCTCTAATTAGTCGAAGCGGTTTTTGGCAATTTTACTTAATTAGATCAAATCAGCGATTCTAGGGTTTCTTGGTCTGGTTTTGTTCGGCGATTACTTGAGTTTCACGTTTTTGGTTAGGATTTGTTACGGGAGATTCAACAAGTTAAAGGATTGCCACTGACTCTGCAAATTTTGAGTTCCTATAAACACGATTAGTTCATAACTGGATTAGCAAACAATTTTTGTTTCTTTTGTGGGTACGGGGCATATAAGCCCATTAATAATTGTGTCCTCATGTGTTAGGAAATCATAATAATTCTATATAAGGAGAATGGATCATCAGAAGAAACACAAACCCTAAACGGAAGAAGTTCCTTTCTTACGATGCAAGGAACAGAATATCTGGCTTGTACTCGGAGAGAAACGTCCGTTGTTCAGCTCCGAGAGAGGCAAGGTTGGAAGGAAAGTACTGATATGGGAATCACCAAACAGGGACTGGTTATACAAAGGAGGAAGAAAACAGAAAAGTCCCAGGCTACAATTTCTCACTACAGTGAAAAAGTGTCCAATGTTATTGGGGATTCTTCTGAATCAAGCAATCCATCGACTGCTATCAGTTCTTCTAACATTGGTTTTCAGCTCCTAAAGAAGCATGGCTGGAAGGAAGGAACTGGTCTAGGAATCACTGAACAAGGTATATTGGTGCCTCTACAAGCAGAACCAAAACATAACAAACAAGGACTAGGAGCTGAAAAACCAGCCAAGAGAAAACCGGCACAGCCTCAGGATACAGCTTTTGAAGAAGTATCAAAGAAGAGCAAGAAACTTTCTAAGAAATTAGTGAAGATGATCGAGCACGAAAAACGATTGGCGGAAAACGAATTTGAACGAGCCTTCCGCAGGGAGTTCTGGCCTGATAATGTATAACTAGATTTTCTCATTTTGTTCTTATTGTTTAGAGACAAATATAAGAGGTCTACTAATATAAATCTTGTTACCAAATTTCTAAAGCAATAACAAAGAAATAAGCTACTATATGTAGAAATCTTAATGTAGATTTAGATAGCTTAATATAGATATGATGTACAACAAAGGGTCCATAGCTCAGTGGTAGAGCATTTGACTGCAGATCAAGAGGTCACCGGTTCGAACCCGGTTGGGCCCTCATTTTTTTTAAATTTTTTTCCATAAACCTCTGCCAAATCTTAAGTTATACTATTCTTTGATAATAATTATCAAAAGAAGTTCAAAACTTTATAATGCCTATATGAGGAAGGGAAGAAAAATCGTGAAGAATGTTCATATACCAATTCACTCATGAGAAAGAGAAGAACAGTCTCCAAAATATATTCAGAGAATCCAAGAACTGTTATCATCTTTCACCTTTGATTCCTCTGACCATATCTGCTTCACCTTCTCCCACACCAAATCTCCTCCCTGCAGATTTTAATTCAGTCTCATTCAATCTAAGCTACTTAATGGAGCTCATCTTCAAGAATCTGATCATACCTTTGAAGTAAATTCGACAGTCGTTTTGCAGCATTGGCTTTCATCCTCTGCCAAACGAAACAAACGATCAAATGTTATATTTAAAATCTTAGGACTTGCTCATATTAGTTATGAAAGATCATATTGCAAATATTGGTGTTGTGTTTACCGCATTGCTCCCACTTATCAAACTTCACTATCCATTTGCCAGGAATGGTGTCTGTTACCAGAACCTGATCTACCCAAACCCAAAACTTCTTCCCTCTTTTGTCACCATAACACTTCTTCAGCTCATCAATGGTGTCTCTCAGAGATTTTTCTGCACCTGATGGATGAAAAAGGACAGCAGCATGGAGCTGAAAATGTTCCAAGAAAGAGGAATTAGTCCAGTGGAGACATAAAGATGGATTCTAGCTATTAGCATCTAAGTTACTCACACATGAATCTTTGAAGCTGGCTATGTATGTCTCATAGTTCTTGATCTCACCGCGTCTCAATCTCTCGTAGAACAAGTAGAATCTCACAACCTCGTGACCAGGATTCACATTGTCCATCTTACGATCCAAGAATTCCGAAACATCTCTTGGAGATAGATCGGGACCAAGATTAAAATGTCCGATGGCTTGAATAATCCCATCAGCACACCTCTCGGTTGAATGTATAACCTTAAGGTTGTTCAACGCATTTTCAGAACGCCACTTCAATAGCTCTTCTTGGGAATTGCTCACCTTCACAAAACACATAGACAAACTAGTCAGCTTCCTTCGGTAAGAATGGCGAGAGTGTG
Organism: Arabidopsis thaliana; assembly: GCF_000001735.4. Lineage (NCBI taxonomy): Eukaryota > Viridiplantae > Streptophyta > Magnoliopsida > Brassicales > Brassicaceae > Arabidopsis > Arabidopsis thaliana. Next base: position 19,408,257 of record NC_003074.8, on the reverse strand, counting down.
ATGATGGAACATTGTTACCATAACACCGTGAACATCAGGAATGCTAAATAGTTCAGCATCATGTTCAGAGTCACCACAAGCAAGAGTATTGACCGGGAATATTCCTTCAGCCTGCAGCTTCTTGAGAAGATACTCAAGCGCTTCTCCTTTTCCTGCACCACGCGGTATAACATCGACATTCTTTCCCCAACTGTAAATTATCTTGACATCCAACTGAAAAGATAAAAGAACATTACCAACATCACAAACAATTTGGCTTCAAGAAACAAAAGACCCACAAAAAGATAACAAGTAAACACTTAACGCCACGTTTCTCCAGCAATTGTGATAGTTCCTTGGTCAATGCCTCACCTTTACCTTCATCAATGTAAAAGCTGACCTTGTGTAGCCTCTGCTCAGTTTTTGGCTGAAGAGTTAACTCAGGGAACTTGCTAGTTTCTTCCAAGACTATTTCCCGGTTCCATTTACAGCTGTTCAAGGATTCAACCCAAGCATGATCAGGAACCATGGAGTTACCAAATGCTATCTCAGTTCCTATTGATGTAATAATGATATCAGGAGTCAACAAAGGTTTCTCTTTTCTCAATTCTTTATAAAGAACAGGTGATCTTGCTGTAGAGAAGACAAGAAGAGAGTCACGGCGATAAGCGTATTCCCACAATGAATTGAACCTGAGAAGAGAGAGGTTCTCATGATCTTGATGATCAACCTGTTAAAACACGAATCACAACATCAATAAACTATGAAAATGCAAACAGAGAGGGAGTTAAAAGAATCAGATCCTACCATGGTGTGATCAAGGTCTGAGACGATCATGAGAGGAGGATGAGAAATCAGCCGCTCCATGGTTACTATATAAATAGGTACAGAGGCAAAATCCATTATTAAATGAAATCACTATTGTTGCTATTTAGAGATATGGGTTTTGTTCATAACATTGAAACAATTGGTAAAGAGAGCAAAACATAGATAAGGAGCAGTACAAGATTCTCTTCTTAACTTGGGACAAATGCAGATTCTATGACTTGAGAGATAAATGTATAAACCCAGTTCCTTCAATGACAGATTAAAAGAATCGATTTTGATACCAATTCCAAGCATACAGAAGATTATATATAAGTGAGAAGAATCACAAAACCTTGTGTAAATCGCTTCTTCTGCAAGTTGAGAGAGAAAAGAAAAAAGTTTTGTTTTTTCTGGAGAAGAAGAAGAAGAAGAAGGAGAAGGAGAATAACACTCACACACACTATTCCGCGTGTTGGACGTATAGCGATAGTTCAAGGACCACGTAGTTAATGCCGCCCCATCCACCCATAAAGCCAAAAATCAACGGTCAGGATCTTTTAAGCATTAAAAAGAGGAAAGAATATTTGTTTCTCTATTGTTCGTTTCTGTTAGTTCAGAGTATCTACAATAGAAGAAAAGATTGGTCTTTTCAGTTTCTCCTCCCAAAGTCAAAATATTGCCATAACTTTTTCTTTTAATAGACCAAGTTTGGAACTTTAAGCTTCTTTAAAGATAATGTATATATTTAGGTCTTGATAACGGAGTCTTAAAACTTTTGGGGACTTTCTTTGAACATATTACTAATTAATTGAATACCCTTGGGAATATGTGGACACTATTGAAAGTTGATAATTTGAACTGTATTAACAGAACTATAATAACAAGCTTAAAGAATAAATAGATTTCTAAATAGAAAAGAAAAAGAAAGAATGTGAAATTCATGAATTATAACACAAGTAGTACAATGGCCCATTACAGTTCTTTTGGGCCGTGTAGCATCAATTCAGATTGTTTGCATGTTTTTTAAACAGAGCCAAACCTAAGCAATTTAGGATTCTATTCTTGAATTGTTTCTCCTTTTTCTTGTTAATAGGAAACTAGGGCATATAATATTATCCTAAACACTTTGAATCATCAAGTAATCTCATTCTTTAGTAATGTTAAATTTCGTTTTTTTTTGTCTTTGACAGGTAACCATGCAACTGTATACAATAAGATCGATCGATTGACATAGGCTTTGGAGATACAAATCTGTGAAACAACTATGGTGTCGTCTTCATGTGCCCCCGTCGTAAAAAATTTGAGGCAAGGGAAAATGAAAACAAGATGCATTAACCTAGGTTACCTATCGTCTTTAGGTCTTGCCGTGAGGAAAAAGCAAAAGAAGGAGAGAATAGTGGTCGTACCCGAACTCTGTGAGGAATTGTTGACCGAGATTCTGAGCAGATTACCGGTGAACCTCTGATGAGATTTAAGTGCGTCTCAAAGATCTGGTTTTCCACGATCAAATCTCGATACTTGACCAACCGTTTCTTTAAATCTTGCTCATCACGTCGAAGTTTGTTTGCTTATTTAGTGGTTAGGGCAAAACAGAGCAATTATGCGTTGCTTACTACATCATTGAGTCATGATGATCACTCTGTCTCTGTAATCGACCAAGATCTAACCATGCCGATAATGGGAGGCTACTTCTTGAACGCTTGTCGTGGCTTGGTGTGTTTCACAATTGGGTCAAGAGTGCAAATTTGTAACCTTAACACAAGGCAGCTTGTGGACTTGCCGATTATTCTAACACCTAAAGGAGGAGAAAATTACAAGATATGGTACTATTTAGGACACGATCCTGTTCATGACGAATACAAAGTGCTTAGTTTCATTTGGAGGCACAACAAGGAGTGGAAAGTGAGATCAGAACATCATGTGTTGGTACTTGGAGCTAGAACTTCATGGAAAAAGACTCAATGCCACATTCACCATCTTCCTTATTCTCAAGGGATTACCATCAACGGTGTTTTGTATTATGGAGCTTGGACTGATGACAAGTGTGTGCTTATGAGTTTTGACTTGACTTCTGAAGAGTTCAATTTGATTTAATTACCCTATAAAGTTGACAAACTCCAGAGATCCCCTTGGCCAAGTCTAATGAACTACAAAGGAAAAATAGCTGTTTTTAACTATGTTACTGTTTTTTCTGATTGTAGTGTGGGTGTTTGGGTAATTGAAGATGTCAACAAGAGTCAATGGTCAGACAAGGAGACTTTTGTTTTGCCTACAGATTTCCCCCACGACTATGGCTTTATGATGGGTGGCACAGGTCGCAGTGGTAAGGTTTGGCTTAGAATGGCAAATCTCTCGTGGAATCAACCCCTACACTTTTATAGTTATGATTTGGAGGGTAATGAGATAACTCGAAAGATCCAAATAAGTCCATCATTACTTGGTAGCTTTAAACAGACTGATTCCTTGTTGGCTACTTTATGGGATGATACTGAGAGCATCATGTACTTGGAAACCTAAGTATAGTTTGTCATTTTGTTTTTACATTCCAAATTATTAAATGGAATTTCAATCACTTGTATCTGTTATACAACGTTAAATTATGTGACTTATTGCTCATCAATGATTAAAAGACAGGTTGAAAAATTTGTTACCTCATCAACCACCATGTCAAGAAAATCTTTGGCCTCTTGTATTCGATCTCTGTCCATGCTATCGACTACAAGCCCTGCTATTTCTTGGATATGTAATGTCTCGAAAGTGGAAACAACTGGAATGTTTTCTTGGATCAGGGTATGATCTTAATGTTTCTAAAATTAGTAACTTTCTCTTTACCTTGTAACGCTGTTGGCCACTCAGCTGAAGGTTAAGTGCTTATATTTTATGCTTTCCACATCGAGTCCTAGAAACAATGATCCTTTTCTTGAGGAATTCATAGAGAACATTGGATTGATTAATTACTTACCAATATCTCTATATTTGGGTTCCAGTCAATATCTCTCTTGGACCTGCATGCAGTTTTTTTAGCCTATATCTAAACCCATTGAATTCAGTTGGGCCAAAATCTGAGAACAAGCCCAATTACAAATGGAAATCATTTTCCGCGTAGGAAAGAGAGAGCAAGGGTTTACACAATATGCAGCAGCGTTAGCTTGTGAGAGCCGCAACATACAAACAGAGAGAACAAGTTGGAGATGCAACCTTTTAAGGGAAACGAAATGTTCGAGTTTTTTTTTCCTTAGTGTACTCTATAGCTCCTTCTCTATTCTTCTGCGAACAAATATGGGCTCGTCTTTATGTGTTGCCGTGAGGAAAAAGGAAAAGCAGAAGCAGAAGAAGACCGTGGTGTTCTTACCAGAGATCCCTGAAGAAATGTTGATCGATATCCTAATCAGATTGCCGGCGAAATCTCTGATGAGATTCAAGTGCGTCTCAAAGCTCTGGCTTTCCCTTATCACCTCTCGATACTTCACCAACCGTTTCTTTAAACCCTCATCACCAAGTTGTTTGTTCGCGTATCTTGTGGACAGGGAAAATCAGAGCAAATACCTGTTGCTCCAATCATCATCGTCATCGAGGCATGATCACTCGGACACATCTGTCTCTGTGATTGACCAACATTCGACCATACCGATAATGGGAGGCTACTTAGTGAACGCTGCTCGTGGTTTGTTGTGTTACAGAACTGGGAGAAGAGTGAAAGTTTGTAACCCTAGCACAAGGCAGATTGTGGAATTGCCCATAATGAGATCTAAGACTAATGTGTGGAATTGGTTTGGACATGATCCTTTTCATGATGAATACAAAGTGCTTAGCTTATTTTGGGAGGTCACCAAGGAACAGACAGTTGTGAGATCAGAACATCAAGTGTTGGTACTTGGTGTTGGAGCTTCATGGAGAAACACTAAAAGCCACCACACTCCTCATCGTCCTTTTCATCCATACTCACGAGGGATGACTATTGATGGTGTTTTGTATTATAGTGCTCGGACTGATGCAAATAGATGTGTCCTTATGAGTTTTGACTTAAGTTCTGAAGAGTTCAATTTGATTGAATTACCCTTTGAGAACTGGTCACGCACCATTCACATGAACTACCAAGGAAAAGTTGCTACTTGTCAATATATGCGTCTTGCAAGTGATGGCTTTGTGGATGTTTGTGTCCTTGAAGATGCCGACAAGAGTCAGTGGTCGAACAAGAAGACTTTTGTTTTGCCTATTTCTCAGATGAATTTCGTCCATGGAGACCGGTTGGTGGTGGGTGCCTCTAGAGACAGTGGTAAGGTTTTGATGAGAAAGGCAAATCTCTTACGGAATCAACACGCACGCTTTTTCCTTTATGATATGGAGAGGAATGAAATAGCACGAAGGATTGAAATTAGACCATCATTACTTGGTAGCTTTAACAAGACCAATCAGTTTCTCAAAGTTTGTTATACATTCCAAACTAAGTAAGATACATGCCAAACCAAGACCATATTGATAGCATCATGTATTTGGAAACCTAAATTTTGATCATAGTACGTTATTTTGTTATACATTCCAAACTAAGTAAGATACATGTGTAGACAAGCAATCAATACAAGGTAAATGAACAATTTTTGTCTCTAAACTCAAGTTGAAGAGTGGAGCTTCATCCTTCGAAGAGAAAAGTAGGCTACGAGACGGTAGCCAATAATCATGGCTACAAGAGCACTCACTTCCTTAAGCCCACTCTCTATTTCTTCCCCGTTTACGCTTTCCATGATTTCTTCATATTGTACCTTTACAAGGAGCTTGTATGTGTGGTAGTTGAATGACATGAAACGTATCCAAGCAATGAAAAATGGAACTTTCTGCCATATTTATAAAGTGTGTCAATCACTACCCATACCTGTTTATAATATTGAAATTTGAAGCTGAGTATTCTTACCTTCACGAAATAGCCACCAGCGAGCATGAAAGTCATTACGGTTACCGATGCTAAAGTTGTGGCCTTCTTCAGGTCCATTAAGCTCGCCCCTATTGCTAATCCAAGTCCCTAAAACAACATCATCATCATTAGTTGTTACTTGTTAGCATTTTCTGTTCAACATGTCCTTTGTTTTTATGTACGTACCTGAGCTGCAACGATGCATAAAAAGACCGTGAGCACACTTAGGAAAAAAGATTCAGCTCTTAATCTCAATCCAGCCATGAAATATACAACAACTAGGAAAAGCACAGGTAATATCAAGTCAAGTGGCAGGTCACTTGTGGTTCTAGCCACAAAATATGCACTTAATCTATACATATTTGACTCTCGTTCCTTGCTCAGCATTGCTCTCTCCTGAGGAAATGTGAAGATCGCTGTGAATACCGGAAAGAAACCCCAGAATACAGCAATAAAGAAGAGTAGCCCTACCTGAGATGCAGAGAGAGTTCCAACTTTTAAGGCAGACAACCAATTACAGCTAGTTTCTAGACCATAAACATGTTTCTACCTGATCTTGTAGGCCTTTGGGATGTTATGTCTGATTGCCACCAGAGTAAACCTAAGATGATAGCAGTGGATAGAACTTGAGTGACTCTTAACCAGCTGAAATAGTCATGTCTCCGTTCTTTAATTCCTCTTAAGGAAAGTAAACAATACTGTTCCCACCAGCTTAATCCCCATTCACGTTTGGGGCAAGTTATCATCAGTTTAACTTCTTCATCAAGAGGAACTGGAGCCATAAGTTTCATCTTTTCCATAACTGCAATCTGTGTCTTGTAAGCTTCCTCAAGATACTGTGTTTCAACATCACATTTAACATTTCTTACATAAAGCTCTAAACGAATTCTTGATATGTAAAGGAGATCTTTTTCTCACCTCATATACAACTGTAGGAGCTGGCTTGGAAGATCCTATCTCGCTGCAAGAATTTCACATCTTCATTTTCTCTTTAAGAGCTGAAGGTACGGAGATATCGTTCATGTTTCCATTAACTAAGTCCAGCAAGAACTCTGCTGGGTTCATGGCGAGTAGAGGAGAACATCCTATGGAAGAGAAATAAGACATTGCTTCTGATGCTTTCCCAAAGTAAAGCAAGCTTCCTCTGCTGAGTACAACCAGCTTGTCAAATCTGTGAAAGAGCCTACTAGACGGTTGGTGGATTGTTGTTACAATTGTTTTACCCGCCTGCATGCCAACAAGTAAAAATTTAGATATGGTCAAATCCATAAAGAAACATGATTTGGAGCTGTAAAGAGTGGAGTTCTTACCTTTGCTATACAATGTAGCATCTGAACAATCTTAAGAGCGGTAGTAGAGTCCAAACTAGAGGTGGGTTCATCAAGGAGAAGAAGTGAAGGATTAGTCATGATTTCATTCCCAATACAAACCCTTTTCCTCTCCCCACCTGAGACACCGCGCACAAATGACCCTCCAATCATTGTGTCTTGGCACCTAAAACAACAATTATCACAATCTTCTAATTAGGTTCCTTCTTAAGACTTAGATTGACCATCAGAGGAAGTTCCTAAGTTGTTAGACGGTAGTATAATAGATGATAATGTACCGTTCCAATCCAAGCTCTTGTATCACACTAGCAGCTCTTTGTTCTTTCTCCTGCTCTGTGAGAGTTTTAGGAAGACGTAACAGAGCTGTGTAGGTCAGTGTCTCTTTTACAGTTAAGTGAGGAAACAGAACATCATCTTGAGTCACAAATCCGATCCTGCCATGTTGCTTTCCCGTGTCAACTGTAAACTTATATATACATCTACATATTCATCAACAGACCAAGGTGGAATCTTCTTATTACCTGGTTTTTAAGTGCTTAGAATATGGCTTATCATTATAGCTAACCGACCCACCAATGTTCTGCTGATTAAATCTGCCACCAAGCGCATTAAGTAGTGTAGTTTTGCCACTTCCAGAAGGTCCCATGAGAGCTAGAAGCTCCCCTGGATATGCTGAACCACTAATCCCATTCAAGATGCTCTTTTCTGATGAAGATGTCATTCCTTTGGTTGTCACCTTGTATGTGATATCTATGAACTGCACAACACATGATAAGAATTGATTTGGTCAGAAAGAATTGCAAGTAAAAGTTCCTATATGCTTGAATTTTCATGAAAACCAGTCTTTTTCCATAGAAATATGACTAGAATTTCTCTCTGATTTATACAAGGCGATACTAATATAACCATACCCTTTTGGTCCAGCGTGAAGCTCTGCTTCACATGTTGCCGATAACAAGTAAATGGTAGTTGAGCCTCCTAAGCTTGACTTTTGGGCACCAAAGTTAGACCAACAAAGAAGGCAAAACAGAGGTTTCCAAATGTCTTAATGCAATGATGAAGATTATTCTACTTGTAAAATTTATGGATGTTTCTTCACTATGGGAGAAATAGCGATTTCTTGTTTAGGAAACATCATATGAGATACAACAGACCCATTGAAGTTTGGACTGACCAATGGCAGCAAAATTTTATATATTTCTACGGACTTTTTGGTGTTGATGGTTTAATTACATATCTCCATCAGACAGTGCCTGCGCTCAAATAGATATAAAGATCATTTTCCCATGTTTCCCATAAGATTATCTATCAGCGGAAATGGGTTACCTTCAGATATATCGGAAAGGTTGGTTCTGCCTGAAACTTGACCACGCTACTGGTTGCTGCTTCAATATCTTCCACTGCAATATGAATGATACCAGAAGAAGAACCCAATAAAGTCCAAAGTTAACATCAAGGCTTCAATCATGTGCGGTATCTAATGGTTTTCTTACAAATATCGTCATTGCTACAGCGCTCTGAAGCAATTATCTCTTCGTGTGGCACGGTGAATCCAGTGAAAGAGAAGGATAGTCCAAGAGAAGCACTAGAGGCTCGGCTAAGAGCAGCACCACCAGTGAGACCAGCAAGGTCAAGAGCAGGATGAGCACTCTTGGCCTTCCTTATGTGAGTGTTCCATCTGTTTTTGCTGTTGCTACTGTAGCTCGGCGATGATAATGTCCTAGCCCTCACATGCTGCTTGCTCCCGTGGCTGCTGCCATCACCGTTGCTGAAATCAAGTGAACTGGACTTAAGAGCTTCTGCGAGTGTCTCAGATTTGGCCTTGACCAAGCCTGATGATGATGATGAGGTTCCCATTTCCATATTGTTTCTGTACGTTTCAGAATCAATGGTCAAAAGAATTGTTTTTTGTTGAACCATTAATTGAGTGAACTAGACTCATTAAAAGGGTTAAAAGTTACCTTGTGTTGAGGTTTTGAGAAGCTCCTTGTTGTGTTGTTTTGTTTGGAGCTTGGACACACACATCACCTATTTATAGAGTAGGGTTAGACGAATATACTGTAATATACCCTCCAAAATTGGATTGATTGACATGCTAAACCCTTTGACCTTGGACACGTGATAGACATGATAGCATGATCTACGAGGCTAATATCTGGCTCATGCATTTTACAGATACAGGTTTTAACTTTAAAAGAGGAAATTGGTCTTATCTCCCTATCTTATTTGATACAATAATTAGCAAAAGGCCAAAACCTGACTTTCGGTACAAAGAAGAGGGTAGGAGGAGAGCACGTGGATCTTGATTCTTTTAGACCAATAAAGATTTGTCTTTCTACTTGTTATTAAGCATTCTGCTCTAAGCACATAGCTAACCAGTATTTGTTTCGTGTAATTAGACAAGCAGTAACATGCACTGGACCTTACAGAGAGACTTAACGGCAAAAATCAAAAATAGCAATCGATTATATTAACCCTCTATGAACGGTCAGAATCAAAGACCTCACCCACCTTTGATAACCATTAACCGCATACCATTTCGTGAACTATCTATGGTTGCGCAAGGCTCCATCAAGTAATAAGCTCACCACTTGAGTGTAATTGCAGAAATTAGCATTGTGTCTTGAAGAACGAAATCTGGGATATGTGTTTCTGGGTCGACAAAAATTCTAAAACCCGGTTCGAGGTAAACCGAAGGCTTAACAACAAACCGACAGACTTATCAACCAAATTTGCTTACCAGAGTTGGTTTGGGTTCGTCTTTATTTACCATTGCACCGAATTGCTAACTCAAAAAAATCAACTAAAAACATGACATTAATACTATCCTGTTAGCTAAGAGAGGAAATGTAACAATGACGAGTCAAGAGTCTTCTTCATTCCTTGACAATGATAATTTTTTTGACTCTTATTATTCACTGAAGAACGAAACGAAACAATTTGTGAAATTGATAACTAAAACCAAATGCGTTTATCTTCCTTGGAATGAAGATCTCAACACTGCTTAAGTGAATGGTGTACTTATTATTGTTATGATTGGCTCACAAAATCACAGTAAGAGAACAGAGAAAGAGAAAGAGAGTTTTCTTTCCAAGCCGGAGATGGAGAAACATGATCAGTATCCCCAGTTGTCATTACGGATTTCGTCATCAAACTTCTTTTTGAGTTCCGGGTGCTTCTCAAAGTACTCATCTGCAGTCATGGTGCTGAGCTTTTTCTGATTACACCAACACATAGAAACAACCATGATCATTTTATCAGAATCTTGAGTTGAAAAAAAATACACACAAACTTCATAGAAGAGGATTTGTTTTTTCTGGCTACTTACGCTGATCTCTTGGACATCAGCAATTTCTTTCTCCAACCGTTCAGACTCCTTGAGCGATTTCTGTTCTGCTTCTTTCAGTTCCACCAACTAGATATAGCATGAAACATGGCACAAGAGAACAAAAACGATGTCAATTGAAAAGACCTGTCAAAATTGTAAAAAAGTCTCGAGTGTCTCAGCTATTACTCACCAAAGCATCAAACTTTGGCTTGTATTCAGGAGTAACTTTGTCAACGTACTTTGGAATCTCAATGCCTGCAGCAAGCCATAAAAGATGCAGTTTAGTTTCTCATAATCTTCTTTGATATATCTCCACAATTCCAACAATCAAATAGATATATAACAAGTATAAGAACTTCAGTTTCAGCCCCCATTCTTAAGCACATCTCTCTCAAAACAATATAGTCAGGTTTGAGAGCCGAAGTAAGGCAAGCAAAAGACATCCGCTTGATAACCACTGACAAACTCATTGTGATAATGAGTTGCAAGGCTACACAAACGCTCCCAAGTATCAGTATAAATTGCAGAGAAAATAAAACTTACTGTCATAAGCTTCCTTGTACTTGTCAACAATGCCAGCTCCAATACCCTTCCTATAGTAATCCCAATCTATAGGTTCAGGTTCCTGGATTAAAAGGATAACCAAAAACAACAATCACTCCACAACCCAATACATAAAACAAGTTAGGAAATAAAAGATCTCTTAGGAATTGGAAATGTAGTGGGCTAATCATAGTATACATCAATGTTTTTCTCGATACAATTCCACATTTCTAATGATCAATAAACAAAGACCAACCACAATGTTCTCTGATTAACACGTCTTAAGGAAATAGATCTTAACACATATCTGGATCAATCAACAATGGGAACAACAACATCAACAAAATAGAAAAAAATGAGTGTCACCAACAAAAATCTGATAATCGTAAAAATTCGTGAAAGAAGCACCTGATCCAGAAATCGAAATTATAAAGATCTAAAAAGTCTAAACCAAGCAGTAGTGACAAAATCAGATCAAGAGAGGGGGGAAATCGAGAGGAGAACCTGACTAAATTTGGTCTGGAGCTGTGTGTTAACCTCATCGAAAGCACGACGAAGGTTAGAGAACTCTCTACGAGCCTCATCTGTGACAAGGACCTTAGCCATACCATCCCAATCGATAGTCCTTGAAGCTTTGAAAGCCACATCCGCGATTTTCTTACCGGCTCCGCTCATTTTCTCGCTCTTTGCTCACAAAGTTTTCCCCAAAATACACACACTGACGAATATCGAAGAGGAAGAAGAAGAAGATGTAAAACGTCGTCTGATCTGACCAATGAAGGAAAGCCCTAGAATCCCTAAAAGGCTTACAGGCCCTTTTACTTCTCTTTATTTCTAATTTAACCCCTTTATTATTTAATTGACCTAAAAAACACCCCCATTAAGTTTCAATACTGGTTCTATGTTTTAGATTACTTTGGCGTTAGCAAATATGTTAAAGAAGGAACTCAGATAGCATGTGGAAAATTATATATGTCTCTTCATCAATACAAATATGTTCAACCAATTAAAAAAGTCAAACAAATAATTAAGTTTGTTGTAGTAAAAAAAAATACCAAAAAAACAAACAAAGACATAACAGAATCTTCTCTGAATTCACCTCTGCACCAGACTTTTGCCTAATCAACAATGTCAGATATAAACTATATATATATATCCATTCTCTGTTTAAGCAAGATTAGTATCTTTCTTAGTAACATTGCTTTCCAGCTTTGGTGGACCTGAAAACCGTCTTACAGTCTTAGGAGATCCCGAGAAGGAAAGCCGTTTTTTCGCTGTCTTCTCTGAGCTTAGAGGACTAAGGTTTGAGAATCGAGCTCTTGCTTTGGCGGCTTGTGTAGGTGCCATGTAGCCTGGAACTGACTGAGAGAAACTACTGGTGAAGCTTTCATCGTCTCTAGTTGATGGAATTGATCCACAAGTGCTATGCCTACGATTGCAAGGTTGTTCTGATTGGAAACTCACAATGCTGTTTGAGTCTTCACTTGGGACTTGCCTCACTCTCGGGCTTGACCCTCTTCGACTGTTTGGTGTCTTTCCTCTTGGTGAAAGGTTTTTGCCTCGTGGAATCATCTCAGACATGGCACGGCTTGCTACACTCCTAGCAGAAGAGTCTTTTTCAGCATTATCTGGTGTGAGTGAGTGGTTTTCGTTTGGTCGAGCAGCCATCCAACGTTCTAGCCAACTCCAACCCCAATGCGGATTGTTAGGGTCCATGAATGTTTGAGAACCCATTTTAGTTGAGTTTTTCCATGTATTCTGCATATTAACAAGTTTCACCATTTTGAGATATATAATTCTTCTGGTGTAAAGACACACTAAAGTAAGATAGGAAACTAGTTTAATACCTGGTGACTGAATGCATATGCAAGCGCTTTTTCTCTTCTCATTGTTGCTACTTGCTTGTTCAACATGTTTGCTTCAACTTTCTCCCGCGACAATGTACTATCATTCCAATTTTCTCCAGTCTATTTCACAAAACGTAATACAATCTTTAAGTTTGTAGCAAGAAACATAATCTATTTCACATTGTGAATTTCTCATGTATCCGAGATCAACAAAAAGCCAAGTTTGTAACTAAAATTATAAACATCTTTGTAAGGATTTGATTTGCTTACCTTATCAAAGTCTTTATTGTGTTTTTGTTGGAGCTGTCGTGTTAAAGCCTGTTTATCCTCAGACAATCGGAGCCTTCTCTCACGAATCTGATATTGTACTCTAGCTAGTGTTTGCATGCTTTGCAATGTAGATGTGGCTTGACGTCTCACACATTTCCCCTGGACTAAAGATTTTAGCCTCACAAGACCTCTCAACGCACGCAATGCTCTTCTTGCCTAATAAAGGGTAACCAAAAAGTATGAACTTTGTTCCATTAGTTAGCAAAACCACCTTTATAGTTACTAGACTTGAAAATGTTAAAAAACAAAAACGTTACCATATATCCTCTAAATGCTGTCTGAATCTTGATAGCGGCGATCTCTTCCATTGATTTCCCGGGGAACCGTGATAATGCAGAGAGACGAACAACTTCAGCAGCAGCTTGAGCAGCTGCAACGGCTGCCTCTGCAGCTGCAGCAGTTGCAATAGCCACAGAGTAAGCATGTCTGCTCTGTTGCTCCTCAATCTCCTTTAGTTTCGCGTCTTTGACAGTACGAGGAGAATATGCTGCACCAGAATTAGTAACATCTAGCTTCTTGGATTTACCAAACCATTTCTTGGACTTATGTGGCTTCTAATGGAGTCAAAAACAATACCATTTTCAGTATCAGCTTTTCAATTACATCAAAGACATATAGAAGCATTTCTCTTTATGGATATAGATAACCAAAAAATGTGAATAATCTAGCATAAAGACCTGCTCTTTCTTTTGTTTTGGTTCTGGGCTTAATGCTTTCTTCACAGCTGAAAACCAACTCTTACCCATTTCTTAGTTTCTTCTTCTCAAATGATCTGCAAATGCAAAACCACAGAGGTAAATTCATGACCCAAGGATGATATAAATTGTTACAATTAATCATAAGATCCATCAAGACTTAATCTTTTATCCAAAATCTATAACATTAGGGGGAAACATTGATACAGGAATACAAAATCAGAGCTTTAAATGGAATGCATAAAACTCACAGATTAGGAATCAAGCTCGGATCTTCTTGAACAGAGAGAGAGCAACCAAAGTTTTTTTTGAAGGACAAAAAAACTCGGAGAAAAAACCAAAACCTTTGCAGAATCTGAGAGAAGAATAAATTCAGTTTCAGAAATGAATTAAAGACAAGGAAACACATAAGGACACTTGTGTAACTGACTAGTATACAATACACGCGTACTTACACTACGGAAGTGACAATTATTGAAACCCGGAAGAGAAATCCATAGAATAAAAAAAGAAAATTATAAGATCGACCAAAACTAAAGTCTTTGTTAGGATTCAGACAAGAAAGATAAATGTGTAAGAATTATTAAGGGATCTCTCTCTCTCTCTCTCTGGTACAACAAAATCTGGTTAGAGAGAAAGAAGGAAGAAACAGATCTTGAAGAAGAAGGGGTCCAAGGGAATGAAACAGTGCCCGTGACAAAAGGTTATATAAAAAGTATAAAATAGACCTTTTCTTCATAGTTGGCCTTATTATTATATTCACCTAAATTTTTATTAGTTTTTAAAACTTTTGTTGTTCGGTTGCTTTCAACTTCAAGTGTCCATTGTGTAACGAACTGGTATTTGTTTTGAGTGATTGGTTGGTAGGTTTATTTAAGTGTAAATTAAATTTGGTAATACAACGAACATGAATTTTTATATTTTTTGGTTCTGTTATATACTTCTTCTTCTTTGGTTTATATTAGTCAAGTTTGAGATATTGACGACGGCATGGCAATTGAAGAAGAAGAAGTGGAATGCACGTTTTGTCGGTGGTTGGACTATAAAACTACCTTATCCATTTATATGAGTGTGTATAGTGTATACATAATCAAGTACATGAACCAATTTGGTTGGAAAAAAAAAACTAATTAAATTGACATATGAGAAATGTGTTTTTTTTTTTTAAGTTCTTGTGATGGATGATGTGACAGACATCTGTTTTGAGTTTCTAAAATTTAATCGAATTGATCTGTTTAATTGGAGGACTAACTAGAAACATATCTAAACCCAGTTAGGCTACAGAAGCAATTCATATCCATGAAATGAACATTTTTTTCTAGTTTAATTTCCAGTTTTAATGTTTATGGTAGCTAGTAACATGAAATTGTTGAACCTTCTACTTTCTTTTTGGGAAATCTATAAGCAGTTGATAAACAAATTATATGTTTTGCATTTGTATTAATTTTCTGAATGAGAGAGGCCGGGGTTCAATTCTCAAAACGCTCTTTGTACAAAGATTTGTCGTTTTTCATCCAATAAGATAGACATGTGGTCCACCAGCTCCTCCATGGCTCTTGACCCATCAGGTCCACCACCATTGCCATTTATGTTTCTATTCTTAAGAATTCTGTGGGAAATTTGTGGGGATTTTTCTTTTGTTACTTAGTTGGTTCTAAGAACATTCTTAAACATACTTTAGTTTAGGTTATGTCCCAAAATATGTCGAAGATAAATATACTATGTCAACCAAACAATTGAACAAAAGGGCATTTGGTCTAGTGGTATGATTCTCGCTTAGGGTGCGAGAGGTCCCGAGTTCAATTCTCGGAATGCCCCTTTCTTTTTTTGCCAAAGTTTTAATTTTTTTGACGAAAGTAAAAGTCAAATAGTAAAAGAAAAAAACAGAAAGAAGCCTTTTAACAATTTTTTGTTTGTTTGTTTTGGGTATAAAAAAGAAGCAAGTATTGATGAGGGGAAAGAGCCAATCAACCCCAATTATTTTGATGTGACTTTTTTAAAACCAAATTCTGACACTGATCAAATGAACTAGATTCATCAAATACTTCAAGGTTCTAATTTCAAAGTTTAAAAAAAAAAGCTCAAACAAAACAAATCCAATGATATAAACCAGTTAAATTCATGAAGTA
This sequence comes from Arabidopsis thaliana, assembly GCF_000001735.4. Lineage (NCBI taxonomy): Eukaryota > Viridiplantae > Streptophyta > Magnoliopsida > Brassicales > Brassicaceae > Arabidopsis > Arabidopsis thaliana. The sequence goes on along the minus strand of NC_003074.8, from coordinate 19,392,362 downwards.
CTTCACAAGTTTAAGGCAGACTCTTGGAAGATTCAACAAAGTAAACGAATTCAAAACAAAATAAAGCAAAAAAGTAAAGGAGATCACCGAGCAAGCCAATGATCCATCAGATACAGCATCTTCAATCTTTAGGCCCGGAAATGTAGATATGGCTTATGATGCTTGGATCATAGATGATTCTAGCCACCTACACAAGAACCGCTTGTGTCAAACCGCTGATTAATTTAAAACAAGTTTGAACATCTTGTTTCTCGTACGATAAGCTCTACGAGATGTTAGCGAATCACAAAGATGGCGATGGAAAGCTCTAACAGATACAACATCGTTAGCAACTCGGTGTTCCAGTATCCATGTACAATTCTCGTCAAGGGACTGAGATTATATTAGTTCACTGTGAAATTCAAATTTTGAAATCGAAATTAAGTTAAGACCGTGTATGAATCGTGCGGACTAAACAATTTAACAGTGGTCTAATAATTATGTCACCATTCAAGACTTTTTAACATGCCTACTATAACTAATAATTAATAATAATAAAATAAATAACAATATGCTATTCACGAATAAACAAAATTTGGTAAAAACGCATGTTATCAAAAGTTGTTGCATATATAATGTGGTGTTAAGAAGTTTACGGTGTTGTTACATTTTTATGTTATTTATAATTAAAAATACAGATTATTTATTTGAATTCAAGGTGAATATTTGTCAAAAGATATATCTATATTTGCTGGCTTGCTGCATATATGATGTGGTTTTAAGAAGTTTATGGTGTGGTAACATTATTTATTTATTTTTTGATTAAAAATACAAACTATTTATTTGAATTCAGGGTGATTATTTGTCAAAAAATATATCTTTTGTTATTGTCATTTAATTTTCTCTTCGACTTGTATATAGCGTTTGGAAGTATATGTCGTTTTGCATCTTAAAAACGACAGGTAGTCCACCATCTCCACCACACGGCTCTTTCAGTCTTCTTCCTTTGTCCATCATCACCAAACAAACTCATTCCAGTCTTTCGCAGATTTTTTTCCTTTTCTTGAGGGATTTTTTTTTCTGAGAAGCTGTGAATGGCTGACTCAGTGCCAGGTCATGTCGCCGGCGGAGGTTTACAGGGTTTCTCTGTCGACGCCGAGTGCATCAAGCAGCGTGTCGACGAGGTTTTACAGTGGGTTGATTCGGTAATAAAGTCTTCTCCTTTATAGCTTTTATTCCTGTTACTTACTAGATACATAATCTCAATATTTATTATCTTTAGGGTTTTTCGCTCAATAATGTTGTCTATCGTGTACTGAATTTGGGTATTTTCGTGTTACATCGTTATGAATTGGTTTGAAGATTGGCTTTGAATTGATTTTTTGATGTTACATAGTTGATTCAATGGATGGTTGTTGGTTCTATGTGCAGCTTGAGCATAAACTGAAAGAAGTGGAGGAGTTTTACTCGAGCATTGGTGTCTCAAACTCTGGCTCTATTGGTAAAGATACAGAAAAAGGGAGACATGTTGTGGGGATTAGGAAGATTCAACAAGAGGCTGCGCGTAGAGAAGCTGTTGCTGCTAAAAGAATGCAGGACCTTATGCGTCAATTTGGAACAATCTTTCGTCAGGTAGAAGAATCATCTCTTCACCTGAATTGTTGTCTCCAGGGAGAACTTGGATCATTAATTTTGTTTGTATTGATTTTCTCAGATAACTCAGCATAAGTGCGCTTGGCCGTTTATGCATCCTGTCAATGTTGAAGGTCTTGGTTTGCATGACTACTTTGAGGTAACGTTTTTCATCTCAGCTTTCAACTTTCCTTGTTGATATCTTCTTTTGGTAAAACATAGAAATATCAGCTGAGTAAATGCCTTTTGCTTATTAGAGCCTTAGAGCTACCAATTTCCTTTTTGATTCTTACTTTGGTAGAACATTTAATCGAACTTTAAAGTTGATTAAACTTCATTTGCCTATTACAGCTACCAGAATTTCACCTTTCTTTACTGGTATATTCTTTGAGTATGATCATCTGACCAAATAGCTTTTGCCTATTAGAAGCATCAGATTTTTGTGGGGGAAGTCTTAAAAGTACACTACTATGTTTTGCTATGTGACTACGTTTAAGATTTTTTGTGTGTGTTTTCCTCGGTTTCCATTCAATGTTATGAAATTGTCTTTGTTCTGTAAGCGGGTCTCTTTATAACATGTTTGATCTGATTGTAGGTTATTGACAAGCCTATGGACTTCAGCACGATAAAAAATCAAATGGAGGCTAAGGATGGTACCGGGTACAAACATGTCATGCAAATTTATGCTGATATGCGGCTAGTGTTTGAGAACGCAATGAATTATAATGAAGAAACAAGTGATGTTTACTCTATGGCGAAAAAGTTACTGGAAAAGTTTGAGGAGAAGTGGGCACACTTTCTTCCAAAGGTTCAAGAAGAGGTAACAAAAATGTTATAATCTTTCACACTATTCTCTTGATGGAGCTTAGTAGCACCAAAGTTAACAAAAGTGATTACAGGAGAAAATACGAGAGGAAGAGGAGAAGCAAGCAGCAAAGGAGGCGCTGCTAGCAAAAGAAGCATCTCATATCAAAACAACTAGAGAATTGGGGAATGAGGTTATTTTTTTTTTCCATATCAGTGATCCTTTTGTATTATTAACCTTTTGACTAACAAACTGATATATTGCTGTCCAGATTTGCCATGCTAATGACGAGCTGGAGAAGCTAATGCGTAAAGTTGTGGAAAGATGCAGGTTGGCCTAATCACTCTTAAATTTGAGCGTTCTCTGGTCAATGTATCATTTGCTTACAGTTGTGGTGAACGATTGTATCAGGAAAATCACAATTGAGGAGAAGCGTAATATTGGATTGGCATTGTTAAAACTGTCACCGGATGATCTACAGAAAGTGTTGGGTATAGTTGCTCAGGCTAACCCGAGCTTTCAACCTAGAGCAGAGGAAGTTAGTATTGAGATGGACATACTGGTAAATCTCTTACTTACTATACGCCACCTTCATTGATGGCTTTCTGGTCCAAAGACATGTCTTTTCTTCTTCTTAGCTAGTTTTGCTTGTATGCAGGACGAACCAACACTATGGAGGCTAAAGTTCTTTGTGAAGGATGCGTTGGATAATGCAATGAAGAAGAAGAAAGAAGAGGAGACAAAGACTAGAGAATTGAGTGGAGCACAAAAGAAAGAGGTTTCGAAGAAACGAAATGCGACTACAAAGTTAGCTGAGAGGAAAACGAAGCGGTCACGCATATGAGTACCCATGAACATGAGAGACTGATCTCTTTTGTATATTAAACGTTTTTGTAGTAGTACGTGGATTTAACTAACATTGACAAATTGCAAAATCTAGAAATAAAGCTTTCGTCTTTATGATTCTATTTGGTCTATTAATTAAGCGATCCATAGTTGGAAGGTTAAGTATATAAAGGCGCTTTGAATTCCTCTGTTACAATCATGAGTCTGAGAGAAATGGAAGATGTAAAGGTGGAAATGAAGGTAAGGAAGAATGAGAATGAAGCGTTGGAAACGGGTTTGGCAGAGAGATCGATGTTGCTGATGAAAGCTCCATCTCTCGTCGCGAGTTCTCTCCAATCTCATTCTTTTCCTGACGATCCGTACCGTCCTGACGATCCGTACCGTCCTGACGCCAAAGTCATCCTCGGCGTCGATCCTCTGGCTCACGAGGACGAAGGGACCCAAGTATGCTTTCGTCCTGCGCATTTTCTCTCCTCTCTGCATGCGTATCTCTCGTTACATTGAATCTTCCTCAGGAATTGCGTGGTTTAGCTATTTAGGGTTTCTAGTAACCATTCGGGAAAATTTCATCCTTTGAGAAACTTGCTTTTACATTCTCTGAAATTCCATGGATTTGGGGAAATGGGTTTTCTGAGTTTGGAGATATCAAGTGGTCCTCACTTTGATCATGAAATTCCTTGTAATTTGAGGATTGGGTAGTGTATGAAACATTTCTGCAAATTAGAGATCTTTTCTCTTTTCTTTCTACATTTGAGCTTGCTTTCTATGAACTTTCTTGCTCGTCACTTAAACTACGAGTTTCTTGGTGTAAAACATGGTAACTCTTTTGCCTTGCAGTTCGTAATGGAATTAGCTCGAGCTGACTCTGGAAACATGCCGAGGCGTTACACTTTGGATATGTCTAAAGATTTTATTCCTATGAATGTTTTCTGTGAGTCTTCAGATGGTAAGTTGTACACTTCTCCACACATTGTACTCCGAAGTTATTTTACAACTGTTGGTTCATCTATGGCGTTACGTTGGTTATAATTGTTGAATAATGGCATTTACGTTTATAAGATTTTGGATCATTGGGTGAAGAATTTAGCATTGGTATGTTCATTTACAGTCCAGGTGTACCTTATTTTGTTTGACAGTTGTGCAGATTTTCTTCAACAATGTTCTTTGTAGGAAAGATGTCAGTAGAAGGGAAGATAAAGAACAAATTTGATATGAGGCCTCATAACGAAAATATTGAAAGCTATGGGAGATTGTGCCGTGAAAGAACAAACAAGTATATGGGCAAAAATAGACAGATCCAGGTTGTTGTAAAGTGGTGTGTGGTGACTTGGAGTTTCAAACAAACCTCCTCTGCATTTTTCCATGATCATGTTTCTGGTTTCTTGACCAGGTCATTGATAATGCCAGAGGAATGCATATGAGGCCAATGCCAGGAATGATAATCCCAACCGCGGCTCCGGTATTTTATCTTTCCCAATTGTAACACACACATTACTGTAGCTTAAGGATCTTGAATTCTTACAAGTCATTGGTTTTTATCAGGAAAAGAAAAAATTGACGAACAGGACATCAGAAATGAAGAGAACAAGAAGGGACCGTAGAGAGATGGAGGAGGTGATGTTTAATCTCTTTGAAAGACAATCAAATTGGACTCTGAGGCTGCTCATTCAGGAAACTGACCAGCCAGAGGTGAGCACAAGGAAATTACAGACTTTTTGTTTAGTGTTTGACTGAGAGATTCAATGGAGAAATAAGAAAACAAATACCAAAAATGAAGGTTTGTGTTGCTTATGGAAAAGTGTATTTGGTGCAGCAATTCCTGAAAGACTTGTTGAAAGATCTATGCATATACAACAACAAAGGGAGCAACCAAGGAACTTATGAGCTGAAGCCTGAATATAAGAAAGCCACTCAGGAATAGGTTTGGTCAAAAGGTTTTTTCAGGGTTTGTTTTGGATACTATCTTTTGATTATCTATAGTGAGGTTAAGCTTGATCAGTTACTTAAATTGTAACTGATCTTCATGGCTATAATAAGAAAGGAAGGTTCGTTCAATTGTATGCCTTAAGTATTCACAATATTAACGTAACTAATCATTTTTAGTGATGCTTTAGAAAGTAATCAGTTGTTTTAACTTTTGGAAATTCATGTCCCAAAGCTCATAAAAGTTGTGGCTTTACTTGTGCTTTAAGAAACTTTTCACCAACAAAGTAAAAAGGCTATGTGAAGAATTGGATTCGAGTGATATCCAACCAGGACATTTAACAATTATAACTCTCTCTTTTTTTGTTGACAAAAGAAAAACACATTATTCCATTAAAAAAATATAACCAATAGTTTTTCCAAATGGGTAACTCTTGATTATTCTATCAAAACAATCAATAGTGATATTATCAGCAGTAACAAAATAACAAATATATCTTGTAATTATTAGTTTTTACTCAAAAACTAAAAGAGTTAAAGTTAATAACTCTTGAAATTAGGAAAAGAAAAAAAAACTCTTGAAAGTTGGTATAAATAAGATTTGAATAACTGAGTTTGACTCGGATGTGATTGGTCTATCCCGGTTTGGTTTATTAAAGTCTCCTTCACTTCAATTTCTGTTTGGTTTTATTTACCGGATTTGAGAAACCAGAACTGAGGCCGACCAACCGGTAACGATGTCGCCGCCGCCGCAACGTATCGGCTTGCCATGGCCTGAGCTTAACGATGGTTTGGCATACAAGGATGCCATCTCTTCTTCTGAATCAGGTAAGAAATTCAAAAAATTTGATCTTTTGTTGTTGTTTTGGTTCTTTTTTGAAATGTGTGGAATTTGTTGAATACAGAGTTAACGACGGTGTCAGAATTCTACTTCACCAAATACAAGAGTTCAGCTCCATTGCTAGGGTTCTTACTCTTCTTCTTCCTCTACTCTTCGTCTACAATAATATCGTTCTTACTTTCCATTCTCTTTAATCATCTTTCGTTCCTAGGTGGATTCAACGAATCCAAAACGGACAGGTTTGTTCTTCATACAAACATTTCTCTCTTGATTCTATAGAATTTGAAATTCATTTCTCGTGTATGACGTTTTGCAGATACAAATTGACGGTGAAGTTGTAAAAGATCCCAACACACTTCTTAGGTTCAGCTAACAATTCCTACAATTGATTTGAACACTTATAAAATGTTTAGCTTTTGTAAAGGTGTCTCATTTTTTTTTGTTTCTCAGGAGTGGTTCGAAATTAGTTTACAGTAGGCTTCCTTGGAAGGAACCTGACACGCCATACTCGCTTGAAGTTTTGTATGAAGATGATGATTTGGTAACTTCCTGCTCTGAACAAAACATATAGAAAATCTTGTTGTGATGTTTAAAGCTCCAAATGAAATTTGGTATTGTACTATCATTTTGTTCTCAACTTGTAGTGATGTGTGTATACTTGGTGGATTTTCACATAATGCAGATCGCTTTAAACAAGCCTTCTGGACTTCAAGTATTGCCCGGAGGACTTTTCCAGCAACGGACTGTGTTGACGCAGCTGCAGTGGTGTTTTGGTAAAAATGACTCTTACATCGGATCGCGTGAATCACCACATCCTGTCCCTGTACATCGACTGGGTAGAGGAACTTCAGGTTAGTCTATAGACGTGTTTTGCTTTCCTTTTCATTAAACCAGCTATGATGTTAGTATTCTCCACTGCTTTATAAATGTTGTACTCTTCACTGGACTTATCAGTTCGTATCGCAAAAGCATCTCTATAATGATCTCTCTCTACTGTTAAGATATGTTGTTTTCAACATTTATTTCAGGTATACTTCTCTGTGCAAAGACCAAGCTGGCAAAAACGAAACTTGCAGCGTATTTTGCTGAGGGAACATCTCTTGTCGGCTCCGGGTGAGTTCAAACATGATCTCTTGTTTACTTTTTGACCCAGCTCATTCTTGAAAAGATCCTTAGTATTACATATTGGATTTTGGATTTAAACTCTTCATTCTTACAGCAACCTGGATCAAGAGTGTGGAACAGGAAGAAAACTATCAAAGATATATCGAGCACTAGCAGATGGTATAGTTGAAGAAGACGAGGCAAGGCCATTTTTATTATTTGTGCTGAGAATTAATATCAAATACTATAAGTACAGTATACCTTAATATGCAACTGAGATAACATCTATGAACAATGCTCCTTTTTTTATTTACATTCTGAAGGTAGTAATCAAACAGCCTATAGGAGTGGTTCGATATCCTGGGGTCGCACAAGGATTATATGTTGCTTCTCCGGAAGGTTAGTTATATTATCTTATACCATTAGCTAGAGCAACAGATTAATTCACACTAAATATAATTTGTTGTCGTTATAACGTTTTTTGTTTGTTTTTGCATGTTTTTTGCTCTTGTCAGGGAAACCTGCTTTCAGTAAAGTATTTGTTCTGGAGAGGGACAGGGAAAAAAATTGCTCGCTTGTTAAGGTTTTCTTCTGTTCCATCTTATTTCCAAATGTCATATGTCACACAAGGTTTACCCAGAAAGTAAATGAGATAGTAAAACCAAAACGAAAGTTAGCCACAATCATCTTGTTTTTATGCAAAACAGGTAGAGATACAATCTGGAAGACCACATCAAATCCGGATTCATCTTGCATACATGGGACATCCCTTGGTAGGTAAAAACTTCTGTTTCCTTCGGGTCTGTCACACGTTTTGAGCTGGTATTATGCGTGGTTTGTGCATTTATAGTCCTTCATTATTAGTATAGAATAAAAAAAGTTGGATACGTAGCTTTGTAAGACAAGATAGACAAATGTTTTTTTCCCAGATAACTAAGCAATAATGGAACAACCAAACTGCTCGGCGGTGTTAGGAAAACTTTAGTAAAACATTGAATACAAATTGATGAAACCATGTTTTGATGGATGAAAAGATCTTACTCCCACTTGATGATTCAACTAGTTATAATTGTATGAGCCATATACAATATAGTTGCAATCTAGGACATGAGTTGCTTATGGCATAGTCTAGGAAGCTTTTTGCTACACATAAGTTTTCTTTTGGCAGTGGTCTATGATAGAGATGACGATGTTTACTGGATCTGAGTGCTTACGTGCTGATCAAAGTGCAGGGGACCCTCTTTATGTAGCGGGCGGCCAACCAAAGTGCTTTGATCCCGATCTTGTAGATGATGCCGCAGCCTTTGCCGAAGATGGGTACAAAATTAGATCATCATTCTTCATACTTATAGTTTCTGTATACCTTGAGATGAACAGTCCTTGGAAATTGAACAATATTTGAGCTAACCAATGTTGTACGATGCAATCTAGTACGTAGTTTCATGTGGAGTAAATTGGTCTGTTAACTAGATGCTATCACCTGTTATGGCATGTGTCGTCATTATGACTGAATATATTGCAGAGGTTACAGAAGGCCAAATCAGGCTGTTCCTGGGGATTGTGGATATCATCTGCATGCTCATCAAGTAGAGCTACCAAACCTGCTGAACACTCATAAGGTAACTCACGTAGATCATACCTAAGCCTCAGTGGTCAGGCTCTTTACGAGATCTCTCAGTCCTTATCTAAACAATCCAATTGTTCATGTCCTTACCATTCTGCAGGTAGTAAAAATTGTAGCACCGCTGCCACCAATTCTCCAAACAAGATGTGAGACGTAAGAAAAAGGTTTATCCTCCTGCAAGTGAAGTTGCATAAGTCTTTCACTGTACAACATTAGACATGCTTGTTCATCAAGTGTTATCCTTTTTGAAAAACATACAGAGAGCTAAGCTTAGCTCTTAGATCTCTCTGTTATTATCAGTAACATTACAAATACAAACATCAGCTATGAATTTTCTGCAGGCACCTAACTTTAGCTGAACCAAAAAAAAAAAAAATGCCTATATTAATTGACATTCTAAATTAAAAAAAAAAGATGTTAAAAGAGATATAATACAGATAGGTTGACAAGCAAAGAATATGCCAATCCTCCAAAACAAACTAATCATGACCCTAAGAAGCTTTTTCATTCACGTGGCTGCCTCTGCTACACCATTTACCCCTCCTATGTTACCTTCATCCTTAGCGCTTGAGGACTCAGCTCTATCTTCGTTATGCTTACCAAAGCTCAAAATTCCACCATTAACATCCACCAGAATCTCTTTGCTGTTACCAACTTGCTGCTTTAGATGCGTGGAAAATGCTTCAGGGCAACTTGCAAGCAACTTGGCCGACTCTGGCAAAGATGTGAGCCCGGTTTGAATTCTGTTGCCATCCCAAAAACCGTAGCTCGTAATGGGAACGTTCTGAAGGTGTTGCTGATTAATGTAATGATGTCTTGTATCATGGTCCCTGCTCAAGGTTGATGATGACCTGACAATTCCACATGGATTGTGTTTTTGTTTTATTCCATTCTCATCAGTAGTAAGTACTGTACCAAACAGTTTCACATCTCCATTCTTGTGGAGTCTCTCAGTATCAGACAAACTAAACGAATGGCTCCTGCTATGACCAGATCTGCCCTCTTTATGGGATACTGCCAGAGGCTTAGGAGCTGAACTAGTACACTTGGTGAGTGAGAAGCCTTCACCTGTACGTTGGGTTTTTACGATCAAATCAGATTTTGATCTACTTATCCTGCTCAGATCTTGGGTGACTGATCTCTGGGGATTTTGACAAGATTCTGTATTGGTCGCTTTTAGTAGACCAATCTGCTCAGGGTTTACATGGCCTAAAACCTGAAGCCTCCCATCCAATTCCAGATTGTTCTTGGGCCAACCCAAGTCATGTGTTTCGTCAACTTGTCCAACAAGAGAATTTCCTGACTCGGACTCTGCATGGCAATTTGGATTTCCTCGTGGTGCACTGACGCCTATAGGGTTTTCCGTACACACCTCAATCGGAACATGGTGAAGACACTCAGGGTACCTGAAACCTGAAGGTGCACTTTCAGGTTCAAGGCCAGAATTTCTGGTTCTGTTTGCAGCTTGCATCACTCCATCTTGATTCTTTGAACTAAATTTAGGCATTGTAGCACCTTGATCTCCTGAGCCCTTTCGTGAGATTTCTGTAGGGGTTTCCACAATAACATTGGAAAGAACACTTAGGCCACAATACAATGGCTCGGAAGATATAGTGACAGATGTTAAGACACCTTCATCGATTTCCATTGACATGAGATCATTGCTCTTGCTTTTTCCGGCAGCCTGAGACTGGCTCTCAACAGTATTAATATCTACCAAATCTCTACAAGATTCTGAAACTAGACTCGGGAAACCGCCATTGACATATGCATTGTTCACGAGATTATTATCATCTTTCAGACACAAATATTTCTGCCCATTCTCTTCTTCTGATCTACTAAGGTCGGCTTTCACATTTGCAGAGCCTGATTGATTAACACCATCCTGATTCATATTAAAAGGTGAGGTAGGAGAATTCATACCCATCTTGGCACAAACTCCATTATTCACTATGCCAGAGTTACTCTCCATAGGACAAGGATCTTCCAAGTCGCTCCCACCACCCTCATTGCCATTATCAACACTTACGGATGTGCTTACATTTCCAGATCCAAACTTTATAGATTCCAACCCAAGACATTTCCGAACTTTGCTGAAGAAAACCTTACACTGATCTGGAGATCTTGTCCCGACGTACCTTGATATTGAAGCAAAATTCTTGCCAAAAAGCGAAAAACCCTGTATAAAGGCAGATCTCTCATCATCTGTCCAGTGAATAGGACCTGTTTCCCCACAGCTCTCTTCCGAACATGAGTCATCTTCTTCGTTGCTGTTCTCATTGTGTAGAGTATTGCTGTTCTCATTATGTAGAGTATGAGATATCCGAGGTTTCTTTACGACATGATTAAACTTCAGATGATCCATACACCTCTCTCTAGAGCTCACAGAAGTCCTTAAGCAAGAATTTATCTGCTCTGGTGACAAAGGACCAACAGCTAAAACATCTGCACCAGCAGTTCTCTTACGTGGGAAATCAAAACTGTAGGAGCACCCTTCAGAGTTATTTCCATCGTGCTGCAATGAATTAGCACTGCTGCAACCTCTAAGGGTGATCTTTTTGGAAGAGATCGGCCTGGTTGATGCAACCTTTCCAGCGTTTGCTGCTATAATGGAGACATCCCCTAAAATATCAAGAGAGGCAGCCCCCATCTCACGTTTCCACTTTTTTCGTGGAGCCAACATGTAGGTGTGCTTCCCTTCCTTACCATAAGCACGCTGCTTCTTTATTTTCCCAAAACAATCAGACTTGTGGTTTTTGTAGTAGTAATCAATACAGTCCGCAGTTGTCTTTTGGGTAAGAGATGAAGCAATCTTCTTGAAATCCTTCCCATGCATTGCTAGCAAATTCAGAAAGATTTCTTTCTCCTCTGAGGTCCAAGGATTAATCATTGTTCTTTCCTTCTCAACGTCACATGGATCTTCAATCAGTCCATTGCTAGAAATAAACCTCGACATCACCCTCTCTTTCTCATCCAAAATCATAGCAGGCATTTTCAAAATGTCTCTAAAAGGCTTTAGATGGGTACCCGGAAGTAGCTTTTCCATATAACTTACGAGCTCTGTTGTGGGGACTACACTATCCCTTCTTGGAGCTGCACAGGTAGTGTAAAACAGTTATTAACTTTAAATTCGATGAAAAAAGGCTTCAATTCATCTGTGATCATTATCCCAAATTTTTACACCGCAATCATCTCCTGCGTATTGATATACTTTCTAGTTAGCATCTAAGACAAATATTTACCTACGACAACATAAAAGATAGACAAGAAATAAGCATCTGCTTAAACTATACCTCCTCGTTAAACAAGCTAGATGTTAAAATGAATATTACAGTGGATATAATACTAGAATAAAACCAACATCTAACATAAAATTAAAATAGCGTTATCAACATCCAACAAACACGTTAGCATGGAATGACTCTGAACTTAGCTTGCAAATAATGAATTATGACCACTATGTACAGCTCTGTAACAATAGTTCTCAAGAGTTGTATATGTTTCTCTCAACACCTCACGCCCTTGAAAAATCACATAATTCAAGTCTCTACAACTAACACATCATAAAAGCCAAACTTCATCCCAGACAGCGACAAACCACGACAAGCTTAATATATCAGAGTAAATAGAAGAGAAAAGAGGTTTGAGAACTTTACCTGAAGAAGAGAACCTCAGGCGTACAGATTGGGGAAGCTTCAGATACCCTCCATTTTTTGCATTCGGATATAGTTCTGTTTTTTTGCTAGACTTTGATTGGTACTTTGCTAAAGCTAGCTGATCCAAATCTTTCTTCCATGAGAGCTGAAACGCTTTAAACTGAAGGAGTAAAATTTTCTCCCTAGCTCTCAATAGGCCTACCCTATCTGCAATTTTTTCTTGGACATGAGAATCAAACTGCGTTTGACATATGCCAGGGAATCTTGAGTTGTCAGACGAATTAAAATCTCTTGGAAGCAATTGATTGAATACTCCAGATGATTCACAAGCATATTTCTTATTGGCAGATAATAACTTAGCCCAGAACAAGTCTTCTTTGGAGGCCATGCTGTCATCAGCAGAAGAAACCTCAATAGTTTCCTGATTGGCAAAAGCAGGTGTGTTAATCTCTTTCGAAGAAACAGCTGCCTTCATAGATGGTATGGGCAGTATATCTTCCTCTCTTTCAACAGTGGCAAAAGATTGGGATAGAGGTTTAACTTCCCCAGGACTATCTTCAAAAACATCAGCAGGAACCTTGGCTAAACCAGCCTGATGCACAGGAGCTCTCACCAGTGTTTTAGCTACAGAAGAAGCTGTTGCCTTAGGATCCAAACTACAAGAAGCCTGCTCCTTGGGCACATTTGCATCTCCATCACAACAGTATGAACTGGGTCCAACAACACGAGAGTGTCTTCTACCTTCAAGCTTTAGTGTCCTATGTTTGTTTTCAAGGAGATCAATTTCTGATTCAGTCATCTCCACAGCTTTCAAAATTTCACCTTTCCAGGCAAGTAATGTGTTCATTGATGTCAATTGGACAGAACTGGAATCCCCTGTACCAGAATCATCAGTACCAAGTAACTCATTGAGTAAACAGCCAAAACGCTCCATTGAGATGTTATCGAGCTCCTCGATATTGATTGGGAATCGTTCAAGGTGAATACTAGACACGGGACTAGGCGAACGGCACATGTTACTGACATCACTAGCAGCTATAGCAGCCTTCGGAGATGATTTATCAGCAAACCCTGAATGTACACAAAAGAATAAAATTACGAGTGAGTTACACTGTCCCCAGCAGAAGATAACAAAAACAAATGGAAGACATGATAAAAAGAGAAAAACAAAATCAGTGTTTACAAGAACAGATACATGATGGAAGAATTCAAGTAATATGAAAATAATGCAGATAACTCCAAATAGATCAGGAATGAGAAGAGCACGCAGAGAGAAGTATTAACAAATTGTATTGTACCTGGTGATGAACTGCAAGCTACAGAGGATGGTGTTGTAGGGGAACCATAATCTGGAACAATGGCTGCTGTGGGACTTTTATCAGCAATATTTTTGTTTAACGAATGTAGTTCCTCTAAACCGTTTTCCATCAATGTTGTTCCATCTTCATTTGGGTTAACATCAACTTTCTTTTTCTCATATTTCGCCAGTCCCTCACCCCACCCGAGACGTTGTTTCTTTCTAGAACTCATCTCCTCAGAAAGATGAGTAGTTGTGGCACAGGCAGTAGCGTCTCCTGAAGAAGATTGAGTCACAGTAACAATTTTAGGAAGAACCTCAATCTTCCGATCGCTGGAATCAACAGCCCCCAAGCTTTTCAAGCTACTTGAATGACTAAAACCTGAACTCTGAGATGCAAAACTCCCAGAACTATTCCACAGTGGAAGTTTCCCAGTTGCTCCCAGAGAACTCTCCTTTGCACATTTCCTATCACCGTCTATATCATTGATACCATGTAAACTATTGTTATCTTGCGGGTCTTTCAGGCGAAGTTGTTCCCAAGTCCCCTCCAGCTCTGCATTGGGGATTGGAGCATCTAATGAATTATCACTAACTAACCTTCGACCATACATCAAATCATTGCATTGCTTTGCTGGTGAACAAACCTTATTGCCATAATTGTTCTCAGAAGAAGGCCGTTCAAACAAGCTAATACATTCAGAATGAGGATCTGAAGGAAGTGATAACCTTTGATCTGAAAATTTATGCTCATTTTTAATTTTAAGAGACCGTACTGGGGTACTGATCTCATTGTCCAGATAATGAGCCGAGTTGGCTGGATCCAAAGAGTTCACCACGGTAGAATGAGTATCTGAAGCATGTAGCGGCCTTTCATCAACTGACCTCCGACCATTTCTAATACCAAATGGCCTCTCAAAACTTCTAGAAGATCCGTTGCTCATCTCCCATGTATTGCATTTCCATTCCTTTTGGCTTACAGAAACTCTATCATCCCTGCAATTCCTGGTATATCTCCAGTCTCCACGCGATGCTGATGGCCTATAATTATCAAACATTCGGGCACTGGACCGAGAAGATGTGTATCCATGACTAGTCTCCTCCACAAACTGGTGCCGTCCACCCTGCTTACCATGACCTTCAGAAAATTTTGAAGACAAAAGGAAGATGAGAATCACAAACTAAAGCAAGACCTGTATTCAACCAAATATATAACTTGTGAAACTAAAAACGACATCTATCCAAAAAAATTAGACTTTTACTGCTGTCAAAACATGTAGTATAAGATTCTCCAAAAGGAAGTCAAACTTAGAATCATTATAACACGAAGTCAAGTTAGGAGAAAAAAGTGTCATTACGCCCACACAGGGTTTCAATACTAATAGGAAAAATTATACAAGTAAGAAACCTGCAAAAGTAGGAGCTATCTTCATCTAAATCTACAACATGTAAAACTAAAACTAACAACACTCCACGATGCTAGGACTTTTTATCCGTTTTAAGATTCATGAACACAAAACACAAACACAATTGAGGTAATAAAGTCCTCTTGCAATGAAACTAAATCTACCTGAGTATTAAAAATTGCTCCTTTGAAGAGTAACCTCATCAATTCACTTCCTATCAATCTTAAGAGCTGTGTTAATGCTCCAAAAATACCCTAAGCTATCATGACACAGTGAGAACTCAATCTAAGAAACAAGGATTTGCCTCTAAATCAATTCAAAAAAAATTATAGAACCAAAAAGGAAAAGTGGATATCTAACAAATCCACAGAAAAATAGACTCTACCAAAAACAGAGCAGGAGAATTCAAAGCCCTAAATTAGAGAGAGAAAAGGAGGTCTTACAAGAAGGTCTGCGGAAGTCTCCAGATCCCAAACGAGAAGAAAACTCTCGAGGAACATGGTGAGAAGAAGGCGAATCCCTCCATCGAAAAGGCGGGGATTCAAAAGATTGTTCAGGCCTATCGTGTTTCCTTTGCCTCAAGAGCTCTTTCCGATCCCACGAAGCGTGATCCTGCGGCATCAAGTTATCCAGAAGAATCGCATAAGAGTATCCTTCAAACCCAACTCCAGATTCCCTCCGTACCTACCTCCGTCAAAAAGGTCTCGGAACAAAAAAAGAAGAAGAAGAGCTGGTGGGGAAACCAAATCAATGAAGACTCGTCGTTTCTGAAACCAAAATCAAACTAGGGTTTCGTCAATCTGAAGATTAAAATCCGAAGTAAACCCAAAAAGAGCGGAAACAGAATCAAAAGAGGAAGAAACCTGAGAGCGGAGCTGTATGTAAAAATCACTACTGAGAGACAAGGAAGGGAGATTTCACCGCTGAAGAAAAAAGCTCAATAGAGAAAAAGAGATTTCCTTTAATTTCGGTGTTGAAAGACAAAGTAGGTTTTTTTATGGCGATTCCTCTCTGTTTATTAGCTCACAAAATCCAAAGAAGAAGAAGAAGAAGAAGAAGAAGAAGAGATAGAGAGAGAGAGAACAATGAAGAAGAAGAAGGAAAGAGAAAATAATCCCTGTAACCTAAAGATTCCAATTAAACTCTATTTCATTTTATTTTTCGCGTCCGCTCTATTTATATTATTTTACTCCTATTCTGAAAAAGACATTTTTTTTTTTTACTTTTTTTTTTCTGTAAATCTCAATCCAAATCCATGACTTTGTCTACTACACAAAAAAGTATAAAATCGAAATTAGTAAATACTTACAACCAATGAGAAGAGAGTAAAATACATTAGTGAAAGATTAAAAAAAAAACTATCTTCATTGACTTGTGTAAGCAAAGAGAGAGACGTCTTCTTCTTCACACCGATCTTCGAAGTTCGTAGATCTTTTGGTTCGTCTACACGATGGCGAATCAAGACAAGTTAGATCATCATCGGTATAGTTCTGTCTTTTTTTTTCCAGATGAATAAGATCGTTTTGCGAATCGAAATTTAGATTTGGGTTTTGGTACATTTTTATAGGTGTATTGATTCAGAGGCACAAGATCCTACTTCAGTGACTATTGAGTTTCTTCGTGCACGTTTATTAGCTGAAAGAGCTGTTTCCAAGAGTGCTAGAGCAAAGCTTGATGGTCTCGCTGATAAAGTATGTTCTTTTATAATTTGTAGGGATGATCCAGTGAAATGTTCTTTAGTCTTATGTCCTGTCTTAATATCTTTAGGTAGCTGAGTTAGAGGAACAGCTCAAGATTGTATCTTTACAGAGGAAGAAGGCTGAACAGGCAACTGCTGATGTTCTTGCGATCTTAGAGGAAAATGGGTATAATGATGTGTCTGATGATTATGATTCAAACTCTGATCATGAATGCTACTCTCAGAGTAACTCAGGTTAGAGTTTTTATGTGATAGGAGGAAAGTTTCTGATTCATGGGTTTAATGAGATTTGAGCAACTCTCAGTGTCGGAGATTTGTTTGTTTTTTAGTGTTAGGCAAAAGTTTGTCCTGGAAAGGTCGCAGGAGGGAACCAGGTTCTTCTGACAAGATCAAGGAAAACCGGAATAGGAGACATCACAGAGGTTTCGAGTGTGCTTATTTTTCCTCACCGAGACATCGTCAAGGAAGATCTTGTCGGCAAATTAGACGTGGTGAAGCAAGGTCTGTTTTGTTATCTTTAGCTGCTCAGTGATTTATGAGTGGTTTACTATTACAAATTGTGCAAGCATTGCCTAGAAACACAGTGCTTAGAAATTTGAGATTGAAGGTTATATGCTTAGAAATCGTCTCTCTAATTATATACATCATAAATCGCTTTATTAGTAAAGCAATTGTAAAGCTTGCTTATGTATGTTGTGTAATAGAATAACCAACATTTTTCAACTTTCCAGAAATGTATCTGAGGATTACAAGAGAGATGGAAATCCGGTTGAATTTCAAGAAAATGGAGTTCGCACTGAAATGCTTCCTCAAAAGAATGATCAAGTATCTAGAACCGTGGTGGATGTTGCTGTTGTGAAGGGAGACGATAGTTTGAACAAGTTGTCAAATTCAAATGGTTTAGAGAAGGGAAACAGTACGGACATCAACTTGGAGAGAGCGTTAGAAAACCGTGCTCAAGTTATCGGATCTTTTGAAGAAATGGAAGAGACTCAAAGGGAATGGGAGAAAAATTTCAGAGAGAATAAATCATCTGCCCTGGTATGCCCTATATCTCAGGCTTTGACCTTTAGAAATTGTTTTCATCAATTGTGATTATGGTATATTTCGTGTTTATATGAATCAACCAACAAAGTTTCTTTTATGTGGCGTTGATAATTGTGCATATGCTGCAGTTTTCTATATTTGGTTTGCATGCGTATACATTGATTCTTTTATTCTGTCTTCTCTCCATTGTGCTAAAAAGTTATGAAAAATGTATGCTTTTTTTCTTCTTTGTATTAACTGTTATATAACCATATTGTTTCTGAAGACATTATCTATGAAGATATCTTAGTTCACAAAGGTTGAACTTAGTCTCCGCTTAATTCACTGGAATTCCTGAACAATACTTCTTGTCCAATCTTTCAGGATTTATGTGACGTTGGAAACCATTCAGATGTGACGGATGAAAGTAACGGAGAAAAAGCTCAATCTCCACTTCAAGGTTCTACAGTAGTCCCTTCACTCCGTGATACAAGGTCTATAGCTAATGAAGTTGACTTTAGAGAATCGTTTGAAACTTTGTCGCATGGTTCACCTGATAATTCAGTAACGTCACCTGATAAGTGCTGCAATAGTTGTGGTTCCAGATCTGTGGAACAAGATGCTTATTCTTCTCGAGACAAAGGAAAACATATTTCTGAGAGCCCTACAAGTGAGTATTCCCAACCACAGAGCAGTAAAGGTATCAATGAGCATTCTTCATCAACTATTCGGTCGCCTCCTGTAACGCAACCAAACTCGAGAGGTGGTTTCTTTGGCAGTACTACCACTACCATTCATGAAGTAGATGATCCATTAGTTTCAGTGAAAGATGTGAAGCCTGATACTTGTGAAACTGTACTGACCGCACTAAAGCAAGCGAAGCTGTCTCTGCAAGAGAAAGTCAATAGCCTACATATCAGAAACCCGGATTGTCATTCTGAAAGCTCATATCCTTCAACACCAGGTTCATATATGAACACATATGCACTACCGATGGAACCAGCATTTAGTACTAAACCATCTCTCCCTGCTTCCAGTGTCGGGTCCATGGTAGAGTTTCCAGTTATCTGTGCTGCTGGACTTTTCCGTGTCCCCACCGATTTTACATCTGATGCTTCAAATAGGAACACTTTTCTAGCTTCGAGTTCTCAGAACGCCATGGTTACCCATATGCCTGAGCGAGACGTCCCCCTAGTACCTGGAGATCAGCTTTTCAGCAGAACAGCCACAAACAATCTCCTAAATACTGGCTTCCAAAGCCAACTAGAAACCAGTCCTCCTTTGTCAGTGGATGACCGACTTTCGACCACCCCATACATCGGTGGACCAAAACTATGGTCCAGCTTCAGGGCAGATGGTCCACCGATGGTTGATGTTCCAGGATTCAGACTTAATAAAGGCATACCAAGAGTTTCAGGCAGTGCAATCTCTGGTGGAACATCTGGTTTTGAAGGTAACCAAGTATCGTCAAGTACATATAATACCCCTGTGACACCTACTCGAAGCTTGTATCCTGATTCAGTTCTAAGCAGTAGAGAATTGTATTCGACTCCTTATTACACACGCCCGTTTGGGCTGTCTCCTACTAGTGGTTCAGATGATGGCTTATTTAGGCGAGAATGATTCTGTTGATCCTTGTGAAGCCGTGATATGATTGTTGGATCTTTGTAGAGTGTGGTGGTTGTTATATACACTGTAGACTAATATCAGCTTTGTGTAACGTCAAAATACTGTATAGAAGAGGCAAAAGTTATGTATGTGATTCATAACTTGGTCATTATAGGACCGTTTGTTGAAATCCCATTTGTTGATAATGTTTGTGTGTTCATTTGTTCGGTTTATGATATTTAACATGACAAATCTCTTGAAACTTAACTAGCAATGATCTAACTACAAGTCACGAACTAAAGAGACACTGCACAGCAACAACAAGAGATTTGTCCAGTAAGAAAAAAAAAACTTCTTGCCAGCATGAGAAGAGATTTCGAGTCCCCTTAGATAAGGAGATGAGACTCAAGATTCAAGTACATACAATGGAAAATAAGAAATCTTCATTTTGAAGTTTATGGTGTTTTTGCTATACAGAACCAAAGTGGGTAACATTTTCATCGTGTTCAAGTAATATGACTAGTCTTCATGCCCATCAGATGATTGATCATCCTCATCATCATCTTTCTGATCATCATCACCCGTCGCCTCCTTTTTGTCACTTCTCTCGTTCCTTTCATTCCATCTTGCCCAGGCCCACTTCAGGACAAGAAACCCTCCAAGTGCATATACCTGAAATAGTTATAGAGAATACTCCACTAAATTAACCATGAAAGAATCCAACTTTTTCCAGGATTTGAAACAATCATCAGAACAAAACTCTTTCGTATACGTCAGGAGTCCATTGATGAGAAAATAAAGCACACCACAACCAAAACATCTCGATTCTCGAGTCATGCTATTCATATATCAAGTCAGCCTTTGATAGCTCTGACTACTACAAAACTTGCAATTGAAAGGAGCAAAAATAGTATGCTTCCTACTCCATGAACGACAGAACATCAAGCTAATTGTTAGAGGTCATCTAAAGCATTACCAGGAATCGAAGGCATAACAAAAACTGAAACCATTTTCAACATTCATTGTAGCACACTGCAACTGACTGCAACCAATGAAATACATTGAAAACATCGAAAACTATTTGCCTATTGATAGAGAAAAAAAGCCAGAATAGTTTCTAGTAAACAGGAAGTGATAATCTGAGTCATAGAGTCATAATTATGAACATCTACCATAAACAACCATGTCCCTACAATTCTCATAAATAACATAACAAAGCACCTCTCACCAAACCCCAAATTATAAGCCAATTCAAATCATTTTTCATCAAAGAACCCTCTAAAATATAAACATCTTAACAAAATCACCTGCCAAAGGATGACAGAGTTGGAAGTCCTGCCAGAGCTGGGCTCAGCCTCAAACTTGATTGGCTCTGCGCTTTTGGGTGGATTGTAAGGGAAAGTGACAGTCTCGTAGGTCGATTTCAGAGGTTCCTTCTCGCCGGTAGGTTTAGGAGCATTGGCATCAATAGTAGCAGGAGGAGGCTTAGGTTGAAGAAAGGCGAATAGGTTGGTGATGAAAGGAGGTAACTTTATGGGAGGAGATGATGAATCAGAGCCATTAGAACGATCTACTTGAGCTTCTTCAGCCATTTTTCCTCCACCGAGACGGATTTTGAGTTTAGGGTTTTGAATTGAATCGGTGTGGATTAGGTAGGCTTTACAATTGTCTGGTGGTCACTTCTCTCCACTTCTCTCCTTCTTTGCTTACGACACGTGTCACACGTGTCTTTTCAAGTTTTTGTTTCTATTAACCTCTAATGGGCCTAAAGCCTTATTTGGCCCATAATAATAATCACCGTCTTCAGTTTGTTTTTTGTATTTTTGTTTTTATTTAAACTCCATTGGAACCAAAAATCTGAGAAATTCGTATCCAATCAAAGTTCTGGCTTTTAGCCTCCTGAGGAAAAATCAAGGTTGCAACTTTCAGGGTTTCGATGTATCATCCAACGAGGGGAGGTGTTCGCGGTGGTCGAGATCGTAAGTTTCATTATAATTCGTTTTGGATTTTGCTTCTAATTACAAGATCCTACATAAAATTCTCAACTGTTAGGGTTCCTATGTATTATCCAACGTTTTCGTTCTTCTCTGCTATTTTGATGATTTTTTTTGTTGGATCTAGTGTTTGATTGAATTGTCTATAAGCAATTTGTGGGAGAAGCTGAAATTCAGAAGAAGCTTTGTCATTCTAATTAACAGATCGTTTTTGGCAATTAGTTTTCAAATCAAAGATGTAGAACATGAGCTGCTAATGATGAGAACTCTATTACTAATTGAATTTGTTTATAAATGTGCAGAATTCAGTTGGGATGAAGTCAAGGCTGATAAATATAGGGAGAACTATTTGGGTCACAGTATCAAAGCCCCTGTTGGAAGATGGCAAAAAGGTACTTTTTCTTATGTACACTCTCGGTGGTTGTTAATTTGTAAGCTAACTAGTTTTCATCTTGACGATATAATCCTCCTTTGTGCTTCATTGCTCTGTTCAATCTCATTGGAGTATGGGCAGTCAATGGTTGTTTTACTTTAGTTACTCCTTTCATAAATCCACTGCCTTAGATTTTTGTAGATTAATCTTCAGTTTAGTGAGTTTTGACTGACATTCATTTGCCATGTACACCAACTGAATAGGTAAAGATCTTCATTGGTATGCTAGAGATAAAAAGCAAAAGGGTTCCGAGATGGATGCTATGAAAGAAGAGATTCAAAGAGTTAAGGAACAAGAGGAGCAGGCCATGAGGGAGGCTCTTGGCTTGGCACCAAAGTCCTCTACAAGGCCACAAGGAAATCGCCTTGATAAGCAAGAGTTTACTGAACTTGTGAAGAGGGGTTCGACAGCAGAGGACTTAGGTGCAGGGAATGCTGATGCTGTGTGGGTTCACGGTCTTGGATATGCTAAGTAAGTTCTTTTTCTTTCGTAAAAAACTCTAATTTTTAACTATGTTAATGTTTTTGGTGGCTTTATGGTTTATTGGTAGTTTACCTTTGTCCCTTGTCTCACATGTCTTTCTCCAACTCTGTACAGAGCACCACGACCTTGGGAAGATCCGAGCACCCTTGCATCCTCTCAGAAAGAAGATGCAGATTCAGCACGCTTACCAGCAGATACATCAGGGGTCAAAACTGTTGAAGATGGACCGGATGATGTTGAGAGGGACCAAAAGAAGG
Organism: Arabidopsis thaliana; assembly: GCF_000001735.4. Lineage (NCBI taxonomy): Eukaryota > Viridiplantae > Streptophyta > Magnoliopsida > Brassicales > Brassicaceae > Arabidopsis > Arabidopsis thaliana. The sequence continues at coordinate 19,369,749 of NC_003074.8, read as the reverse complement.
ATAGGCGTGAGGAAAGGAAACCTGCAAAGAGAGAGAAGGAAGAAAGACATGATAGGCGTGAAAAACGCGAAAGGCATGAGAAGCGAAGCGCTCGTGATTCAGATGATAGAAAGAAGCACAAGAAAGAGAAGAAGGAGAAAAAAAGAAGGCATGACTCTGATTCTGATTGAAGCGAATTGTCCCAGGATGGAACATTTTGCTCTTCAGAGGAAGAGTGGTCGGCTAGGTACCAAAATCCAGCTACCACTTCTGCAAGATTTAAATCTGTTGCTTATTTCATTTACGAATCGTGGAGTAAAGTGTTGTTGAACATTGTTGAAAATGTTTGTTAAAACACATGAAAAATGTGGTTTGATATTATAACAAACCGAGACGCTCGTTTTAGCTCATCTGTGGCACTGATAAACAACTTTCACTACATCACCAAAGCAGTACATCTTCCTAAAATAAAAGGCATCAAATTGCTTCAGAGAAACGTAAATCAGCAGGGCCTGGTCCCAGTATTCCTTTTTGTTCAACAATCTTCCCTAGTCCTTGTGATGGATCTTCTGCTGGTGCACTTGCGTCAGTGATCACCGTGATAACTGGCAATTCTCTCTGCAAAGTTGTCAAAAACAATTTAATAAATGGATCAACTACAATAACATCCGGGCAAGGAGCTGAGACTGAAGCACTGTTGTGCTACAAACTGAAAACTATACAGTCCATACTAAAGCTATAGCCAGACTCTTTTTCTCAAGTGAAAAGGAAATTTTAGAGTTATTTATACTTGTGTAGAACGAGAATATGACAAGACAAAGGTACTTGCCTCATCATGATTATTGGAGCTTTCAAAAGGTATTGGGGTCGTTAGAGGAGGTTCGATATCTGGGTCAGGCTTCTGAAATATGAATGTTGCATACAGACCTGCGCAAAATAAGGATATAAAGTATCAAAACTAGAGATTAGATATGATAAGATGGCATAATATGATGGCAAGGTTACCTAACAAATCAAATGCTCTTGGAAGAAGTTTTCCCCTAGGGTCAACGAAATTCGGGCCAGCATTCATCAGCAAGCTTGCAAACTGGGCTCTGACAAGAAGAGTTGAACAACATCAGCATTGTAATACAACCTTCGAAAGGAGCAACTATGACATACAAAAGCTCATGATAAAAGATTGAGAATCTACAAGTATGGGAGACTTCGAACCTGTTATCATCATAAAAATCTGTTAAACTTTGAATTTCCACAAATTCAAGGCCAGCTTCCCTCGCTAACCTGAATAGCAAACACCAAAACAATAAGTTAGATGACCAAGACTCGAAAGATATATACAAACTAGATGTCATTTGTAGCTCAACTAGAAGCAATATCACGAGTAGAATGGAAATCTTGTTTACTTAAAGAGTTTTAAGAATAAATACAAGCTTTAAGTTCAACAAGTGCACATTGTTGATATGGTAATTTCATATCATCCAATTAGTGTTACATTTTGCTAAACAAGAAAAGCGAGATCATGGTGCCCGAGAACCCACCTGATTAAGCTTGGGAAGTGAACCAAGCAATGGTCTTCAGAAGCATTGTCACCAGAAAATTTCAGCTGGTACCTCTTTCCAAACAGCGGAAATCTGAGAAGAAAATGACAAACAGTCCAAGTTCACAAAAGGAACTTGATAGCAAAATGAATTTATCTCAGATAAAAAATGCTCACTTTTCTTCCTCCAATTCGAAAGTGATCATGTAACTTTCAGACCGAATGTAGTTTGGAAATACATTAGGCTTTGCACCGCTTCTGTTGTGGTATGCTTCAACATTTTTCTGGTACTTTGCCCTGTTTGACCAGAATGTTAAGGAGCGCAGTCCAACTGATCAAAATATATAGGCAATCAAATGCTGAAGTTGATGCATTGATACAGAAAACATCATTACCAAATCGTAGACGAGTCAGGAGTGATACCGAAAAAATAACCCCCTGGTTTCAGTAAACATGCTACATTAGTTAGGAGTCTTCTCGCACTCTCCTCAGTTTCAAAGCATAACTACATAAAGAAGATTTTAGACCATCACATCCTTGCTATGCTACATTTTTCGGAGAAAACAAACGACAAAATCTCAAACCTGGAGATGGCGCCAACAAGAAACTAAATCAGCCTGCTCCAATTTCTTCTGTAGCTGGATTTCAAAATCATCCTGTGACACAAAATGAAGCAAAAACTAAGACTTTTGCTCCAGATTACTTAGTTTAGCTGAAACACATGGAAAAACAAAAAAAGGCCTTGCCTTGGAAGGATCAGCTTCAAAGAATTCCACATCGTAATTCTTCCTCTGACTCTCCCAAGCTTCTCGTACAGAAGAAATCCCAGAAGATGTATCTACTTCCCCCAAATAGAAAAAAACGCAAACCTATCAATCTTCGATGAAGCCGTACTGATATAACACTGAGTATGTAAGTAAGAGTATATTAATACCAATTCCGATGTAGTGACCAATCGGAGCAGCTTCCCACTTGTCGGTTTCGGGAGCTCCGCCACAGTACAATTCGCAAACCTAGAAAAGACGCAGAGAGAGAGACATAAAGGATAAGACTTTGTAAATGAAATGGAGTTGAGAGGAAGCGGGTTTGTTAGATACAGTGGCATAAGGATGTGCGAAGATGTTGATTATGGCCGTCTTTGCGAAATCGAAGAGACGATGATGGCTCTGCTCCGGTTTTGAAACCACGAAGCCGCTCATGTCTTTCTTCTCCGGCTGAAGTTCTGAAAATTACAATTTTGACACACATTTAAACTTTTCTTCTTCTGTTGCCTCCATATTTCATTTATATTTCATACTTTATTCGTAACACGGATAATGGTTGAATAACGGGTTTTTAATACGATTATGCAAGAACCAATCGAGAAAATATGCATAAGATTCATGAAAATGTAGATCTTACGTCTAAAAATATAAATAAAAGCATATTATGCTAATAAGTAAGCGTATAGTTTCTTGTTTCATTATGTGATTTTTCATTTTTTCATTCTACAAGTTTTTATTATGCGAATGCGATGCTATCAATTCGGATGTATTGTGATCATTTTTTTCTTTATTTCTCCGAAAATGCAAAAACTTTATATATAGAACAAATTACAACACAATTTGCAAGACATTAGACTACTTCAGATGATTAACCTACATCACCTTCAAATCTCTGATATTTCCTTCTTTTGTAATGGTACTTAAACCCTAAATTTTGGATAGAAATTTTGTAATCTCTTGGTTAAAGACTTAACGGATGAATTCAACACTAACCACTATAAGTCTATAAATCGTTTCTTGGAGCTCAACAATAAGATCTGGTAGAACAGAGATGGCAATAATCTCATTTTAAAAATTTTGATGAGGGTAAAATACTTTTTAAATTATTTCACCAGTTGCGGATTGACAGCTGAAATTATTTATTTTGCAGAGGACAGACCAGACAAAAAATACCTCAGGAAGTTACCAATCTATAAGACGAATTGTTAAAGACCAAAACAAATTTTGGTAAGTATATGAACCAAATGGAAAAAAATGAAACATGTGATCAGAGTTAACAATGTAGACCAGCAGTTCTGGTTCTGGATGTGCACGTGGGTTGGTCCGAGGTTTATTATGTAGTAATCCAAGATTCATTTGGTAAACAGTTGGATCTTTCTCACAGAAGAAGTCTTCGAACATCCTCAAAGTTTGAACGCAATTCAGACATAAACGAAGCTGAAACAAAGCCGGTTTCATAGAAAAAGCAATGAGTAACAAAGGAGAAACACAGTGAAATATGGCAGCAGCATAACATAAAACTCGAAACGAAGGGATTTATGAATGTTCCATTACCTCCAACTTGTCCATCAAAGATCCGATGATCAGCGGATAACGTTACATTCATTTTTGTCACAACAGAAGGCTTCTCAATTCCTGAAACAATGACGAAAACTTGTCATACCATGATCAGAATAGCAACCCTAGTTGAAAACCCAAAAGGATTCTACTAGCTCACCATCTAGTCCAATAACTGGCTCAACCACTTTGTTTCCTCTACCAACTGCTAGAATCCCAGCCTGCAAGACAATTGATAGTCCTGAAGTTTATTATCCAAAAAAACACATCTGCATCTCTATAAATATTAAACTAAATCCTCTACACCACAAATTACAAACAGCAAAACTTAATCTTCAATCTGTGATTCAGGGTGCATCGTTAAGGCTATGATTACCTGAGGGGGGTTAATGATTGCGCAGAAATTATCCACAGGATACATTCCTAGATTTGATATGCTGCAAAACGATAAAGTATGGTTTTCTCGTTAAGTAGGAAAAGTTACACATGATTGATAATTCCGTACTATGCTTAATAACTTAAAAATGATGAATACCTGAATGTCCCTCCTTGAAACTCATGAGGAGCAAGCTTTCCAGATCGAGCCTTTTGTGCCAGCTCCTTAACCTGATCCAAAAATCATTTGACATATTAAAATTCATAACTATAGCGATCAACAACACATGGAATATGGTAAGAACTGATCAAACATATGTGCCTCTATAGCCTTCCATATTCGTTTAACTTCAGAGAGAATAAAATTACCTCTAAGGAAATAGCAGAAATAGATTTCTGGTCTGCATTCTTGATAATTGGAGTCATTAAGCCCTGCAAAAAATGCCAAGATGATGAGGGATAAACTGTTGAAATGATCAGAAAATCAAACACACAAGTGTACCTTCTCAGTTGCAACTGCAATTGATATGTCAACACTGTCACACATAACGATATCTCCTTTCTCAGCATCCCAGAAAGCTGCCAGACATTGAGAAAGAGAACTTTAAGCAACCATAAGAAAGGTTTGAGAAAGCAGAAGAGAAAAAACAACCACACGATTCCAATCCACAAATCATTACATCAAACTCACACCAAAAAATGTCCTACTTGTAACGACTAAAACCGAGTCTAAAATGCATTACCAGTCATATTGAATGTTACAGTATTACAATCTCAAAACATCTTTACTAAATACTCTCAACGGAGGTAAACGGCATTGCAAGAATAATCCAACATGGAAGCCGAGTTTCCTTAAAGAGGATGAACTAAGGTTTTAATCTAGCGCATAGTTAGGGATGGGAACAAACCATAGTTTAGTTATTTTTAATGAAATCATTTACGAGGAGAAAATAATTTCTCACCATTAGCTTGTCGTACATTCCTCAGTGCGACTGCCACTGCTTTAATAACTATGTCATTGACAGACACTTTAACGCCATGGTTTTCTGTAGATCATGAAAGTACAGTTCACTCTGAGCCTCTCAAGTTGTTAATAAATACCAGGATGTGTGATAAGAGCAGTCTACAAACCTTGAAGTTCTTTTCTAAATGCAAGAAGAGGATCCAATACAACATCTGCAGGCAAAATAAAATGCTTAAACAGCAAATAAAATACACAAAGAAAATACAAAGGTTGTGAGTCACCAACCTGATTGTAAATACAAATGGGGTATCTTCTGTTTTGATTCCAATAAACGTTTTGCTATAATCTGCCAAGTGGGGAAAGTAAAACAGAATGCAGCAGGACATATTTCATCATTCTACATAGAGAGTAATAAATATGTTAATTTACCTTGCGAATTTGACTATTTGGAAAATCTTCATAATTATTATCTGACTGTGTCACAGAAGGCTTCGATGTGGAGGAGGATTTAGACGGGGTCTCCTTTGATGGTTGCTTCTTCTTCGTAGACGCAGATGATTTAGAAGCTTTTCCAGAAGCAATTGCGGCCACAACGTCTGATTTCAATAATGTACCATAGGGACCCGATGCCTCAATTGATGATGCCTCCAATCCATGTTCTAAAATCAATAGCTTTGCAGCAGGACTGATCTTTGTGAAGCCTGCTTTCCTCTCTGTAGGTTTATCTACAACACTGTCAGGGACTTCTTTAACTGTATCAACCTCAGAACTACCTGCGGAAGAAGACTTGATGGCTTCAATACTTTCAGCATCTTCAACCTACAGAGAAGAACGATTAGCTTATTATATCCCCCAATCTGCAAGCAATTGTATTTTCAAAGATTTTTTGTGCAGGCATAACTTTTACTTCAGGCAATATATAACGTAGCATGGAACTAGAAGAGTGTCGACCAATTTATGCACAAAATGCATTACACACAGGCTAGTAAAACAAATGGATTAAATATACCAGTCGTAATACAGTTTTCTGGCATAAAGAATTCAGTCAATGTACTTTTGAACTAAAAGACTTACTATTAGGGCAATCGGCTTTCCCACCGCCACATCCTTGGAACCTTCAGGAATTAGAATCTTAGCTAAGTACCTACACAAAAGTCATCCATCAAGTTATAGAATCTATTATATAACTTCACTCATTTGATCCAGGAAATCAGTTTTTGTAGAGGAAGCCCATACTCATATGAAAACTACGAAACATGAAATCAACCTTTTAAATCACTATCAGTTCAAGGGGGAACACTTGGAGAGACCTTACTTTTTGCAATTAACATTTACTTCTCACTTAACCAAACAAGAAAAGAAGCAATATCCACAGATAGTGAATGCTATATAGAATGAACATCAACATACTGCCTAGAAAAAGAAATAAGACGACAAGATGTTAGTTATACCCCTCTTCAAGGCTTTCAAATTCCAGAGTGGCTTTGTCAGTCTCGATCTCACCTATGACATCACCCACTTCAATCTGTTTCATGAAATGAGAAGAATCAACACAGGCAAGTGCATAAACATCAGATTTCTTGTGGTGAAATTACAATGCCAATTTACTCATCGGGTCACCAGAAACTAACCTTGTCACCCTCTTTTTTCCACCATTTGGCAATATTACCTTGGTTCTGCACATCAATAAACAAATAATTCAGAGTCTTAGGATAGAAAGCTGAATGCCTTCTCCTCCAAAAAAAGCTAGCATAAAATATGAAATTTCATACCATTGTAGGAGAAAGTGCTGGCATTTCTAAGACGACATGTGGGGGAAGATCTGATGCATCGGGCTGAATGGAACTTTTTTGTTGTGTGCTTTCGTCAGGTTTCATCACTTGATGAGCTGATGTTTCCTCTTTACCATCTCGTCCACCCTCTATGGTAGCAGGAACGTTTTTAATGTCGTCTTCCTCCTCAACCTTGGTTACAATTAAATAGATAAGATTAAACTCTTATCCATCAACCTTATGTAGCAAGATGTTGACCAAAACTGTAACCAATATACGCTACACCCTAAACCCTACGATATATCATGTTTGGGGACATAACATGACAACTCAGTATGGCAAACGGAAATATTTAGAAGAAGAGAGCATGAGATTGGATCTTGGACATTTTTCCACAATAAATATTGACAACGAAATACCATACATCTCTATGATTTGTCAAGTCTTCCAGAATGTAAACCCAGGAAACGAAAGAAAGTGAAAGAGGCCAAGAGCAGACTAGATAAACAAACAGGAACTCCTAATAAGCGTATGTTGATGCATGCATCACCTTTTGTGAGATCATACTTGGTTTCTATAAATGTATAAGACAGCCACTGTGCTTACCATTATTGCAATCGGTTCATTAACAGGGATATCCTTTGATCCTTCAGTGACTAAAATCTTGGCCAGAAATCTGCAGAACCATGCTTCATAGTAAGCCAATTGACATTTTCATATACTTATAGGGAGTCAGATATTTGAATTACCAAGGTATAATGAAATAAAAATACAAATCAAAACATAAAATCATGAACCGTCTTTTTCAAAATTACCCTTCCTCTTGACTCTCAAATTCTACAGTGGCTTTGTCTGTCTCTATCTCACATAGTACATCACCCACCTCTACCTGTCAGGAAGAACCAAATTCATACCTGTTACTGAGAATTTCCACATTCTATATTTTCTTTGCCAGCTAAATTATCAATTTATCGTCTTTCTTGTATAATGATCATTAGTAGACAAAATCATAAAAGTCGACTGAAATTTTGTCAACCAAAAATAAGAAATAACCCACCTTGTCACCTTCTTTCTTCATCCATTTTACAACATTTCCATGACTCTGCAAAAGCCCAACAAACATAAAACAATGATTGAAGTCCAAATGTCTTGGAGGAGGCCAAAATTCTTTACAAGATTGAAGTCAAATTTCCTACCATAGTAGGAGACAAGGCTGGCATTGCAAGAACCGTCTGTGATATGGGTCCTACAACCCAAAGAAAATAATAATTTAATGGAAGAATCTTGTATAATTGATTGCATCTCCTGTCGCTGTATCTAAGGTATGATGGAAGCACAAACATCAGAGAAAAGAGTGATATGGAAGTTTTTGCACCTGCATCAATTAACATTTCTATTTTTCTACAAGTTAAGCGAAAGTTTCCATTAATTATTCTTATCACCCACTTAACATCTGTGTTGGTAAGTCTTATGGCTAAAACAATTTAACAATTGCCGACAGGTTGCTCAAATCAGATGAAAGTCCCATAATCAACTCGTTTAGTAATTCTATAATGGAATTGCTTGGTTGACTCATTTATGAAGATCATTATTCCATAAGATGACATAACAATCAATGAATACCTGTAGATGAAAAGTTTTGCACGCCAAATCGCAGCTACAAGAAAACAATGTATGTGAGAAACACGGATAGATGAAAGTGAAAAAAGAAAAGAAACAGTACTAGCTGTTCACTTACAATGGGCTTTGGAGAACTATCATCCATTCTTGTAATCAAGTCTATAGAGGCAGACCTGAAAATGTAGAACAGACAAAATCTCAAACTAGACTAACAATCTAACACATACGAAACGAACTAAATTATAACCTTAAACTTTGAATGCCTACGATCACACTGACTTTTTCTATAAAAATAAATCTTGTCCTCAATTTGTGATATGGAACACATACCTCACACCATTACTGCTACTAATTTTGTCGTCCAAGTGGTATAGTCCATTAGAAAAGCTGAATAAGAAAGTTCATTGTCAAATGTATTGGAAAGGTAAAGAGATCACACCAGTTTAAGGACACACTTGTTCTTCACTGCGAGTGACGTAAAATGGAAATTACATCTCACAAACTAGAGAAGATAAACCCGTACTACCAGTTCGATAAGAAAAAATGGATAGTTCAATTGTTCCAACAAAACCAAATTTGGCATTCTTAAACATCACTATACAATACGTAATAAGAACTCCAAAAAAAGTCAATGGATGATTGCGGAAAAGGAAAATGAAATCGAACTAAGAAACAGTTCAGTCATCGAATTGCAAAGGATCACACATGGAAGAAGAGCAACATCAAAATACTTTGAAAGAGGCGGGACTAGATAGAGAGAATAAGCGTACCGAGAATGGAATTCGGAGGCAGGAGCGAAAAGACGAGCTCTGAGAAGCGAGGAAGTCCGGGCGATCGCAGCGCGCCGGAAGAGCGGAAGCACCATGAGAGCACTTGGAGAAAAGAGAGCAGGGTTTGACAAAATCACAAATGAGAGAGACGATGATACCGAATCGTAACACTTTTGATTTTGGTCAGATCGCAGCGACGACGGCACGAACGATTCTATGACATTAGGAAAGTGTTCATAATTCAGATACGGCCCGGTCCGGCCCGGATTAACAAATACCAGTAATCTCTACCGAACCGGAAATTCACACTTTTAATCACATATTTAATTGTCCGGTCGAGTGACGAACCGAAGTTTATTAGACATTAAAAGAGTGCCATCGATTAAGGGTTTGATTGGTTTGTTTGTGCGACCACCTTCTACGTTTCCGAAAGGTCGCGGTTACATAAATACAGATTCTCTAAATTGTTCTCTATACACTAAAGTCTTATACCGTTCAAGTTTATAACCATTTTTAATCAGAAAATAACATGTATCATTGTATCAAAGCTTAACGGTAATGGGTTTTAAAATAAATGTTTTACAAATTAATAAGAAGTGAACAAAAAATTTCTCTCTACAATTATCAACTTGATTCAAGTTAAAATAGTTAATAGAACATATAGTATTTTGAGAATCTGTCTCAAGGTTGAGTTTTGGTAGTAGTACACCAGAGATCATCGTTGTTGTTGGACTTATGTGAATCAAATGGAAGCGATTTGACCAGCGAGGGGCGAATGGGACATTATTCTCTAATAGTTGGAGGTTGATGCTTCTGGATGGTTTGTTCTTGATGGGACGCGCATGGGAGTCGAATCTTGAAACAATAGCTAGGTAGGTGATTTTCGAGACGACATTCTTAACGTTAATCATAATACGATAAGATGTCAGAATAGTGAAAAACCAAAAACAAAAAATTGGGAGTAGACAAATAAGAGGTAGAATTGTGTTCTTATACTTGATGGTGAGCTCAGAAAAAAAGAGAGACTTAAGATGTAGAAGCTGAGTATCGTCGAATGTAATAAGCGATATATGTTGCTTGTTGAATGCAAGCCCAATTAGCGATATCTAGTTAAGGAGAACGACATATAGATCAAATCTCATATATCAAAGGTATATGAGCTAGTCTTTATGAATTATGGGTGTGTTGTAATATATCAAGAGATTCTTTCGATCTGTACAGATGTAGTGAACGAGTATTTATAAGAAATATATGACTGGAACTAGTGACAAAAGGTTGAGTGAGTTGGTCGAATCGTTTAAGTTGTTGGATAACAAATAATCGAATACGTTATATTGTGTGTAATTTCGGCAGATGGAACATGAACTATTAACACTACTAGATAACTTTTTGTGATGCGTCGTCACTTAGGTGGAAGAAGGCATGCACGCGTTGTCGAACAACACGTTTTTCTCCATACATGCACATAGCCAGTCTCATGTGGATCGTCAAGCATTTCCAGCATCATAGGAATTTGATCATTTTTGCTTGAAACATGATTTGTTCTACGCAGTATCAAAACTTAGTTTTGAGATATAATACTCTTTAACTATTGTATATAAAATTTTAATTGACCTATGTGATACTATTAATATTGTTTAATTATTTATCTATATTTTTCTTTCTAATTTATATGTACAAATTGATTTATTTATTTTTAATTTCTTACTATTGTTATTCTATATAGTATTTTTCTCATCTATATCCTCATAATTTATTTGAAATCGTCTCTAATATTTTGTTTGTGTTAATTATCTATATAAAAGTTTAATTCCTTTTATACTTTATTTGTAACTAGTATTATACCCGGTGCATAGCACCGAAAATTAATGTTATGATACATTCTTTTTTTGAATTTAAATGTTATGATATGTTACATATTATCGATATTTATACATGAAAAATTAATTTTATAAATAGATTAGTATATAATCGTGTAGGGAAAAATATATCGTTTCATGTATTTGTGGATTTTATTTTTTCAGATGATAATTTGATATATAATGGAGAATTGAAGTTGATATCACAAAATTATTAGTCTTCCAAATATAGAGAATTAGCTTCCAACTTCAATGCTTTCTAGAATACATACAAAAGCTATAAAATAAAAAATTACATATGGTATTCAAAGACTCAATACAAACATAGATTATAGTCATAGACAAAAAAAAGTTACCAGAGTGAAGTTGACTCAATACATAGATGATATCATTTATGTCTTAATGTTGTACACTTCTACTTCGTCTTCAACCTCCTACTACTTTGCCATTGGTGTTTTTCTTGCTCAAGTCTTCTACTTTGTTTGTGTTTTATCCTCTATCGATCAAGTTTGCTTGTTTATTTTTAGTGGTTGATCTATGAAGCAAAAAGATATTAAACATACATAATAAAAGATAATTCAAAAACAGAAAGCATTAATATACTCATCTAAACGCAATCAATAAAATAAAAGAAATATAACATACGCTGGCCATATTGCCTTATATGAACTGATTAGAGATTGAAGACTCTTGTTACAAAGAAGGTCTCGCTCCTAAATGATTTTACTCTCAACCTTCTTTTAAAAACCAATATCAACAATAGAAAGATGATACCGAGATTTGTATATATAGGTTTGAGATCGTATCTGTCTTTGTTTCCCAATAGTTAGTTTGAATGTTTTAATTGAAAAAAAAGAGTTACATAGTTTGAATAGAAGAAAAAGAAATTGTGGGAGTATGGAGAATATGTGGGTTGATTTTTATTTTCTTTTGAGAGTGATCGTGGGAAAATTGACGATAATGTTTTAATTTTGTACACTGTTTTCACATTTAATTTTATTTTGAGTTTTGTCGAAAAATTCATTTTTGTTTTACATTGTGGATTTTGTTTTTGATAAATTTGCCACATGTCAAAACATGATTTGCCAAGTGACTTGTGTTTTATAAGATAAAGGATATATAATGTATTAATGTCACAAAAAAAGAATTACATTGCATAATTAAGAGTATGCATCGATTACATATTTACATCATATCTTTTCATATTTATCCTTTTTCTTAATATTCAGATTACGTTCAATCTTTTCTAATATTACTTTTTTTTTTAAACAACGAGATTGACACCAATGGGAAAGTCTGCTATAGATTACGGAAGCACGATGTGACCTAACTTGTTTGTATTAAATTCGGCATCGGAACATGGATCTTAAGGAATATCCTTTCCCACCACCGCAAATGTCCGTTTGTTAAATCTGAGATTTTTCAATCCCATTATATAATAACTCAACAAAATCTCTCTGTCCAATTTCCAAAGTCAACTCCTTTTTGGTTTTTGTTTTACTTTCTGTTTTCCTCTTCTCTACTCTGGAACAACAACTACACACACACACAAAAAAAAACAATTTTCTGTCTATATATATATTAAGGATCCAAATTAGGGAGAGACCAAAGAGGAAATTAATAACAATCAATCCAACAACGAATGGAGATTGAAGAAGCGAGTCGTGAAAGTGGACATGTTGTGTGCGGATCATGGATTCGTCGCCCGAAGAAAGTAAACTGGGTTCTTATCGCTAAAGCTTCCAAACGCCGTGGCTCATCTGTTTCTTCTCCTGCTCTCCTCAACATCTTCTCTTTTGACCCCATTACTGCTTCTCTTTCCTCCTCTCCTTTGGTAAATTTTTCTTACACCTTTTGAATTTTTCAATCGAGAGCTTCGAAATCTTATTGGGTTTAGGGTGAAATCTACTATAGTTCTTTGGATTGCGAAACTTGGGTTCTTCTGAATCATGCAATAAATCTAGGGTTCTTCAAGTTGTTTTCTTCTGATTCTGAGAAAGCAGAGCAAAGCCCCTTTCTTTTGGTGTTTACTTCTGTGGACTAATGAAATAAAAAAACCAACCTTTTTTCTCTTTTTTCTTTGACCAAAGGCAACACACACGCTTAAGGATAGTGATGGTGATCCTGTGGCTGTTTCAGTGCACCCTGGTGGGGATTACTTTGTTTGCTCAACCTCCAAAGGTGGTTGCAAGTACGTTTCTATCTCTGCTTTTACCACCCAAAACTTATGATTACTAGACATCCTACAGTTCCTTCCTCTGATACTATGTTTCTAAATTTGTTGAGTTGGTATTGTTAAACCTATGATGAGAACTAGATATCAGATTACTAGAACTTTACATTACTTCTCTCATTACATCAGACGATCTCCCACCTCCCATGTTTGCTGATGTAGAATTAATTGTAGTGAGGCTTGAATTTCTTGTGTTTAAGGTTTGGTTTATTTTATATATGCCTATACTTTTGTTGGAGATTGCCGATGCCTTTTATAATTGGTCTCTTTCATAATATTTTGACTTCCCTTTCTTGCATTCATCTTTAGCAACTCTACTATTCCACTTATTTCATGGATACGAGGAGTTGTCTTCAACCATTTTTGGACACTGTCTACCCCATTGTCTATACAAATTTTGTTTTACGGTCTAGATGGTAATTAAAACTTTATTTGGTTTTCAGGTTATTTGAGCTTGTCGGAGGAGCAACAGGTATTACGATCTTAGCCAAAGAACTCCTTCCTCTCCAAAATGCTGGACTACAAAAGTGTATGGCCTTCAGCTTTGATGGGTCTAAATTAGCTGTTGGGGGAGTGGTAAGGAACTGCAATATAAGGGATTTTTTTCTTTCACTGTTGCGACAATTTAGTTGTAGCTTACTACAAGTTATTTTCAGGATGGATGTCTTAGAATTATGGAGTGGCCAAACCTAAGTGTAATTTTGGATGAGCCAAAGGCACACAAATCCATCCGGGACATGGATTTTAGGTAAATACTGGAATCTTCTCAACCACCATCCCCCCTTTTATATTATTTGTAATGCAAAACTGTAATTGAGGTAGTAAAAAATGGTCTTCTGTATAGAGCTGAGAATTGGGTTATACAACACAAATAGTAATTAATGGAGATTGTGAAACGAAACCCATTGTGTGCATCTTTCTCATATTTGTATATTTTTTTGTAGTCTTGACTCAGAGTTCTTAGCTACAACATCAACTGATGGATCAGCTAGAATATGGAAAGCAGAAGATGGTTTTCCTTTGTCTACTTTGGAACGTAGTGGGGTATGTGATTGTGAGAGTTAAAGTTTGCATTAGCATTCCTATATTTCTAAACTAATAAGATCCAGTGAAATTTGTATGAAGGATGAGTTTCCATGTCTATGATCTTTTCCAATAAATATAGTTCTGAGATTTCTCGGTCTCGATTTTGTCTCTGTCGTGTTTCCTATATTGGCTTCTGATATATCCTGACTGATTCTGATATTGTCATGTCTGCAGGATGAAAATATTGAACTGTGCCGTTTCTCTAAAGACGGAACAAAACCTTTTTTGTTTTGTGCTGCTCAAAGAGGTATATAATATATCCGACTCTCGAGTAACATCACTAGTATTTCAAATTAAAAACATCATATGAAAGCTTAAACTATTGGAATCAGGTGATACGCCTATGGTCAATGTTTATGACATTAGTACATGGAAGAAGCTTGGGTTCAAGAAGCTGTCAAGGAAGACTGCATCGACAATGGCAGTGAGCTTGGACGGGAAATATATTGCTTTGTGAGTCTTTCTTCATCCCGGGCTGCTTATCACTATCAGGCTTGTGTGATTGTACATAAAACCTCATACTTTGCACCTATTTTTGTAGGGGTGGGAAAGATGGAGATGTATCTGTTGCTGAAGTTAAGACAATGGAAATCTACCACTACAGTAAGAGGCTGCATCTTGGTCAATCCATTGCTTCACTTGAGTTCTGCCCCAGTGAAAGGTATGGGGAAGCAATTGAAAGGATAATGATAAATCAAAACCCTTATGTCTCCGCATTGTTTCTAATGTTGATCTTTATCTAATTGGTTCTTTCTAGGGTTATGCTGACAACTTCTAGCGAATGGGGAGAGATGGTGACCAAACTCACTGTACCAAAGGAGTGGAAAGGTTTGTTGCTAATCTCTTTCTCTGAAAATATGAATGGCACATATTTGGGGTTTATACATTTGTTTCTCACTATTATCTATTTGTTTGATGTGCAGAGTGGCAGATATATGCACTGCTGTTTTGCTTGTTCATGGCATCAGTGATAGCTGCATACGTATTCTTCGAGAACTCAGATTCGTTTTGGAAGTTACCAATGGGAAAAGATCAAAAAAGACCAAAGATTAGTCTATTTGGAGGTTCCTCCTCCACGCCTTCTGAGGATCATAGTAGGTGGAACTTGGACCTATAGAAAGATTATGTAACTTTCCTCTGCTTTTTCTTCTTTCTTCCTTATCTTGTTGCAGCGTTTTTTTTTGTTTTTTTCCTTTCTTCTGATTTTGCTCTGACAAATACCTGTTGATTAATTGATTTATTTACAGACAATTACTGTTGCTAATTACTTGTGCTGAAAATATTATTAAAATTGCAGAGAAGATCTTTTGTAACAATAAGAGACGTGATGGCGTCATATGAGTGGTCCCATTAGCTCTTGAGAAATATAAAAATAGAACCTCTCACTTTTTATCTTCATGAAGTAACCTCTAACAAAAATAATTAGACAGAATAACCCAATTCAATATTGACGGTGCTGATGTGGCAGCAGATATTAGTTTTGTGAAGAGGGTGTTTTTGTTATTGTGGAAAGTTGGAGACTTTTTCTAGTAATGTGTTCCACTTTACGTAACAAACAAAAGTGATTGCATTCCCGGTGCAGACCGTGGGGTCCCAATTGTATCGTCGTGAGTCGCGTGACCGTCAGAGTCACACTCACAAACATTTTTGGACATGAATTGAAAATTATTATAATTACCAGATTTTTTATCTATCGTCGAACTTGGGACTGAGAAAGTAGCAGCTTCGTTTGCTTCCTCTGATATTTTTCTACACTCTCTGTCTCTCTCTAAAGATGAATTGTCTTCAGAATCTTCCCAGGTATCTTCTTGCTTTCCGAAATTAGCAAATGTTGTTGATTTGTGTGGTTCTTTGATTCGATATGAATTTGTGTGTTGTTGATGTCTTTGATCGTCATTTATTTCAGATGTTCAGTCTCACCTCTGCTGGGATTCGGGTGCATTCAAAGAGATCATTCTTCTTCTTCTTCTTCTTTGAAGATGCTAATATCGCCTCCGATCAAAGCCAATGATCCAAAATCTCGACTTGTTTTACATGTATACACCTCTTTTAAGATATATTGTTATATCAGTTTTTTTCTTCTAACTTTTATTGACACTTTTGTAAATGCTTTGAGTGTAGGCAGTATCAGAGTCAAAATCCAGCTCAGAGATGAGTGGTGTTGCAAAGGATGAAGAGAAATCTGATGAATATAGCCAAGACATGACTCAAGCTATGGGTGCTGGTAAATTGTTTTCATCATACCTATACATGTCCTTAGATTGGAAACTCTAATGATGTCCACCATTTTTTGTCTCATATTGGAAATATTGATTTAGCTCATTGGATTGTATTCTACTCTTGTTTTTCATCTTTCATCTTGATTAGTTTTGTTCATCTGTCTACCAAGGAATCTTATATCTTTTGCTTGTTTATTGACAAACTTATCTTCTTGTTCTCCTTAATTATGTATTTCAGTCACTGATTCATTCTCATGTGTCTTTCATTTCAGTTCTAACTTACAGGCACGAGTTAGGAATGAACTACAACTTTATTCGTCCAGATCTAATTGTTGGATCCTGCTTACAGGTTCACTTTTATATCCTTCTCTCAAATGATGATTTTGTTTTGGATATGTGGTACTTTCCTCGTGTTCTTACTGTATGCTCTCCTTTATTGCTAGACCCCTGAAGATGTTGACAAGCTTCGTAAAATTGGAGTTAAAACCATATTTTGCTTGCAACAAGATCCAGACCTGGAGTATCCTTCCAAAGCCCTCTTTTTCTGTTCATGATTATGATTTTGTTTTCACTTTCCTTCGCATTGAGTGAGGAAGAATGATCTGCAGTGCAGAATGCCTTGACCAATCCTTCCAGATATTTTGGAGTAGACATAAGCAGCATCCAAGCCTATGCTAAGAAATATAGTGATATTCAGCATATTCGCTGTGAAATTAGGTAAGGCAACGATCTAGCTGTGACTTTTTAATATATTGGTATTCAAAGCTGATGCGTAATGAATCGAAGGAGAGATCATGAGTTGATTTTTAGTTTCCTTTCCAATATTTTTCTTATTGCTTGACTTTATAAGAAGCATATGAGGTAGTTTTTTTTCCAGAATTATCTGAATAGGCGAGGGAACAAAGGTATATACACTGTTGGAGGGTAGTCTCAGATATCTTTTAGGCACGCAATCTTTAAATTCTTATTGTTTTGTCAGTGAAGTGTTATACTTTCTTTTTCTTTGGGCTCTTTACTTTTATCACGTTTCCTAAGCTAATGGGAAATCAGCACACTTTTGTGTAAGCAATAACTGGTTTATGACGAATTGTGAGTGATAGTTTTTTTTTACCGGGTGTGAAATCACTGCTATCAACTAACTTTTTTGTTCGTCCACCTTTGTCTGTTTACAAACTAGAGTAACTGTAGAAGTTAGTCATCATCCCATTCTCACTAAATTTCTTTACTGCTAAAGACTTGGAACCATCATCATCCCTTTTGGCATATATGAGACTGTTCACGAGCACATGCATAGAAAAATTCACCATGGACGTACCCACTCACAACGTAGGGGATTGACATATTATATATCATTGATGTAACAGAGACTTTGATGCATTTGATTTGAGAATGCGTCTTCCAGCCGTGGTTGGTACTCTTTACAAAGCTGTTAAGCGAAATGGAGGAGTTACATATGTGCACTGCACTGCTGGAATGGGAAGGGCTCCTGCTGTTGCGGTATGTTACAGAAACCTGTTACTAAGCTCTTCTCTTTTTCCCCCTTTTCTTTCCAGTATTGAAAAAATGTAAGACTGTTGCAAACAGTAGTTGTCTTAATTTTGTGCTTATTTGGTTGACTCATGAAGGTATGAACAAGTTTTCACATTTTGCTGACTGATACTGAGAAGGGATATTAATTTCATTTTCAGTTGACATACATGTTCTGGGTGCAAGGCTATAAGCTTATGGAAGCTCATAAATTACTTATGGTAAGATACTAATTTACTTGTGGTTTATGTTCTCTATATGTGTTTCTTTATACTTATATTAAGTAACCAACATGTTAATCATGTTTTACTAGTGTTACTGCCTGTTATATTATGTGAGGATGTTTGGGGATTTCCTTCTTCTCCTATGAACCGACAATTATGATAACTAGAATCATAGACCATTGGGTCAGGGGTTTGTAGTAAATATACACTGAAGATATAGCACTTTAAAAGACAAAAATCTTGGGTTAGTTCATCCAAAATAGTCTAGCATTAGACATTTTTAGTTTGATATCTCTAGATGGCTGGTGAAACATAAAGGCACGCGTAAATTTGGTTTATATAACATTTCTGAAATTTTCTTGCAGAGCAAAAGGTCGTGCTTTCCGAAGCTGGATGCTATCAGAAATGCAACAATTGATATTGTGAGTCAGCGTTCAACTTTCACAATGCTTCCTATGTTTGAAAAACCTCAGTTCCATTGATTAGCATGAGTGCGCAACAGTTACCTGGTTCCTTGACTCCTGATTATTGTTTCCGGGTGTATATGGATAAAAGCTTACAGGACTCAAGAGGAAGACTGTTACTCTGACACTGAAAGATAAGGGGTTCTCCAGAGTAGAAATTTCTGGCCTTGACATTGGATGGGGACAGGTAAATATATTTTATCTTAAACCAATTTATTTATTATGACACCTTGCTCTTAAATCTATGGTGTGCCATATAAGCTTTAAAGCCAGGATGCACTTTTGTCACTGCTATTAAAAGAATGGCCTCTTTGATAAGAAGTGGAAGAGATGAGTGTTGGATTTCTGAAAATTATTGTCTTATGATTGTGCAAAACTATTTGGACGTATATATATAAAAGGTAATGTATTTCTTTAGCTCTTTTCGTTTTTACCATTTTTCTCTTTATGTAGAGGATACCTCTAACACTGGACAAGGGAACAGGATTCTGGATCCTAAAGAGAGAACTGCCTGTGAGTTTTCTTCTTAACTGTTAAGCATAGTGTCTGATCATTTTCCAACAACCACTACAATTTCTGAAATGCAGGAAGGACAGTTTGAATATAAATACATCATAGATGGTGAATGGACACACAATGAGGCCGAACCGTTTATAGGACCTAACAAAGACGGCCATACCAACAATTACGCTAAAGTAAAAATGTCTCTGTCTCTTAACATATAGCTGAACAAGTTTTGATGAATGAGTTAATGCTGTAATGTTGTTGTGTACTAATGAATTAGGTAGTGGACGATCCAACAAGTGTGGATGGTACAACTCGGGAGAGACTATCGAGCGAAGACCCTGAGCTGTTGGAGGAAGAACGCTCGAAACTAATCCAGTTCTTGGAGACTTGTTCTGAGGCAGAAGTTTGAGAGTTGAGAGCATCCGACTAGACTATGTGAATGTACAACTTACTAGTAACAATAAAATGCTTCATGTTAGTAATACATACAGTTACGCTTATAGCAGCAAAAGAAAAAAACATGAAGTTAGTAGTACTATGTTCAAGTATAATATATAGTTTAAAATCTTTGTTTTTTCTTAATTACATTCTTTCACCATGTGAAGATTGGTCAAAATTGATGAAAATGTAATCTTTGGTTGAAAGTGGTCAACCTGTGAGGGTCTAAATCGATAAAAAAAAGTGTTGGGGGTCAAAACTGGAAATAAATAAAGAAAAGAAAGATGACGATTTTGCCCCAAAAGTTGAAATAATTACCCAAATTCCCGCTTGCGCCTCCCAACACTGAGACAGTGTTGTGTCTGTGTACTGCGTAGGGTTTAGTGAGTCCATTTGCAAAGATGACTCGTGAGTTCTAATCTATCGACCTCTCTCGTTTTCTCGCAGTTGCAGAGTCTCAGGTAAACCCTACAAACTATAAGCATCTCTCTTCTCATTATCGAAGAAGTTTTTGCTTTTCAATAATTCAATTGTCCTCAGATGATAAGAATCACTCTTCGTGTGTGTTGTCTGGGATTGAGAGTCTTCGTTTTGTTGTTTGTTATTTAGACAGTTACTGTTTCGAAATAATGAACTAAACGGATCTGTCTTAAGAATTGTGTTTCTTTGGTAGACTTGTTATGTTGTCTGATTCTGATTTCACTTTAGCTCTTCTGCTACAGGATTATATAATAGGACAAAGAGAGAGAGACAACATGCACTCTCTTAAGACTACTTGCGTTGGGCAAATATTTGCTCTAGCTAAGCCTCACGATTCTGTAGGCAAGAGGACTCGTAATCGGATTCCTAAAGAAGAGAGAAAGACACTGGTTGAATCTTTTATAAAGAAGTATGCACCTAATTCTCTTCCTTAGCCGGAATTTTGAATTTTCCCTTTTCAATCCCAGCTTTTGTAATTAGTGTTTGTTTTCAGGCATCAGAAACTAAACAATGGGAGTTTTCCTTCACTTAGCCTCACACACAAGGAGGTTGGTGGATCTTTCTACACTATAAGGGAGATTGTTAGAGAGATTATCCAAGAAAATAGAGTCCTTGGTCCTGGTGACTTGCTACTTGAGGGAAATGGCTCTGTGCAAGATCAAAGTCTGTCAAGTTCAATCCTGATGGATCCTGTGCCCCCTTTATCTTTGTCCCCAAACGGATTTCATTCTGGGTCATATCAAAGTCTTGATTTTTCTTCTGAGTCACCTGAGGGAAACGTTAACGGTAGCCAGGTTTGCTTGGATAATTGCAGGGAAGTGAGTGGAAGTCAACTTTTGAAAGAAGACATTGGGCTCGTACACCAGTCAATGGACTCCACTGACATATCTATGACTCAGCTTGCAACATCTTGCAGTGAAGACAATGATATCAAGAGTAATGCAGGGCTACAAAATAGAATGGAGACAGTGTGCGATAGCGTTGACACCAAACCACAGGATAAAAGACTCGATGTGGATAACAAAGACGAAGGATTTGAGGAACTTCGTTTCATGGAATCAGACGGCACAAAGCCTGTTAACAATGACGATAGAGTGAATGATGCAGGAGCAGCAATGACCGAAATTAAGAACGGATTAGGCACAATTGATATGTCAGCAGAAACAGTTGTTGAGACGTTTCCATTAAAATCTGTGACTTCAACGATGGACTCACCGGATGCACAACCTACTGAGTTGAACAAAGTTTGTGAGGGTGGGAAAGGAACTGAAACGGAGGTGGAAGCTGATCGCAGCACAGTAAATCATGTTGATCTTGGGGAGATTTCATCATCCACTTCATCTGCTGTACTTGAAGACATAGGGACGGAAGTCATTGTTGGTCAAATACCAAATCATATTTCTGTCCCTATGGAAAAGAAAGTTGGAGAGGAAATTGTAAATTCTGCTTCAGTAGATGTTGAATGTGCTGATGCTAAAGAGACAGTTGTTGTGAATGGTGTGATTGGCAACGTCCATGAGACAAAGGAATTTAGTAATGGAACTTTGACAGCTGAACAGAAAATGCCAACATCTAGCACTGAGGTAAGCTTCGTCTGGTATATGTGTGCCTTTTAAATTCTATTTGGATACTGGAACTAGATAATCTTCATGGGTTCGATGCAAGAATTATGTTTGTGTTCCACAGGTTGTCCTAAATATTCTCTTAGTTTTCCTATCTGAGTTTAGGATAAGGTTTTTCATCATAGTGGCTGAAGGACGTTAATGATGGAATAGTCAACCTCTTGAATGTTTTAAGATGTTTTGGTAGTCAATTTTGATGTTCCAACTTTGAGAACTAAGGTGAAACTGAATATACGCGGAGCTGTTAGTTGATTGTTCTTAAAAACTGAGTTAAACTACTTGGCACATGAAAAATCTAGAAAAGGATGATAACTTTGTAACCTTTTAACTGTGTAACAGTCGGGAAGTCGTAAGAACGACAGAGCAAAAGTGGACACTGTGAGTAGCTATGCCGGGAATGAAGTCGCAAGTGTAGAGAAGAAGGCAACCATGGAAAAAGGGAAAATTGATGCTCCAGATAGTTCCAGCTCTCAAAAAGAAAACAATGCAACATTAAACAGAATTAAACCGTGAGTGAACACACTCCGAAGTCTCAGTTGTGCTTTAGCGTTGTTGGTATTGTGTTTGGGTCTCCTTTTTCACATAGCTTTCGTTCTTCTTGTTTTCAGTGAATCGTGGAAAGGGGAATCTAATATGGGAAGACAAGAAACAAATCCTCTCTTGGCAGTTCTGAAATCTTTCGTGACAGCCTTTGTGAAGTTTTGGTCAGAGTAATAATTCATTGTAGAGATCCGTTGGTTAAACTTTTGTAGTTTTCATTAGTGAGAGTTGGTAAGCTTAATATGGTTTGAAATGTGCTGTACAATTTTTGTGTTGAATGTTTAGGTTACATATAATGGTTTGAGTCAAATATAGTCCAATCAGGGATGAAACATCAGAATTCTGATTATCTTCTTGAACATTTCAACGGAGATGATGGATTTCAGTTGTATGAATTTATCGATTATTGCTTGGAGAATGAGAGATTACTTCTCATTGGTCAAAAAAATGGTAATTACCTGAACCGAGCATTGGTTTAGTTACACCACACCAACTGAATGATGCAGCAAAACCCGCCACTTCAACGGTAACATGCAGCAAAGAAGCCATCTTTCTGTTACACTGACTCATATTTATTTGATTATTTATTGAGAGACCACAAGGTTTTGATGCTTAGTGAAAATGGAAAAAGAGGCAACAAAGATGGTGAATGGTGGAGTTAAGTCAAAGTCACCTAAGGGCAGTCCTGATTTCCTCGGATATAATTTGAGATATGTCAAGCTTGGATACATTTACCTTCTCTCTCTCTCACGTACCTTTTGTTTCTTCCTTCCTCCTCTTCTTCTTCTCTTCATCTTTGTTTCTCGATTTCTCCCAATCTTGGCTTTCCCTTTGTCTACCTTCTTCATCCTCCTCATCTATCATTATCTTACTCCTTCCTCTGTTTTTCTTCTCGATTTCTCCTGTTACCGCCCACCCGATCATCTCAAGGTCATCATGTCTCTTCCATCCCCACCTCTCTTCTCTCTTTCTCTGTCTTCTCATTGTTGTTTTGTGGATGTAAATTGTACAGATCACAAAAAGCGACTTCATCGAGCTGGCAATGAAGTCTGGTAACTTCAACGAGACTGCCATCGAGCTTCAAAGAAAAGTGCTGGACCAATCAGGGATAGGAGAGGAGAGCTACATGCCGAGAGTGGTCTTCAAGCCTGGTCACAGGGTCAATCTTCGTGATGGTCGTGAAGAAGCAGCAATGGTGATCTTTGGAGCAATTGATGAACTTCTTGCAGCGACCAAAATCAATGTGAAGCATATCAAGATCCTGGTGCTAAACTGCGGAGTCCTCAACACCACGCCATCTCTATCGGCCATGGTGATTAACCATTATAAGCTGAGGCATAACACAGAGAGCTACAATCTTGGTGGTATGGGGTGTAGCGCCGGAGTCATAGCCATTGATTTAGCCAAAGATCTTTTAAACGCTCATCAAGGCTCTTACGCTTTGGTGGTGAGCACTGAGATAGTAAGCTTCACTTGGTACTCAGGTAATGACGTCGCGTTGCTTCCACCAAATTGCTTCTTTCGAATGGGAGCAGCTGCAGTTATGCTATCTAGTCGGCGTATCGACAGATGGCGAGCCAAATACCAACTTATGCAGGTGAGAAGAACAAAGAAACACTCTGATTTACTCTTGCTCTGTTCTTTGTTTTGACTGATGACATTGTAACTGGTGAATAAAACAGCTAGTAAGAACCCATAAAGGCATGGAAGACACAAGTTACAAGAGCATAGAGTTAAGAGAAGACAGAGATGGGAAACAAGGACTATATGTATCTAGAGATGTAATGGAAGTTGGGCGCCATGCACTGAAAGCAAACATTGCAACGCTTGGTCGTCTTGAGCCTTCCTTTGAACATATATGCGTATTAGCATCGAGTAAGAAAGTACTTGATGACATTCATAAGGATCTCAAGTTGACAGAAGAGAATATGGAGGCATCAAGACGGACATTGGAGCGTTTCGGGAACACATCAAGCAGCAGTATATGGTACGAGCTGGCTTACCTAGAACACAAGGCGAAGATGAAAAGAGGAGATAGGGTTTGGCAAATCGGTTTCGGGTCAGGGTTTAAATGCAATAGTGTTGTATGGAAAGCCCTAAAAAACATTGACCCTCCAAGACATAACAACCCATGGAATCTCTGAGGATTCATCAAAGTTAACAATTGTATGATAACATGAATAAAATAACCCACCAATGCAAAATCCACAATTTATTCAAATAGTGTGATTGCATTTGAACATATCCCTGATGCTAGGATCTTACATTAATAAGGTAAACAAACAATAAAGAGACGCAATCTACTCTTGATTTACTCATCTGTTTCAGTAGCTAAAAACTGAGCTTAATTATGCACATAAGGATGAGACGTTGCAACCTTTTTATATATATTATGCAACAGACATGAAGTTGAAGAATGACATACTGTAGGAGCAAAAGTTGCAACCATGGAAAAAGCTAAAAATTGAAGCTTTGTAATGTTCCATTCTCTTACACAAAGATGCTACTATCTGGAGCCACTAGACCCTCAAGTTTCCATCCACCAGGCCCGGACAGCGCAAAAGCCTGTGATGGCCAAAAGAAAGAATTAGCTCCAAATCAAAGAAAAAGCGAGCTCATGCATATCTGAAAAAAGGATTGAATCAACAAACTTCTTCCCAGGAGTTGCCAAAAGCCTGAAGCAAAGCAGCATTGCATGTTTTCAACTTAATAGAAGCTCCAGAGAGCATGGAAGCTGCTTCTTCCCAACCCTTATTATGCCCCATACACCTATATGTATCAATCAAATAAGAAATGATAACACAGCACAAGTAAGATGAAGCAAAAAAGATTGATGAGAAACTAACATGATAGTGGAGATATCAGGGGTTGAATATTTGGAGATAATGTTTTGAAGATGCTCGGCTGTTTGGCCATCCATAGCAGCAATGGAGTAAAAGCTAGGAATGAAATGTACATTTGCCTCCATAAACCCATCTACTTGAGCCTGCATCGACTTCAGTGTCTCTCTAGTCCGAGTGGCGTCGCTGTGAAGTGAATGATTTCAACAATTCTCAATCACGAAATGAAAAACAAAACTGATAATTTGAAGAAGGAACTTACCTTGAGAGAATAAGTTGGGGAAGCCAACCGAGTGAGGAGAGGATTTGAGCTACTTTGGCAGCATCTGCTTCTCCGGTTTTACTTAGAGGACGATCATGGTCTATCGTTAAGACACAGACAGAGAGAAAGAGAGACATTAAAGATTTGATTTTTCGATTTTGAGCGAGAAAGAGGAGAATCAGAGTACCTCTGAGGGAAAGATCATCCCAGGAACTGTGAGCGTGACGGAGAAGGATAAGACGGCGAGAGATTGAGGTCGACGGAGAAGCAGCGAAGTCACTGACCGCACGAAGTGGAGCCGTGGAGCAAGAATTGGTGCTCCGATTTGGGACGGAGATGAAGAAAGGAGGAAGACACTGCAAGCTAAGCATCTCTGGCTTGATTTTTAGTTAAAGAAAGGTAATTTCTTTATTTCTAATCCTTCGCCGTGAAATTTAAAGATAAGATCGGTACTCAGTTGTTCCAAGGTAGAAGTAAGGACCCAGAGAGAAAAAGTTTTGAACTTGAGACCTCTGAGGAACCGTTGGTCGAGATTTTGATCAGTTTGCCAACGAAAGTCCAATGAGAATCAAGTGCTTCTCGAAGCTCTGGTTCTTCCTCATCGAACAAGGACCGTTGCAAATTTGCAATCAACTTACAACATAACAAGCAACAGAAGAGCTACAGAAGTAGACACTAAATTAAGAAATTTTGAGTGACCAAAGCTCACAAGTC
The DNA here is from genome assembly GCF_000001735.4 of Arabidopsis thaliana. NCBI lineage: Eukaryota > Viridiplantae > Streptophyta > Magnoliopsida > Brassicales > Brassicaceae > Arabidopsis > Arabidopsis thaliana. Next base: position 19,343,396 of record NC_003074.8, on the reverse strand, counting down.
ACACAAGTAGCAATTTTACATTGTATGATACATTTATGGAAAGGAAACTTGGTGGAGATAAATTTAGCTTGGGGATCTTCATTATCATCCCTACCTCTGAATTGGATGTAGCATGACTTGTTCATGTCATTGGAGTTCTCTGTTTACACTGCCTAGAAACAAGATTACCACAACTATAAGCTTTTGAAAAGATATGGTTTCATTTTCAACTTAGAATGAATACAAGATGATACACTAAGCTCTAATGATTTGCATTACAAAAACTCTTCAAAGCGATTCTTTTCACATTCTTTATGATCCAATAGGCTAAGCCTTATTCACCCGAATCTTCTGTCCTTCCAGCAACTGCATTTTAAAACCAACAACAAAATGAGACAAAAAGATTATGCACACTCTATAGTCGAAGAAGATGGAACAGTTGAGAGATACTTACCGAATTGTTAAGAGCAACAATGGCTGCTTCCACATCTTCTTCAGAAGAAAACGTAACGAATCCAAACCCGGTGGATTTGGAAGTTCCAGGTACTCTTGAAACCTTAGCACTTACTACTTTCCCTTTCTCAGAAAACAAATTCTCAAGCATCTCTTTTGTAACAGTCTTTGCTAGATTCCCAACATACACTTTGTAAGGGCTATCTACAAATGCTGAATCCTCAGACTGAAGAACTGATAAATCAGGTGATGATGCTATAGGTTTCTCTGTAATGTTAACCTTTATCTCACGCCCTTCAACGGTCTGAGAAACCAAAAACAAGCTCTGTCATATTCAGAACTAAAATGTATAGAACGAAGCAGTTAAGGGTTCAAAAACTTACATTGCCATTCAATTTCTCAACCACAGCATTAGCATCTTCAACTGATTTCATTGTAGCAAACCCAAATCGACGGCTTCTTCCTGAATACTTATCATACATCACCTGATGATATCAACACAACATCAAATAACAAATCTTGATGATAACTAACTAAGAAATAATAGAAGAAGGAGATGTTATGAATAAAAACCTGAACTTTTTCAACAGCACCGTGTTCTTCAACAAGTTTAGTGAGCTGCTCATTGGTCACCGTCCTGGGTATGTTACCGATATACACACGCCTGGCAGCTTCTGAACTAGGGTCCAAAGCGGCGGGTTTTTCTTCCGTCTCCGTTACAGCATAAGGAATGAATCTCGTTCTAGAGCTCCGGGAGAAAGTTCCAGCGAGAGAAGGAAAGGGTTTCGAGGAGAATACATTGACCCGTGTATGCAAAGGAGTGAAGGATTCGGACTGGAATGAGAAGATTGTAGGTTTGATTGAAACAACATTTGTTAGGAAAGTCGCCATTGTAGCAGGAGAGTGTAGGTGTCGATAAGGAAGAAGTTGCGAGTGTCGTCAACATTATCCATTAGCCGTCCTCACTTCTAACCTGTGTGGATAATTGGGCCTTATTAAGGCCTATAATTTGGGCCTAGAAACATTACCCATTTACCCGTCTCTCACGCCGCAGACTTAAACTTAAATGGGTTGATATACACTTAGGTACTTGTTCGGGTTACGCCTGACCACTGTTTTGGCCAGTGACAACATCACTACAGGCCACTGTTCATCTTCATCATTGATGGAAGATGAACATAAATGAAGTATGTGATGATCATTAATGGTTGATCGAAATTGATGTATCCACTCCATGATTCTTCGTTGTTAGTCGAGTTCAATCTAGTGTCCCTCTAAAGTCTAGACTCTAGAGACACAAGAAGCCAAGTAAAAGATTTTTGTATAGAGCACAAAAAAATAGTAAGGCTGCAAGGTTAGGTATAAGCGTGAACTGTGAGCTTATTGGAGTTACTAGAAAATCAATGACGTTTTTGTGGTATAAAATTACACCCGCAGAAAAGTGAGGGGAAAAGAAAAAAGAAAAAAGCCAGACATGCCTGGAAGCGGGACTTACCCAAATCGTTGTGACATAATGGGAAGAAAAACAAAGCTTAACGTACAAAAGCGTTGTTGTCATGTAATGAAATCAGCAAGTGGTTTATCGACTTCCAGAGACAAAAACCAACTTCACTACTTAGAATCGTGCACTTTCTTTGAGCACCATTTTCCTTCAAGATCCTACTGTTTCTTATTTTTTGGCTTTTTGCTTCTTCTTATCCAAAGATGTTAAACCAGCACCTAATCCTGCAGGAGCCAGGTTTTCTGTTTTCCCATTTTCAGAGGATTCTTTCTTCTCTTGTACCTTTGCCTCCCCGTTTTCTCCACCTTTCTCAGACGAAACTGTGGCGGTATTGATCATGTTTTGGAGCTGAGAGAGCGGTGGCATGGCTTGAACTGGAACACCACCCTGGGGGCGAACCAGTAGCCCCTTTGCAGCTGCTTTCTTCCTAACTTCAGCTGCAGCACGAGCTGCTCTTTCATCAAAACCTCTGCCCCGTGGTTGAGTCTCCCCAAGGACAGCAGAGTTCAGTGCATTTGTCCTCCCAGTAGCAGCTGCGTTTTGGAACGCATGTATCAGGTCTGGATGTGCCTATTGTATACCAATCAGGAAAACGATTTCATTATTATTTCAACTCTACAACATCAAAGATAGAGGAGTTATTCCTTTTCAGCAAAATATGCCGAAATCTAAAGCTGCAAGTATACCTTTAGGAGATCGATAGCCTTTTGCGTGTTGGCTGCATTAGCTGCCTGTCCTTTCTGCTTTTGTGCAGTCATCTGATTCAAAACCCAACCAGAAAATTTGAGAAATCCAAACAAAATGTATACTAGATAAATGAGGTTCTCCTCAGTCATTATCAGTGCACCAAACCTGAAGCTCACGCATCTTAAACGTCTTCATCCAATTTAGAGAGTCTCGTGTCCTAGAATCATCGTCTCCCAATTGTTTAACAAGTATGTCGTATGTTTTCTTCTCATGCTGACAAGAACAGAACAATTAAGTCGAAAGGTGAGACATATAGTTCTCATGTTGACAAGAACAGAGTCGAAAGGTGGGATCTAGAAGACTTTACGAAAGTTTTAGTACCTGGTGTGAGAGCTTGAATGCACCCATACAGTTGAACGCAATGGCAAGAGCGTGGTAGCATACTGCAGTCTGAATGTGTTCAGGACCAAGAAGTCTCTCATTTTTCTTCAAAGCCTCTTGAAGATAACGTAGAGCTGTGTCCATTTTGCCCATGTCTTGATACATCATGGCAACATTTATAAATGTAGCTGCAACATCTGGATGGTCAGGGCCAGATGAAAGGCCAAGTAGAAGCAAGGCTCGACCCATGTTTTGTAGAGCAAGTTCTGTCTGATTCAGTCCATGGTAGAAAAGAGCCATATTGCCATAGCTGCAGTATCAAAACATTTGAAGCAAGTCAATAGCTGAGAGTACAATATCACAGTACATTAATATAAAAGAAAGATAGTTGATACCTATGGGCAGTATCAGGATGGTCCAAACCAAGGCATCGCTCATTAATAATGAGTTCCTTGTGTTGCTGCATTATGGCCCCAGCCATATCTCCTGCATGGTACAAAACCATAGCCAGGTACCTGAAAAGCAAAAGACGACAAAAAACTTAAGGCAACTAAAACGAAAGCCCATGGATATTTTTCCAGAAAAACAAAAAATCAGTCGGACGCATACCTGCAGCAGTTTGCAACTTCCCTGTGCATTGGACCAGTCACCTAAAATCAGAATATGATGAGCTACTTCGGTGTTAAATTATTTTGACAGGACGAGATGCGTATACAGATTACTTACCTGTTGAAGTATCGAAAATGCCTCTGAAAAGAACGTGTAGGATTCACTAAGCATGCCCTACAAAAGTTTAATCATTTTCATACATAAAAAACTAAACCAAGAACCATTCATAATGCAACTTTCGCAAACTAAAACGAGATGCTTATTGAAGAGTTGAATGCCAATCCATATCACAATAAGGTTCTCCTGATCTTATCCAGTACAAACATATTGGCAAAAATTAGCAAGCAAAAGTTAGCTAGTGTGAAATAACAAAAGGTACCTCAGCCAGTTGGACCTTCCCCATCTCAACAAGATCTTTAGCCTCAGAGCATACAGGGACGGAGTGCTTAATTACGGGCCGAAGATCCAAAATATCTGACGTCTCAAAAGGCGTGTTTGCACTGAAGTCGTATTTGCGAGCAGCAATACTGACACCAACCTGTTAACAGGGAAATGAAGTGATTAATAACAATTATGAACTGACATAATCAGGATTCCCTGGTAAATAAATTCTGAATGAAAATGTGTCTATAATTATTTACCTTTTGGCAAAGATTACGAAGAACAGATACTTTTTTAGCGGTAGTTCTTGATAGCTCGGGCAACTCAAACTGAAAATAGGCTCTCATTAGCTTTAGGTGCTTATAGTAATAAACATTTAACTGGCTTAGAAATAAATATGCTTAGCTTAATAATGACTACAGTTTACCTCATATTTCGCTTTGGCAAATTCCTGAATGTCAGACCATAGAATGTTGGAGTCAACCATCATATACGATGAAAAACTTTTCTTTGAAGAAGCTTTTCCCTTCCCTCTTCCTTGACCCTTCTTGGTGATGGGTTGATCCTATCCAAATTAAAGGTTTAGTTTCACACCTTAAACTAATAAAAGAAAAAGCATGACTTGTTTCATCAGAAACTTTTCTAGACGGCTCCAAAGAACTGTAATATCCTAATTAAAGATTATCAAACATGGAATTATAATAAACAAACTCTGATAGTACACGACAACCTTCTTTTGATTTTTGGCAGTAGAGCTGTTGGCGCTAGCTTTTCCCCCAGCAGTTTGATAGTTTCCAAAGAAACAATTGAGGAAATGTGAGACTGCTGATCCAATATCGTGATCCTCTATATCTCTTAGAATGTCCTGCACAACGACGTAAGAACATAGAAATAACATTATAACCTATTACAAGCGTGTCCACAGATACCCTAACTCTTGTTGTGGCATGCTTTTACAACAGTCAAAATTACCTTCAAAATGTGCTTTGCGGATCTTACAGTAATCTCATTCAGACAAAGGTCCCACAAATGAGGCAAATGCTTCACCCCATTAGCAACCTGGTCGAGCAAATCTACTGTTAATAAACTCAAACATAGAGATAGCTAACAAAATGATAACGACAGCTGACAAACTTACTCTTCCAATGTAACGAACATTAACACCATGAGCATGGAGTGCTTCTGTCAAAGTCTGACCATCCATTGGAGAAACTTCGAGAGTGCAAAGATCTTCTATAAACTTTGGAAGGACCACATCCACAAGGTATGAGCTAACTTTCTTCACATTTTCTTCATCAGCAGCTATCTCCTGTTTAACCCAAAAAGGATTCATCCAATCAGTTAAATAAATTTTAAGAGATGATCTTAAAACATATAACCTATAAGCAACATAACCTACCTCTTGATTGCCACCTAATGTGAAGTCAGTGAAGACATTGGGGTTAAATGCTATTTGATCACATGATTTGGAACTTTCAGAAGACCCGGCTGCATAATCTTCGGCAGTGGTATTTTGCTTGTCTGAAATAGATTTCTGTAAAGAAAACGCAGATATCAGCAGTTACAGTTTTTTTCAGATACAACTGTTATCAGACATTTCTATCCATTCAGTCGAAAGCAATGATGGGAAAAAGAATCTCAAAGCAAAAACAATAGAGGAATGAACAAGCAAGACCCAGTCCAATTGATTAATTTAGTAGAGATCTACTAATGTACAAGTAAAATTGTTATTTCCATCATTGTTACAGGGTCCATATCCTATTTGGTTTTTGTCAGTCTGCCTTTTCATTTGACAAACATTCTACGTCTATAAAATCTGATAGTGAGACACAGCATCCACATAAACTAATAGCAGCCATTGAACACAAAAAGCAGGGTATATCAAGCAGATGTAAATTCCTAAATATTCATACAAATCCCAGTTGAAATAGAAACGTCAATCAGTACTACATATGCTTAATGCACATATCTATCCGGATCAAAAAGTGAAACATATACCTGATCAGAATTTGAAGCCCCATTTGCCTCTCCATCGATCAATGCATCACCAACTTTAGAAGTATCAGCACTAACATTAGAAGAATCATCGCCCCCTTCATCAGCCTTGGTTTTAAATTTTGATTTTTCCAATGATTCGGCCTTCATGATGAAAATAAGTTGTCAATGGAACTCAAGAGCATACTTTTCTAAATAATAAAGAAAATATGTACCTGGCAAAATGATGTGATCAGTTCTGGTCTTAGGACACAAAAGCGTGACTCTGGGCCCGTATAATTGGCATCACGAGGTGTCACTCTCATCAAGTCCAAGAGATAATGCCTGTTATCACTCCCAACAATCCCTTTGCACTCTACTGGTGCAGCCAACTTAAAGACAGTTTCGGATGCATCGATAACAGAATGTTCCTTAATGTGAAGAAGCTTTGCGGCCTCTAGCACCTGAAGAAGGAATTAATCAGGATCAAATATTTCTGCTAGGACACGTGCAGTCTTATAATAGTATACAGATAAATATTAATATTAATATTGTACAGATAGATTACTACTAGAATTTTCACATTAATGCCTACGGTATCCAACAGCAAGAGACTATATTCATTTACCTTAGCATGAAAATCTTCATTCCAGCATATTTTCTTGCCATTGTCGACTGAACCGTACAAAAGCGCATCTGATTTATCCCCTTGAAGGATTCCCGGTAGAACACTCTAAAACACATTGCAAAGATACTATTAAAATGAACACAAGCAAGACACAGACAATCTCAAGAATAAGGACTTGGAAGTTCCAGTATTTGAACAAACCTGAGCAACAACCCTATGGCCTCTGTAATCAATAATGGCCATTGCCAGATTATATAGCCCTGGGACATCAGCTTCTTGATATAATTTTGTGCCTTTCAAATCATTGTTTGCAGAGGCATACGTAGCCTGCTCATTCTCAACAAGTGGCGCCTCATTACAGTTGTTATGCTCTTCATTATCGCAGGTTCCTTCTGTGCATGAAACCTTTTCAGATGAGGACACCTTCTCCGTCATTTGATTAGATGGACGTTTCTTGGAGAGCTGTTCAATGTCGGCATCAACAGCAAAACTGAAAAAGATGTTGTTGTGCACATACCTACAACAGTGGAAGAATAGCAAGTGTTCAGAATTGAAAAACTCAATGCATAAACACAAATATGTGAACATCTAGATCCTCTGTCATTTGTCCACGTTATAAAACACAAAGGGAGTTACTAAACTGCCAAAATTTCATGAACACAATTAGCTAGATCAATAAAATAAACGAATTGGCACGGAGAATCAAAAATAAGGGCCAAACAATTCACACTGACATGTGCAAACACTCTGGATCAGTTGGGTTTATGGGTGGTATACACCGGCTGATTACTCCAATAGCTCCGTTAAGTGCTGCATCGACAAAATCAGAAGACACTTTGTAAAGTGCCCTGTCTCGTAATATCCTGCAACGAAGGAAATTTTCAATTAAGGAAACAAATCTGAAATGGAACAGAATCTCAAAATTTCATGCTACCGAGAAATCATTGTAGTTAGGTATCGCTTGTACCTCTCTTGAGGAGAAGTGTGAGGGAACTCTCTGCAAGATTGCAACTCTTCGTTCCAATCTCTCTGCATGCCAATTAACTCACTACCATAGGAAATGGTAAGTGCTTCTTCTGCTCTCGCTGCATCACGCTTGTGATCTGAGTCCAGATACAACATTCCGTGCTTAGATTTAATAGAAAAACTAATTCAAGTGTAGCTACAAAGCACACGTTCAATATATAAAACAGAAAATTAGTACATAGTCAATAAACACGCAACGAAATGGACCACATTCTATTAAGAGAATTAATTTACAAAATTTTGTTAAGACTAAAAACATCAAAATGAATATTATTCGAGATAAAAAAATAAATAAATAAATAAATAAATAATAAAAAATAAAATAAAATATTATTCGAGATTGTGCAAGATATGACTTGGCCATTAAAAGGCAGTCACAAAGAGAATGCACTAGAGAGGGACTTCAAGGATATATTGCATATTCTGCAATTAAAAACAAGGACTCCTTCAACCACACTACTTCTATGGCTGCCATATGAATATCTCAGAACCATTATCAGTGCATAAAACTGAATAACACAGAGTAAAGACCTCTGAAAGAACAGTTGAGATAGCCACGAAAGGAGAGAGTTAAGGTACTAAACCATACTACTGTGCAGAACGCAAGTATACTATAATAAACAAGTACGTCTGTGCAAGATGGATGACAATTCAAATGCTACTAAAATTAAACTCACCGGGTACTGGATAAGTTCTTAGCCATGAGTGTGGTGGCAAAAGCGATTGAACATTTTCAAACGGATGAGCAGAGGCTTTCTTTTCCATGACTTCACGGAAAGCTTCAAATAAAAGGAAAAATAGAAGCTAATCAACAGATTGAATGATTATCACGTCATAAAAAGAGTAAAGAATAGACTTAAGAAGAATGGTGTATAAGCTGTTTCCCACCTTTTTTAAACTTAGAGCTAAGCTTTTGTAATAGTCCAATCAGCGTAGCTGCTTCAAATCCAGATTTACTTGGTCTTGGATCGAGAATATTCCCTGAGCTGGAATTAACATAAAATGTTTTGGTTGTGCCTGTTATGCAGTACTTGTTACCTTCCAAGGTCACAACATCTAAATATATTAGATCTCCTACAAGCCTGCAACAAATATATTCATAAGAAACAACATAAATGGTAAATTTATGCCTTTACAAATGCTAAAATAAGTTGCTCAATACCTTCTGTGGCTTGGAGGAGGGTTGAACGATGAGAACACAATGTTTTCCACAGATCTGATCTCTTCTGATGTAGAATTTATTAACTTCTTGAGAGAGCCAGGCACATCTTCCATAAAACCCAAACATTCCAGCTCTGGAACGTCAGACTTTGGTTTATCTGTTTCAATATAGAGGCCATAAATAAATCCTTCGCAGTGCATGAAAATATTAGCAAAGCAAAACAATATTAAGAGAATGATTCAAATTTGAAACCTCCAGGGTTCTGAACTTTGTTCAGTGCTGCGTCATACTGCAAGGCAAGTGTTGTTGATAGAGAAGAGTGAAGTGTTGAAAGAGACAAAAGATCTCTGGCACGGTGAACATGCGCTCTGATAGATCTATCATCATACAATGCTGTGGGAAGAAACATAACAAGTCAACTTTCTGTTTTTAGTCTCAACCCAAAAAAATGAAGAAAAGACAGACTTAGCTACCTGCAACCATTTCCAAGGAGCAACCACCAATGGTGATGTCAGCTACTTCAGAGATCTCATTGTAGTCTTCCAAATGATGAGTCTCTCCATCTTTATTGCGGAGTAACAACTCATAACAAGTGAAGTAGCACGTCTCTGGAGCATCAAGGAGGAACTGCCTTATATCCATCACAGAGTCTCCAGGGTTCAACTGAAAACACAAACATTGGACAGATTTAGTAATTTACACCAATATATATAAGAGAAACCAGTAGGAAAAGGTAATGCTTTACAAGAAATATCTACAGGTATTAAATCCCTGACGAAACTAAAACACTATTTGATTTTCTAAGACTAGCCAATAGTATATAAGCGAGAAAGCAAAAAAAAAAAAAAAAAAAAAAAAAAACTCACTTGAAGCTCCATTTTACCCCCACTTTGTGTTTTGACAGACACAGGATAAAGACGGAGTTCACCTGTGAAAGCAGAAAAATTAGACACTTAAAAGCAATACACAAGAGGGTGTGGATGAATCTACTTAGCTTACGAGAAAACCACACTGACACTTCAAATTGAGATATACTAAAAAATTGGGTGATTTACTAATAAAAGCATTAGAGCTAACCTTGCTTGGGTTGGGCATCGTTATTTTCAACTTGTGACTCACTTTCGTCAGCCTTAGGAATCGTAGGAGCAACTTCATTGGCTTCAGGCACCGCAGAGTCAACAGCAGTGAGGGTGCCATTATCGGGAGCAGTAACCGGAGCAGCAGCAGTAGCAACCGGAGCAGCAGCAGCAGTAACCGGAGCAGTAGCAGGAACAGTAGCAGCAACAGGAGGAGCAGGAGCATCGGATTTAACATCAGTAGTGGAATTGGTGGTAGTGCTCTGAGCCGCTCTCTTGGCCTTCGATTTGTTCGACTTCCCAGCCATTTTCACCTATTAGAGGAAAGATTCAGAAACGATACAAAAGTGATTGAATTTCAGAAAGATCATTCATTTGACGGAAACAGAGGAAGATGAGGAATACAATCCAAAAGGGGGGAAAAAGTCACAGATACGTAAGGGATAGATGGAAATGGAGAAAGACCAATTCACTAAAATAAGTAAAGGGTCTAGTAGAGGATCTGAAAAGGAATTACCTGGAGGGGTCGAGAGAAATGGAGTAACGGGAGAGACGACGGAGAGAGCGGCGGAGTAGGAAAGAGATGAGGTTTAAGGAGGGTTGAAGTGAAAGAGGCGGCTGATGATATTCTGACTCCTCTCTATGTGTTAGAGCTGAATACTAGGAGAGAGATACAGAGAATAACAAACCAATCCCTCCTTTTTGGGTTTCTAATGGGCTTTGTTTGGGCTTTTTTAAAGCGGGAAAGATGCGAAATTTATTGCAAATCATCAGAATTTTAAGCAAGTTTTTAGATACCCACAGTAGGTGAGAATAATCACTGACCACAATATTATTATTATGGGTTTAATATTTGTAGCTAGGAGGAACCGGTGATATGTTATAATTTTTGTGAGTTTGATCGAAGATTAAAGCTCTGGACAGTGGAGACACACACACGGAGTAATCGTGAGGCTATTTGGTTGTGAGGTAGGAGAGAGGTGTGAAACGGCATGACATTGTTACCCCTTTCATTATATGGTATGGTATATAAACCAGCAGCATCTCGTTGTTGCGTCATCTCATTACCATCGCTGTTTACATGATGATGAAAGCTATGAGAGTTGGGTTGGCAATGACGCTGCTCATGACCATAACCGTTCTTACCATTGTTGCAGCGCAGCAAGAGGGCCTGCAACAACCACCTCCACCACCAATGTTGCCCGAGGAGGAAGTGGGAGGATGCAGCAGGACATTTTTCTCCGCGCTGGTACAGCTCATACCATGTAGAGCAGCAGTTGCTCCTTTTAGCCCGATCCCACCGACCGAGATATGTTGCTCTGCCGTTGTCACACTTGGTCGTCCTTGTCTTTGCCTCCTTGCCAATGGACCTCCACTCTCTGGCATTGACCGCTCCATGGCTCTTCAGCTCCCTCAGAGATGCTCTGCTAATTTCCCTCCCTGCGATATCATCAACTAGGAAGGACATATCATCTTTCTTTTCTTTTCTTTTTTCATTTACCTTTCTCTTTAATAACCTTGCTGCTTAGTGTATTATGTCCCAGACTTCCAAAACATTAATAAAGTTATGACAATCGAATCAAAATCTCAGTCATTAGCAATAACAAATCCATTGTATTTCAACTGATATGTCTGTCAAAGAGATCTATTTGCACACTGAAACGCAAATTCAATGCATACCAACACTTCAATATATCAGTAATCTAAAAGCTTGAACATTCTTTATAATAGAAAAGCAAAGCTCAGACGGTGCTGAGGTGAACCAAAGATAATAATTGCGCATAACACATTGATTTGATCCTTAGTAATACGCCTTCCTGGGATTTCCCTGTAGTACAATTGAGACAGATGGTGAGTAAAAGAAGTGCTATCACAAAAAGAATGGAGCTAAAGATGGATAAAATACCAGTGGATTGGGTCTGTGTTTGTAACCCAGCATCATCCGCTTCTTGTACTGCTCGTATATATCATCCTCAGGCTTGACTTCTCCTGGAGCGGAAGCACCAACTCCCAAGTTGTTTGTCTTTACATCGCCTGCCATTATAGGGTCTGCCATACCCTTTCTGGAGCTTCCTATACCTTCACCTGTAATCCACTCCTCCAATTTTCTAAGCTCTTTGTCTCCATAAAGGCACAAGATACAGAAAGAAACAAGGGCACCAATTTACAGATAGAGTGATGCAAGTAAGCACCTTCTTTCCAACCCATTTTTGACAAGAGTTTATGTCCAACATTATCTGCTTGGATCTTCGCTTTCTCAGCAGCCTCCTTTGTGGCTTTTTGTGCAGCTGCGTCATTGCACTTTGAAAGGAACTTATCTAGCTCCTCAAGTGGGATATAATCACCCATGTGATGACCTCTCTTTCCAGGGTCTGTGGAGGAAGTTTCTGAAATCAAACATGGTTGAGCGATAAGACCTTACAGCTGCCTAAAACCATAAATAGCACTAGGATTCATTCTCACCAGATGGGCCTTGAAGGGAAGCTGGTGGAGGCATTTCGTCTTTTGACTGCCTAGGACGTCTCATTTTCTCTTCTTGGGCAGCCTTCTTCATGTAAAACTCCATCATTGATAGAGGGTCTGCACCCCTCGGCCCACTAAAGGAGTCACCTGCAGATCAGACATATATAACCCACAATCAAAACTAGATATCAGTAATAGGAAGGAACCTAGATCGATATAAGGCTAATGAACATACTGTCGCTGGGTCTTGTAATTGATGCCTGAGCAGATCTAGAAGAAGCTCCAGGTTCCACAGGAGTATCATAGAGAGCTGAGGCAGGGATCTGATATCCTGTTTGTTGATAAGCTGGCTTTTGCAAAGGGATTGCTGCTGTGGACGTTCGCGAGCCTGCATCACCTGGAAAGACAAATGAAGGAAATCGAAGCTAAGAATATGGTAGCAGGAAGAGCAGCCTCACATTATCACTCACACTACAGAACACATATAAATTCGTATTGTAGGATAGAAATTTTTCGGAGAGTAAAAAGAAATGAGCCAAATATTCCTTGCACATGCTTGGCTAAGCATATTCTGAAAATAATTATATGGTGTCTAATACTTACCACTGTGAAGTACACCAGAATCCTTGGTTTGTGAAATTAATTTTTCCTCTTCAGCCAGCCTGAATACATAGTACTTGTAGTCCGCACAGTTCTCGTCAAAAAGAAATCTGGTTGGAAAAATGGACACAAGATACATAAGGTCAAAAAACACCGCCAATAAAACCCAAGTACCAACATAGTATGTGTATAAAAGAGAGAATCCAGAAACGTTAAACAGCTCCGAAACAAGGAAATACATACTTAAATGGTGTATCCCCAGGATTCTTTTGCCGTGTAATGTGCTCAAATGGCCTTCCATGCTTAGCAACAAAACTTGCTAGTTTATCAGCAACTTTCTTCACAGTAGGATCACTGGGCGGAGGTGGTGCTGCATATCACTTATAAAACTGATTAATACCGAGTCCATGAACAATGAATGCAAATCACTCTTGTGGCAGGCGTGGGAGATATTCCAAATCTTTCCAGCAATTGGATTGTTGGTTAAGGAAGACACTGCATTTAAGTAGACAATTAAATTTCCACACTGTTTTGTCCTCTCCATTCCAGTGGAAAAACGCAGCTTCATCAATTAAGACATACATGATACTCTTGACACCTTAGGACTCATAGGCCTTCCTCATTTTCAGTTAAGACACACAGATTCATTACTAAATACATGCAATGGACATGAAACTCGGGACTCTTGACATCATATGGCATAATTGTTCAGAACCCTCATGGTACACTTACTAAATGGAACAGAGAACCCCATACGAGAATATGGAACCATAAAAAAGCAAGATAAGTAGAACCAACACAGAAACTTCCACAAAGAACAAAGATATTTATATAAACAGGCATTACCAACATCCGATACTTTTGCTGACTTTACAGGTGTGTCTCTCTGCTCTAACTTTTGACGCTTTACGGATCCAAAGCCTTGTTCATGTTTAACATCCTCATCATCCTCATCTTCTTCTGTACCAAGCTTCACAGGAGGTGCAAGAAGCTTAGACTTTTGCTTCAAGCTGAAAGCAAGCTTACCACCTTTCTTCTGGGCATCATTGGGCTTTAATCCAATGGAAATTTTATTAGCAGCAGGTTTGGGATTTGATATAATCTTCACCGGCTTAGAATCCTCAACTTGGACAACCTTATCCTTGTCTTTATCTTTCTCCTGTTGAAGCTGTCTGAATCTTTCCATGAATGACCCATCATTCACAAAAATACTAGGAGGTGCTCCTTTGTCCATTGCCAACAAACCAAGTGCAATAGTTGAATTGAAGTCACTGTTGAACAGATAAGCTCTCAAACTATTTAGCAACCAACATAACTATTTAAGCTCAAAAGAAAATACAATAGCATACGGATTCTTCTGGTAGTTTTCAATAAAATCAAATACAAAAGGAGCATCATCGTCCTCGATTCCATAGAACGACGAAAAGCACAATTATATCCTATCAAACGCCTAAGATGGAAAAACAAATCTAGAAATCTCAGAACCAAGCTTCAGAAATTAACCAACAGAAACCTAGAATCAACTAAGAGCGAAGAAGGGAAATTGCAAAAGGCAGGAAGACCTAGGTTACAACAATTCAATCGGCTCGGAAACAAAGCAAAAATTATCAAATTAAGATCCATAGAAGAAGAAAAACCGAATTAGACAAAAAAAACAGATTACGATCTTGTTACCTGCGTCGATTCCAGGTCAAAAGTCGTCGGAACGATGTCGAGTAAAACGGAAACAGGAGGCCAACGATCGGAGAGGATTGAATCGTAATCAGAAAAGTCGATTGTTGTGCATCTAATATATAACACGTAAAGGAGGCCCATATTTGTTTGTTGTTTTCAGTTGGACACATAATTTTCTTGTATTTACATAAAGAGCCCGAATGTTTCTAAAATAAATCCCCCCCCCATATTTGTTTGTATTTACACATTTTTCTAGACCGCATGATTAATTTCCTATGCTTTTTGTGTTTGTATGATTGATTCATGCGTAAACAGTTCATATTGATATAGTTATAGCTGATATCTGCCAAGATTTGAAGTTAGTATCTTAGTAGCATGAATGTGTTTGTATTGTATCTTGAAGATCACAAAAGCATAGGGAATTGACTTTAAATCATTGATAAATAACTTATCACAAGAGTTTTAGTTGACATTTTCTTCGAGAAAGCAGAGAAAAACTTTATTGTATAGTCTTTCGATCCAAAGAACGTAGATGCAAAGAATGTCAAGATACAGAATTACATTTCGGATTCAAACCCGATGTTCCAAAACCCTTCAGGAGTCATTGGAGGAGCGTATCTGTAACGATGCCTCGACACACCTTCATGATGTTCACATCTCAAGCTTTTGTTACCATTTCCTTCATTCTCAGGATGAACAGCATCATAGAATTTCTTGCATTGTTTACATTCTATACCTTTCAAATTCTCCCTCTCGGCTTTTTTCCTCACTGACTCCACATGCTTGAAACTCTTTTTACTCGTTTCTGCAATTTGAATTCGCTGTCGTGATGGACTCGGTTTAGGATTCATGTCCTGTGTCTCGTCGTCTGAATCATCTTTCTTAGCAACATCATGAACATGTTTTTCTTCCCCAGCGACCCTTTTGACATTCTCAATGGGAGTATCTAGAAAATCATCATGAGGATCATGTCCTCCAGGAGATTGACGAGATCTTGTGTCTCTCCAAATGGAAGCTGGACGCTTTAATCCGCTTAGCTGTGGAGGTTTTGCAGCACCAGGTGACCGCACAATTGGTGAGATGGAAGTGATAGGTGTCTGCACTGTTTTGATTATACTCTCTTTCTCATAGTTGTTGCCACTCGAGCCAGTACCAATTCTCACTTTGTCTGCTCCTTCAGCAGTTTCTGAGTGTTTCCTTTCAAGATCTGTAATAGAGAGAGTAAAAAATCAAGCTGGGTGAGTTTACTAATACCAATAAGAAACCTGCAGCTAAAGGATGACTGACTATAGCAAGTAATTTAACGCGAGAGGTAGTTCAAAGTAGTCTAGGTCAGAGACGGCTAATACTTACAACTCGAGATTGCTGATTTCTCATGCTGACCAATTTCTTTATTCTCATCCTCAAGGCTGCTTTGGTGAAGAACACTGTCAGGAGTAAAATTAAACCTTTTGCAGAGAAAAGTATGTTGGGACTTCCACTTTTTGCAAGTACGAGAGAGTTCTTTATTTTTCTTTATCTCCATAGCTAACTCAAATGATTTCTCTTCACTCTGGCAACGTAAAGCTTCTAAGTCAGCCAAGTAGCTTCCGTGTCTGCCCTGCATATCATCCTTTGCTTTTCCCATAACCACTGTCTTTTCTTTCTCATGATCTGCAATCTTTTGTTTACAATTCAACATTTCCCTCTCGGTCAATTTGAGTTTACCCTGCAAAACCTCAAGAGCTGTCTTTCCTTCCTCAACCTCATCGGTCTTTTGCCTAAGTATCTCTTCAAGTCTACCGACATTCTCCTCAAAAACCTGCAACCTAGTCTTCAATCTTTGTTTCTCTTCTTCAACGCTGCTCAACTTCCTTTCACCATCTGCAGCTTCTGTAGACAAGTACTCCAGTTTCTTCAGCAGATTCTCCGTCACCAATGTCTTCTTTGAGAGTTCCTCCTGAAGAAATTCAGTCTTCATCTTAAGGCTCTTCACTTCCGAAACAATCATATTTATCCCATCTTCGCTAAGCTCATCCAAACCCTTAACCTGCAACAACTCAACTAACCTATAATACAAATCTCTTGCATCACCAACCATCTTAGATCTACTCTTCATCTTCTTTTTCAAATGATCGATGTAGCCTTGTAGACTCGTCAATCTAAGAGGCATAGAAGCAGTTTTACCAAGTTCTTCAGCTAACTTCTCCTTATCTGACTTAATCTGTTGATTCTCTACCTTAAGCTCTTCAATCTGATCTAACAAACTTTTCTCTCTATCTTTCCAAGTATCACAAGCAGCAAGACGAGCTTCTGAATAAACTTTTTCAAAAGCTTTGGATTTGGATTGAAAATTTGGAAATAACTGGCTACAAAAAATATACTCGATCTGAGAAATTCTATCCTTGGCTTCTTGAATTGTAGCAACCATTATAGTACTGAGACCAGATATATACTTGGCTTCGATACCGTCAACAGTTTCATCTCCCATCTTCAAGCTGTAATCAGAAAACGTAAATGGACTCAATTCAACGATTCAATAACTGGGTTTTCTCCTACCTAAACATTACAATAAATTTCGATTTCTTACAATTCGATCTAGTTTTGAGATCTGTGTAACAACTTTAAAGAAAAAATGAATAGAAGAAAACTAACATTTGGAAACGAAACGACGCGAGAGAGATCGAAGAAGCTTGAGTGATTCCGGTGATGAAAGCAACAAGACTAATTTGGGATTTTGAGTGTCCAAAATTTTAGATTGTCGCGGTGATTTTCCCTCTATAATTTCGGAATTTTCGCGCGTTGAGATGCGACTTATAAATTTTCAAGTTTCAGTGGAGGCTTACCCGAGAAGCTTTTGCTGGGAGACCCGACCCGTTATCAAGTTGTTGGAGCGGATAACTCGCTGGTCCGACCCAATGCAGCCTGAACTCAGATCAGTTATGGCCCAATAAGCTCGTTTATGGCCCGTAATAAAGAAACTCATTCATTCCCTTCCCACGTCTCGTTTCTTTTTCCACGTGGATTGGCTAGTGTTATTAAATAAAGCTGCAACGGTAACAAGAGAAAGCCACGTGTCCACATGGACCTGTAACGTTCACTACAACGGTTACATTCGTCTTCTCCTTTTCTTTTTCTCTCCAACCAACAACTCCATCCTTTCTCTCTGTATCTCTGTGTATTCTTCTCTCATGGAGCCTGCTCATATCGATTGGAAGAGAATCGATTCTCGTTTTGTTGAAGACGTTTTTTACGAACACATCAGAGCTCCTAAATGGTTCGATTTCTTGGCCCCTACCCATTTTGACTCCATTGACGACGATGCTTGGTTCTGCAAACCTGGTAAATAAAGAAACTATTCTTGTATCTCTGCTTCTATTCTATCGTTCTTTACTGATTCTGGTTTTATCTTCAACTCCAGAATGTAATCATCCCAAGAGACCTGAGGACTTTTTCTCAACGCCGACTTCTTCCAAGGTTTGTTTCTCCCTTCTTATTTACTTTCTTGTTTCCTCATAAAGATATGAAATTACAGTTTCTTGACAATCACAAAGGTTTCACCTTTAATAATTTCCTGCGTTTTCTGTTTCGAAGCATCCAAGTCTGAGGGATACGAATGAGACTCTAACAGAGCAGAATCAGAGGTACTGATCTCTAACTTAAGGATCTCCAATCTCAATTCTTTGCTATAGCCTTTGAATGCTTTTTGGTTCACACTCTGTTTCAATTTACTTGTAGGAGGAGGGGATATGCTTTATCACCTTCTACTCCAAACAACCAAGAAAGTGAAAATCAGAACCCGAACTTAGCCACACCTCCAAGCTACCAAGCAAAATCATGGAGAGCAGCAATTAAATCAACTTCTGTCAAGAAGATGAATAAAGAAGTTCCAAGACTAAAGAGCACACAATCAGCTAGAAATCTGTTTTCAGGGAGAGACATATTTGGTCATATCTCAGATTTCTGCTATGAATTGAAGAGATTAGCCACAAGGGTTACTGAGAGAGAAGATACTGGGAAATCTGAAGTGAAGGAGAGTCATCAAGTGGGTGAAATAGTAAATCAGCCTTACTCTGTTCATGACTTGGAATTGAAAAAGGAAAGAAAGCCACTGCTTGAAGTAAGCAAAGATAAGCTCCCTGAGTCCACGGATGTTAAAGGAAGCACATTTAAAGAGAACCGTAGAAGAAAGAAGTAAGTTTTGTCATTTTTTCAGTAAAATAGTGTTATGCACAACCTACATAGAAGTGACTTTACTAAACTTCTAATGATGATTTGCAGGAGAGTGGATGATGCAGAGAACATTCCTGTCTCACTTAATGTGGAGACTGTAAAAAACAAAGGAGAGGAGGGTAGAAGAAAGAAGTAAGTTCCTTTATATGTTTGAGCCTTAGATATGTATACAATTGATGAGTTTAGTGCGTAAAGTACTAAACTTTGGATTCTGTGAGGATTTTTTTTAGGAGAATGGATGATGCAGAGAACATCCCAGTTCCTCTAAAACTGGAGACTATAAAGAACAAAGGACACGAACGATTCCTGCAGCAAATCAGGACAAACCCACCATCTCCTCAATGCTTCTCTGAGAACCGGACAGCTACATTGAAACCCTTGAGGACCAAACCTACGGTATGTAATCAACACTTTCCTTTTCCCTGCTAAAAACAGACACATACAAGCTTTAAAGTCCGACTCTTCTAGTCTAATCAATACCAATTAGAGAAAGAAGAAGAACCAAACATAACAAACAAATTTGGGTGGTTTTGTACACAGGAAGTGTTGAAGAGAAAGGAAGATGAAGCTGAAGAAGAAAAGAACAGAAAGAGTGGAGAAAGCAAAGAAGCAACAAGGGGATTGGACGTTCTCTGGTTCTTAAAGCCTTGCACTTTAGCCAACTAGAAAACCTTCACCAAATTCTTTCTATATTGATTCATTCTTTTGTTAATTTCATTTTATTCAACTGTAACTAACGAGATGATTATCTTGCTCAGATATATAATTCTGGGCAAATTTGATTCAATCTCTTACTTTTACACATACAACGATTTGTTTAAAATAAAGATAAGATTAGAATTCAGATCCATCTCTAATCATTTTATTAAGATCAACAACAACAGAACCAAAACCCAAAAACCTAAATCTCAAATTAAAAACATATCAAGAAGGGAAATTAAGGAGAACATATATCTACAAGGAGAAGAAAGACGAACATAATTTTTAAGAAGAGAGAGGACGTGAAGAGGAGAAGAAGCAATCGAGAAGCCTTGACCAAGCAATTCTGGCTCGAGGAAAAAGTCTCCAGCTATAAACCCTACCTTCCATTCCCATCTCCTCCATCGTCTCCACAAACACCGTCAAACATCTTATCGGCGGTATGTACAACGTTAACGGCGCCGCCGAGAACGCTATCGTGAAAAACAGCTGCAACATTTTTTTTTCCTCTCTCTGTTTTTTTTTTTCAGGGGAAACGCAGATCGTGATTTTATTATTTTTTTGCTTTATTTGGGTTATTATTACAAGTACCTAACAAAAATTGAAATAACGTTAGATGATTCAATAAGTGAAGAAGAGATAAGAAGATTGGTTTCATTATCACGTGTTACCCTTAATTCCACAACTCCCAAACTCAATTTTAACTTTATGTTATCACTCATATGATTCCCTACCATTTCTAGCATCTACTGCTATATTTGTAGACCGACACTTTTAATTCCCTAGTTCCGTATTCATTTCTCATCCAAATAATGTTTTTTTGTGTAAAATTTTTTGGTAATTCTTATCCGCAGAAGGGTCCTACGTTATGTCTGTTGACGCGTGGCAATTACATCATGTGTTGTTGTTGGGTTGACTTTACAAGTCTTGAGTCATCAAATGCTTGTTTGAATTCATTCTTCTCAAATCTTTTACAATTTAAACCTCTTGTTTCCCTAAGCAGGTACCTCTTCTCGTGAAGCTAATCAAGCTACATACATATTCTAGATGTATAGAAGATAAAGAAGAAGAAGAAGCTCATGTTGTTTCTAAATGTGGATACTCAAGAATAGATAGCCTCACGTTCTCGTTCTCTTTTGTTTCTGAGGAACAAATCGAACCCCTTGCTTCCCGAGCTCGACCGTCTTCACTTTTCCATTCTCTAGCGTCACCATCAACTTCGAGGTGCCTCCAGCTCCTCCTACTTCACTTACAACTCCTTTCTCCCTGTTTTTTTGGTTCCTCATTTGTTAGAGACTTGGAATAATTAAAGAAGTTCAATAGCAAAAAACAATATAATCTCATATACCATGAATCATCCGAGGCCTCGTGTATTTGAACTTTTTTTCCTTTCGCATCTTTCCCCAACTTCTTCAGAATCCAACTAGCGTCAAGCATTTCGTCTAACAAACTGTCTTCTCGTGACAGCGATACATCTTCATCTTCATTGAACGCTGACTTCTCAGCTGGAGGTGATGCTCTTTTCCTCTTTGACCTATGTCCTTTACCAGATTTACTTCTTTCATATACAATGCTAGGGGCTTCACTTTCTTGGCCCTCGGGATTATGTTTTTTTATTTTCAATTTCAACAATCGCCTTGAATCTTTCTGCGATGAATCATGCGAGCCACTATTTAAATCTCCTTTACCATCTGAGTGTCTCCCTATGAATCCGCCCTCAGCCTTTAAAGTAGTTACTTCACCTCGAGACCCTCTCTTTTCGTCACTATTCTTTCCCAGCAAGCTGCGACGCTCTTCCCGGGAAAACGTTTCCTCTGCTTGCAATTTTTCTTGCTTTCCTGTAATTACCAAAGCTCTTTATAAGTATGTCTATGTATACCAATTTTAAAGAAAGAACAAACCGAAAATAATCAGAGTGTATCTTTCTCATATAAGTTTACTGAACATGCAAAAATGACACTACACATACCATTTGATTTGGAGGCAGTCTTTGATACATCGCAGCTCGTAGAGTTTGTAACCCCTGTCTTTCGAGGACCTATACTTATCACCAACTTTTTCGCCTTCACAGTGCTCAGCTCTGTAGCGTGTTTTCCAAATTTCTCACTATCTGAATCTTGAGGCCTGCTACTTTTTATCCTGAGAACTCTCAATGGCTTCTCTTCTTCACCATTGACCATAGCCTTTTCAGAAACTTTTCTTTCCACAGAGCCAGGCTGATTCATAAGAGGGGCACCACCAGTTTGCCCAACAACCCGAGCACTAGCTTTCAAGCTAGCAATTAGATCTTTATCAGCCATATCTTTTCGCTTCCAAATTTCTTGTACAGCATCTTCAAGATCCTTGACCTGGCATCATAAACACAAATCAGAAAAGAGAAAATGGGATAACCAAATTGTCATTCACAGCAATCAACTAGAACCTGGGACAAATATGAGATAGCAAAAAAGACTTAAGGACCCATGAAACACACCTGGTAGGATTCCCCACGACAAGTAGAACATTTGTATTGAAGATTCCCATCCACTTGAAACTGCATATATTTCTCATCGCTGCGATGGTAGCTTACAAAGTTAGCGTTATTTTAAAGTATTTGGATACACACTTGGGAGACATGCTTACAGGACACAGAAGTACAATTTCATTAACGATATGTACCTAATTCCATCACACTGGCAATGAACCCAGCGCTGGCAAAAGTCACAACACACCATTGGCGTTGCTTCCGAGTCCCTGTAAACCTACGTGATGAAATCAAAATAATTTGTCAATTCAAAGAATGTAAGAAAATTCTGCAAATAACTGCTTTTGCAATACAGATGTCTGGATAGTATAGGGTAACAACTCCAAAATACATAACTCTATTAATTATGGCCAAGAATATCTAAATATGATGCTTGGAAACAGAGCGCACGTTTTCCTATCACCGAGGAGGAGAATATGTAAATATACCTTCAAACATACAGGACAATAATTCCCCTTAACAAACAACCTTCCACAAGCATCACAACAAGTATGCCCCAAAAACCACCTGCAAAGTTTAGAAGGAATAATAAGAGATAGTGCACTTTACATGAATAAATTTCAAGTATCACAAGGCAAAAAGTTAAATACCGTAAGCTCTGGCCATTCCCAGGGACTGTAGACTCACAACTGTAACATTTGGTGTGCTTAGGACACAAATAGGGTCCAGAACTAACATTCTGTAATATTCAGAGATTAAAATAAACCAATTTGCAAAAGATAAGATAAGAACCTTATACAGACGCAATAAATACTATACCTTGTGCCGAGGATGTTGGCAATCACAATGATATGCATCATCACATCTTTTGCAGAACATAAACTTTTTTGGATCCCCTAAAGTCCCGCAGCCCTAAAGGAAAAATGATCAAAAGAATACAAATAATCAAGCAGCAGTCATACCTAGCCCAGCATGTAAAGAGCAAGAATAATCATTGAGCACAAAGTTGTGTCCGAACATACCTCACAGATTCGGCAAGATGGGCACGCCCAAGAGCTCCAATTAAAAAGATCTGCTAGCAAAAACCGGTATAAGAATCTAGGCAGAAAGACTCATAAGTCATAAACAATAGATTCCTATGAAACAATACCTCTATGTTGGGCCCAAGACTTCACGCAGTTTCTATGATACTTCTTCCCACAACATTTGCAAGAAAGCATCTTGGCTCTCTCACTCTTCCCAACTTCAACCAAATAGCACATGTGACATGTTATGCTTGCACTGTGATGATCATGATCTTCTTCATTGAGGTCTTTGACTGAAACCTACATAGAGAAAGACATAACATTGAATTAGTGTCTTGACGAGAATAGACTTCATAATCATCCAAAAAATCACAAGTAGTTTACATATAAATCATAGATTACAGAACCCGAAAAGACAGGACAACACCAAAACACATACACGAGATACAGATAATCAACATCACTGAAAACACGTTTTCTCACAAAGACAGATTCCTATAAACAAGTTCAATTCAATTGACATAGCAGTAACCCCTAACCACAAAAACAAGTTTCGCAAGTAAGAATTCGAACCTCTAAGTCGCCAGAACAATCATTCGCAGCATAAACTTCCACAGCCTTCTTCTGCAACACCAAGGTGCGTTTAGCTGGTACCAAATTCGATGATGCAGCAACAACCTCCATCGCCGAATCACTCCCAACACCAACATTTCTAGCCGCAATGCGAGGACCAGTATCGAAAACAGCAAGCTTAGGCACATGGATCTGAACGGTACCGTCCTTGGAAACCTCAGCATCCCAGGGGTTTCGCACGAACTCCTGAAGAGAATGGATCTCTTTGAGATACACATCCTTGACTTCATTACCATGAAGATTCCGAGAAAACCCCAAAACGCAGAAGCAAATTTTCCGGCTGCGGAGAAAGAACGAAAGAAAGAAGAAAACCCCCAAATTAGAACAATTCGATTAGTAAAAACAAACAAGCCAACGAGTAAAGGAGGCGCCAAAAGAAAGAAAAAAAAACATACCATGTAATTGGACAAGCTACGTGAAAGGCCATAGTCGGTTTTCAAGTTTTACGCTTTCGGGTTCGATTTTTAGGGATCTGACTTCTTTTCTTTTTTTCCTGAATTTTTTGTTAGGTTTCTGAATTAAATCACTCGTCCTTTATTGTGTAAATAATATAAACCTAGAGGTCCTTAAACGGAAATATTATGTTTTATCGGCCCGATCCGACCCAAACTGTATACACCAATAATAATATAACACGTGGAGATTCGATCTTTTTTCTTTTATGAAAAACGACGTCGTATTATATTTTGTTTGCCAGAAAGAAACTGAAGAACTCTTGACTGTCTCTCTGCGGCGAAAAAGAGAGCGAAGCTTGAAATCTCCGATTAAGCCATGAATGCTCCCGAACGATATGAGCGATTCGTCGTCCCTGAAGGCACCAAGAAGTAATTGAAGTTTCTATCACTCGAAATCATACTCGATAGTCCTCTTACATGTGCTAAACCCTCTCGATTTCTATGTTCTAGGGTTTCTTATGATAGGGATACGAAGATCATCAATGCTGCTTCCTTCACGGTTGAGAGAGAAGACCATACGATTGGAAACATTGTCCGCATGTACGTCTTTTTGTTGATTTTGCAACTCTTTTCTCAGAAAGAAGAAAGCCCTAATTTTTGTCAGCTCTGTTCTGAAATTTTTGTTTTAGGCAACTTCATCGCGACGAGAATGTCTTGTTTGCTGGATACCAACTTCCTCATCCTCTTAAGTACAAAATCATAGTGAGGGTAAGTTCCAAGTTTTTCAGTTGCTTCTACTGTAGAGCCTGTTGCTTTGAATTGGAAAGAACAATGCTATCCTCTGCGTTTTTTTCAGTTCATTGATTGACCTTAGGATCCAAAAGATTGGTTTAGGAACTTAAAAGTAGTGTATGGTTGTTTGGAAACCGTGAATATTTCTTGGTTTAAGCTTCTAGTGTTAACAGTTTCCTCTGGGATTACTGGTTGCTTAAGGACTTATAGAAAGATCTTGTATGTTGTTGTTTAATTGTGAAAGTGGTTTCTGTATGTAGATTCACACAACAAGCCAGTCTTCCCCAATGCAAGCATACAACCAGGCCATCAATGACTTGGACAAGGAGCTCGACTACTTGAAGAACCAGTTTGAGGTACATAAGTTTCTCTCTTCGGATATACTTATCTGATTATGTGGTTAATAAGCTAGACGAATATCAAATGCTATTGATGTTGTTTGATGTACCTGGTCTTATGGTATACCCTTCTGTGTTTTCAGGCAGAGGTGGCCAAGTTTTCGAATCAGTTTTAAGGAACTTGGAGTTCTCCATCAGCACATCGGGGAAAACGTTTTACATTGTCTTTTGCTAAGCACCAATCAAGACTAATAATGAGCTTGGGAAATTTTCCCTAGTTATGCTTTGTATAAATCAAAAACAAATCGGCCTGTAACTTCTTTTAACTCTATGTTTCAACACCATTTCAGGATGCTATGAAGTAATGCTTAGATTACCTCTTCTTTTTACCATTCTATCTACATAAACCGCTTAATGTTTGAACTATTGTACAAAGTCTCTTTAAGAGTTGTGATGGTGAAGCTACTACTCTTCCCAAGCTACTAAGTAAAGTGCATTTGTACAGATATTCACAGTATAGTGAAGTCATCATGAAGCCCTTCTAGCTGACCCCGAGTACGCTGCTGCTGAATAATTAACATTGATGTGTTGTGTGAGAAATCTGATCCTGAAAGAACGTCACCTATGGGACCAAGCTCTGGACATTGCTGCCAGTCGTTGAGGCCGGTGGTTAACCCACTGCTCGCTCTTCCCCCTCCTCTTCCTACAATCACCAGCCCATACTCTCCATCTAGTGATTTAAGAGCTGTGAAAGTCTCAGAGGAGTTGGTGAGATGCTTCTCCATGTAAGACACTCTTCCACCTCCAGCTATGTATCTTTCGTAGAACTCAGCAAAACATTCATCATCAAGCTTCATTTCCTCCTCTTGATCTACCACACTCGCTCTGTTCAGGATGCTGCTTCGTTTTTGTGCGTTTTGAGAGCTCTTGTCTTCCAAGAAACGTATAACCTTTAATTTCACAGCAGGATGTCGAGCCACTTGTGCAGCGAAGGCTAGTGCCTCTCGGTCGTCTCTGCCACCTATGAATATTATAGCAATGCCCATGGACGCTCCTGGTCTCCATGCCTCTTCTGTTTGCCCGAACGACCTATCCACAAGAATTCCTACTGAACATGGTGCGTTCTTCAGAATCTGCACACACAAATGCCAAATTATCTCTCTGAGAACTGAAAGAAACAGAGTATTACTGAGATGGAACAATTACCTTGCGGTTCACATGACGGAACCCAGCATGACCAGCATCGAGAGTACCATCAGGATTCAGCCGTTTATGGAACGGTAGAATTATAATGGAAACCATAAGTTCATCAGCCAAACCGCAGACGTCATGGGCCATGGTCACAAACGTGGACAACGCCAGCATCCGCCGCACTGTCACACCTTGTCCATTGCGGAGCTCTCCGTACCCATTCACAGCTGCCGTTATACTCTCTCTCATTTCCGTCACCGACCTATCCGTTACCGTCACTGAATCATTACTCTGACCGGCTCCTCCGCCCTTCTTCAGCGTGGCTGCAATCTCATCAGTCAACTCCACCATGTCAGTCGCATAGAATATGGAACCCGGCTCACGGCCACCATGGCAGATCTCCATAACGTTGAGCGTAGAACCAATGTTGTGGGGACCGTGGAGACCAATCAAGATCCGAAGTTCAGTTGTTGGATCGAGCCATTGAAGCGCCATGATGTGCACAGGCACCCGCTTTCTAGCGCGTTTGATGATGTCCATGACCACGAATGGGGAGTAGACCACCGTGAAGACAATGATAAATATGATCAATGCACCGGTCGTACTTTTCACCCTGTTAGTCTGCATTTGCATCAAACGAAAAAGAAAGAGAGTAAAGATCTTACTTTGATGATAGCTTAAATAACAAAACATAAAGAGAAAGCTTGATGGTACCCGAATGGCTAAAGCTGCCAAGTAGACATGAAAATGGCCTTTAGTGGTCAAAAGCAGTCCTAAGGATGCGGTTTCCGGGACATGATAACCGAGTAGTAAACCACACAAGACTGTTCCGGTGACTTTTCCGGCTATAACAGTGCCAAGAAGAGAAAAGAATCTTACCCACGCCATTTTGTCAGTAATGTCAAAGTTTCTCATGTGGATTATGAATCCAACCCAGAAGAAGAAGATAGGGTAGAAGACCGTGCTGAGCAAGTAATTGATTTTGTTGATGATCCATTTCGACATTCTTCCTTTGTTTGGAAGGAAGAGACCAGCCGTGAATGCACTGAGAATTGGGTTGTACATTGATTCAGGTGGCCAAGTTGGGAAACTGCAGATCAAGACGACAAATGCCAGGGACATAACAAGGTGTGACCCCTTGAGTGGTTTACCTTCAGGGTTCTCGTTGTTGACCCAATTAAGAAAGATTGGGGATACAATGGAAGTGAAAGTGACCTGAGCGAGGAAGAGGCAAAACATGAGGAGGGCTCTGAAGAATCTGTGGAGAGGACGAGCGAGAGGTTTCTCCGTAGGGAAGAAAATGAAGCCGAAGCAGTAAAGCAAGGTAGAGATCATGTCCGTATGGACACCTGCGGCTGATGCAAGTTTTCCAAGATCGGATTTTCTGATTTTGAGATTGGCGATGACGCGGGTTAGGATAGGAGAACCGGTGCTTGAGGCCATGAGGGAGAGGGCGAGGGAGAAAATGTAAGGAGAAGTTTTGGTATAGTGGAGGAAAGGAGTTGTGACAAAGGCGAGAACAAAGGTCGTGATCATGCTTGTGTAGGCAATGAATGCATCTTTGGTTGGTGGTCTGAGAAGAACGCTTGGATTCATCTCTAGACCCATGACAAACATATGGCAGATCATTCCAAATTCTATTATGTTGTTGAGGGTTATAGAGTAAGGCCCCGAGAATGCCCCTCGAAACCTTGGAATATTACCTAGAATTAGCCCTATCTGATGCATAGAAAATTTGAGTTAATATAGAAATCAAAAGAGATAGACAAAGAACAAAAAGATATTTGACATACAGCAAAGTCGGTGGTGAGGTAAGGTTGGCCTAGAGGCTTCATGAGATAATGGAGGAGAGTTCGGACGACGAAAATGGCAATGAATACAAGAATCTTCAATGCCTCTTCTGGCCTGTCTAGGTTAAGGTACCATTTGTCTCCACAAACGTTTTTTGTTGTAGTTGAATTCATCTTTTCTCTCTGTAGTTGCCTTATTCGTTCTTAGGGCTTATTGTAACGTGGGAGATGAAGAAAAGCTTTTCGATTTGTATGTGTGTTTCTTTTTTTCTTTTTTTCTGACTTTACAATTTGGTTTAGGGGTTTGAAAATGAAAGGATGTGATTGTTTTTACTCAGAAAATGGTGGAGACACTTGTGGATCCCTTTATTCACGTTCCTTCTCTCCCCATTATTCACCATTGACCATTCATGAAACAAAGATGACAAAGTTCAGACAAAATGTAAAATACACTACTTTAATATTTAACTACAATATTCTAGCTAACGATATAGTATTCTTTTATATAACATGAAAACGTAAAATGTTTGTTTGGGAGATGGACATTCAGTTTTAGTAAATTATCCGCTCAAATAACTCTCCTAGTGAACAACAAAGACGCAGCTCAAGCCTCAAGGCTTAAATAACAGAATTTATTTATAGGGGCTTGTTTTGACTTAAGTGAAAAGTTGAAGTCCTTTTTTGATATTTTACCAAAATCATCAGATCTCTCGATGGTCGTGAGTGACTTCGAAGACGACGACGACGAGTCACACTTCCCCTGAGCTTCTCGCTTCTCATACTCTGTAAGCTCACTCTCCTCTCCTCCAAATCCACAACGACGACCAAACTCTTGATTTTGTTTATACTGACTTCGACCATGTTTTTATGGGGTTTCTTCATTGAGTCTTTCTCGTCCGATTTGGTCGATCCTGGGACTTTTATATTACGATAGTGATAGTTTCTGGAAATCGAGCTAATAGTTTCTCAATTGTGCATAGTTGTTCTTACTTCTTAGTCAAGACCATTTCATTCAACCATCGTAATGAATGTCTGTGACTCTGTGTGTAGTTCAAATTCTGGGGCCAATGATTTAAACAGACATTGATTTTGGAACTCCGTGGTTCAATGCACGGCCAAGTTTATTAGAAACACTTTGGTTTGCTGGAGCTGAAACCGAATCAGTCAAGGATGGTGAGTTCCATTTTTGCATTGTGAGCCTTCTCAAAATGGTAGGTAGTCTTACCTACCTAAAGTTGATAGTAAAGCTGAGGTCTTAAATCTTGCGTTTCATGTGAACCTAATGAAAAAGAATATTTGGGAGGAAAGAAATTGAGTTTTCCTTTCTTTCTTTTGTTGCTTTAAAGCTGATTCATGCATGTTTATGTTAGTATACAGAGCTTTAAACAAGATTAAAAACTAAGGAGTGAAATGTCCTCTATGAACAGAGATACAAGTAATGGCCGGTTTAGCTATTGGTGTTTCCAGCATCAAGTCTGGTGAACGTGCGCTCTTGCATGTTTGCTGGGAATTTAGCATATAGGAGAGATGGAAACTCTTCTTTTTCCCAATGTTCCATCTATAGCGGAATTGTTAGATGACGCTGAAGTTGTTGGATTTGATGAAACAAAGGAGGAACGTTTTTTCTTTAAGATCATTTGCTGATTCTTGTTTCCTTACCTGAACACTCCACAACCAAGCTTTTATCCCAAGCTCTTTGCTTATAGCTGACTTAGAGGTTGGATTGTACAGGGAAAAGCTCGCAGTGATATGACTATGGAGGAAAGGTTTGGTGCAGCACACAGAAGGAAAATGGATGGGGCTCTCTGTTTAAGGAGGATAAATTGGAGGAGGCCAATACGAAATGGTTAGGAATCTCTCTTTCTTTCTAACAATTACGGTCAAAGTTTTGGTTTTCAAGGCATACTCAGCGACTCTGCCCGAGGCTCTTGCATCTCCTTTCGGCTCTAAAACAAAGAGCCTTAACTGGTTGATAGTGTTATCGCAATGGTTGGTTTGCCTTTTCTGCCGGAGTTAAAGCAGATAAAGAGGTATGAGAAGCTTAACAATTCAATTATATAAGACCAAAGTGAAAGATCACAACTCTCAATTCTCCTATGTCGGAATTGAATTTCTTATCTTATTACTGATTTGTGCAGAATTTACAAGGAGGAGCTAGCTTAGCTACTACCATGAAGATTTGGGGAAGCTGAGATGTTGCCAGGAGAAGTAAGCACAAACCAATAGTTGAGAGATATAAACATAAACAGCAAAAGAGAGACTCATAAGCATCAGGTCCTTGACGTCTCCTTTCTTCTTCTCTGGCTTCAGATTCTTCCCAATCTTCCCAGCCTCTGAAATCATCCTTCTCAATGTTCTCTGGATCACTCCTTCATTCTCTTCTGGTAATTTCTGCTTCCGACAAGACATCACTCTCATAGATCTAACTCCGTGTCTGCTTGAGGCTTGTCTCTTTGTACGGTGGTTAGTGCAGAGTGGGTGGTAGTAGAAGGTGGTGGAGAGAGCCGCCATGAGAAGATGAATAGAATAATTGAAGAAAGTTTTTTGTTTTGGGAATCAAAAGTGAGCAGGAAAATATCAGAATCTTGATAGCTTAACGACAAAAATGATTTGAAAAATGGGTGGATAGATCTCATCTAACACACACACATGTAGTCACAAGGTACACGCCAATGCAAAACCAAATTGGCCGAATTTCTATTCGGTTCGTTTCAACTAATTCGGTTTGTTTCGATTTCTAAACCGAAAACCCAAATTTTTTGATCCAAACCGATTCTGAATGGCCAGGTAATCAGGTATAGTCGGAAGCATCTACAAATTCACAACAACAACACATTATGTCTGACTGGTGAGATAAATGATGACTGAGTGGATAAGCAAAGAATAAAATAATGTCATAAAGTCAACAACATGTCTCTGTGACTCTATCTCTATCCTATTATTAGATTTAATCAGATAACTTTAAAATCTGGTTGCTGAAAAAACCGTATCTCATTATTATATAAATAGAGAGAGAACAGCCCCACGTAAACAAATAGCGATAGAGCAACTGTGTCGATTGTCCCAAATAATTTTAAAAATAATTTCACGTGTCCCCATTTTGCTGACGTCATTATTCCCCTTTTTCCTTTTTATTGTCACATCAGAATTTTTTCTAACTCATTCATTTCAATCAATCTTCTTCTTCTTCTTCTTCTTCTTCCTCAGAGAAATTCTGTGTTGTTGTATACAGAGAGATGTTCTCATCTTCTACACTCGTTTATTCTCTATCTCTCTTCCTCTCTCTTTCTCTTCTCTTCTTCCTCTTCATCCTCTCACCACACATCCTTCTCTCTTCCTCTACCCTCATTTCCACCGCCGATGACCTAGACGACCTCTCTCTCTTCCACCGCGCCGTCGTCTCTTCCTCCACCAACAACAACCGTCGTCTCATCTCCCTCTCTCCAAATCCACCCCCAAAGATCGCTTTCCTCTTCCTAACAAACTCCGATCTAACCTTCTTACCTCTCTGGGAAAGCTTCTTCCAAGGTCACCAAGATCTCTACAACGTTTACATCCACGCAGATCCAACCTCCTCCGTCTCTCCTCTTCTCGATTCTTCATCAATCAACGCTAAGTTCATCCCGGCGAGAAGAACCGCACGAGCTTCTCCGACGTTAATCTCCGCCGAACGACGATTACTAGCAAACGCAATCCTCGACGATCCTAACAATCTCTATTTCGCTTTAATCTCACAACACTGTATCCCTCTCCATTCCTTCTCTTACATCCACAACCACCTCTTCTCCGATCATCATCAACAAAGCTTCATCGAGATCCTCTCCGATGAACCGTTCCTTCTGAAACGATACAACGCAAGAGGAGACGACGCGATGCTTCCTGAGATCCAGTACCAAGACTTCCGTGTTGGATCTCAGTTCTTCGTATTAGCGAAACGTCATGCTCTAATGGTGATCAAAGAGAGAAAGCTATGGAGGAAATTCAAATTACCATGCCTTGATGTTGAATCTTGTTACCCTGAAGAACATTATTTTCCGACTTTGTTGTCTCTTGAGGATCCTCAAGGATGTAGTCACTTTACACTCACACGTGTTAATTGGACCGGTAGTGTTGGTGGTCATCCTCACACGTACGATGCCTCTGAGATCTCGCCGCAGCTGATTCACTCTCTGCGGAGATCTAATTCGAGTTTAGACTATTTCTTCGCCAGAAAATTCACGCCGGAGTCATTGCAACCGCTTATGGAGATTGCAGATGCTGTGATCTTTAGGGATTGAATTCGGTGAAAGTAAATTAGGTATAACACTGAAATCTCAATGTGTAAATATGAATACAGTTTGAGAGTTTAGTTTCAATTTGCTTATCTTCTTGTTATTGTGTTCAGGTTTCAGATATCATCATAAGGAAGGTTTAGGAAGAAGCTTGTGTTGGCGCTCGAAGAAGAGTGGCTAAATAAAGATGAACTTCTGTGTGTGTGTGTGAAAATTGCTGTGTTTTTTAAGCTTTTGTGTGTCTCTAGGGAAGGTAGAGATATGGGAAAATGGATGTAAAAAAGAATGTAAATAGAGAGCCCCCAAAGGCAAAGTGAGAGCATCATCATTAAGATAAAGCCAAATCGGCTTTTCTTTTGTAATTCAGCTCCTTTCCACGGGAGAGAGAGGGAATGGCAAAAGTGTTGTTCCCTCTCTTTTGTTTCGAAAAAAGTGTGAATGAAAAGATCTTTGTTATTTCAAGTGTTTTTACTTTGATGAATTACTAATTGCAAAGTAACAAAACAATGGTGAAAATGCACCAAGTTATGGTCATATGACGTTCTTTTAATTAATGAATCATCTAGTCCAGCCCATTGATTGTGAACTAGATGGCTTATTGTTATACTGTCGGTCAGATTGTGCTTTTGTGATTTTATCTATTGGAGCGTGGAGAAACAGTTTAAAGTGGGAGACAATCTTGTTTTAGAATACAACATCGAAGACAACGTCGATGTCTTAGAAATCAGCGGTCATCGTGAATTCAGATATTGCGACCCCACTTCTCCAGTAGCCGTGCACAAGACAGGCCTCGATCTCGTCAGGCTCACCAAACCCCGGAGTCCATTATTTCATAAGCTCAAAGCCGGGTCACTGTGCGAACGGGCTTAAGCTTTGAGTAGTGGTTTCACCAATACTCAGTGTTCCAAAGTTGTCACAAGGTGGTAAGTGGTAACACACTTTCAGACCCCATCATCAAAAGCATAATGCTACCTTGGTCCTTGGTTTTCGATTTGGTTTGAGATCCAATGAAGGAGTTTGTCTACTAATTTACGTACTAGTTTAGTACCTTGTCTCTTTTCTTTCATTGTTAATTTGTTTAGAATATTTTTAGTTCTTATTGTCACTAATGTACATAATTAATTCAATAGAGACGAATATTTTCTTCTTAGTTTATAATTTACTTTGATCATCATCATCATATGTCTCCATGAGGCATTAACTTGACCTTTTTTTATAATCAATTTAGCGGATACTAATAATAGTAAATGATATTAACGTTAGTTTACCTATTCAACTAAAAGACAGAAGAGATTCTTGTTTTAGCAAAGTGAACAGAGTTTCAGACAGCATTTTAGATGTGTTCAGAAGAGGCTAGCTTGAAGTTATCATCTCCCTTGTGTTTTATGTAATGGAACCTCCCATGGAGGAGCATTCTAAATTAGCATCAACTTCATCATTCTCCATAGTTACAATAAAGCATGCTTTACAAAAGGATTGTGAAAGTATCGCTTTAATGTTTTGTGGGAGAACTTTCTAAGCTTGGCTTGAACTTACTCTATTTTATGTACCCAATACAAAGAAACGAGTAAGAAAAAAGATGCATAAAATATCATCATGGCACTGCTTCCAGTTTTTCCCACAACCTGAAAGCTCTTCTGATGACTGGATCAGCTGAAAATCCTTCTGCGTAATCCGCAATCGCGATTAACAGGCTACTCAATTTCTCACCATTGTCCTGTACATTTCACAAATTATCCTCTGTTACTAATCTTTCTGTTTTCAGTTAGTCTATTGTAGTAGATGTATATCGTCATACAAATACAAACCTCTGGTTTCTTAAAAGTAAGATCTTTCGTGTCGAACGGTACTATGTAATCTGGGAGATCAGACCGTAACAGTGCCTGCCATTAACACAATTCATCATCCCTACCTTGTGAACTTAACAACTGAATAAATGAATGAAAGTATGAAAGAAAAACAGGAAAACCTACCAATTTCTTGCTAAGAATGGCTTGATCCGCACTAGCTATTAGAGACTGTTGCAAAGACAAGGAAGATTATAATATTAGGCCTTGCATATCACAGAAGCACTAGCTTGCCTAACCTCTGCAACACTTGTTCACTCACCTCCTTTATTTTTCCTTCTTTGATCTCATCCACAGACTGCAACAGATTCTCCAACGTGCCTGATAATGCAATAAAAGTGAGTAATAGGAAACATGGGGCGCAAATCAATGAAATCAAAGAATATAGCATGACTCAGTGAATACCAAATCTAGATATCAGTTCCACTGCGTGCACATTCCCAATACCATCAACTCCTGCATCACACAAACATCATTAGATCACTTTAGCCCTTTCCTGTGTGCACTTTGGCTAAACGTTTGTATGTAGATTGTGCACTTTTGCTCAACTTTTCTGTGATACACAAAATGCGGCTATGAAAGGAATATCCCCAGAAATTAACAATTTCGTGAGGGGTAGAGGAAGTGGGCTTAACCTGGAATATTATCAGACTTGTCTCCAGCAAGGGCGATGATATCAACAAATTGTGCTGGTTCCAAATTTCCAAACTTTTTAGCAAAATCTTCCATTCCAAAAGAAGCCATCCTGCCACAAGAAGCAGTAGCCTTGACACAACTGAGTGGAAAAAACATACAGGATACAAAGAGCAACTATGGTTTCATAATACGCAAAATTCTACAATGAGGCAATTATCCATCTAACATGAATTTCATACTCTGATCCGCGTGGTGTTAGTCGAAGAAGACGCAACGAGGGAGAAAGAATCTGAAAGAAGTCTTTGTCTGGAGAGACAACTCGGACCTGTAAAGGGGTAACAAACAAATGATCAGTCCACTTCTAGGAAAAGGACAAATTGAACAGACCCTGAGCATTCAATAAGTAGTGAACACTTCTCGAATAGCTGAAAATGAGTACTTTGAAACCGGCACTAATGCTTCGCATAGCCAGTGTTCCAATAACATCATCAGCTTCTACACCTGGCACCTGTCTTCATGGAATGTCTGCCCATTAGTGAGAAATCATCACAATGAAAGGAAATATGGCAATCATGTGCATGATTTACCTCTATAACTTTTATAGACATTGCCTTGATGGACGCTTTGAGATATTGAAGTCCTTGTACTATGGTATCAGGTGTGGGAGGACGATTACTTTTATATGCTGGGTAGAGAGTATGACGGAAGTTCATGCCTGTAAAAATTTAAACATGAACAAAGATAGGTTTGATACTGATGCATAAAAATAATCCTTCACACTCTGCGCAAAGACAAGGGAGAATCATGTCGAGGTTTAGAGTGCCAAAAAGCCTAAAATTTACAGTTTGAGCAGCCAAGTGAACCCATCACGTAGAAAGAAGAGAGTATTGGATATGCATATCTATGTCAGTATGTACAGAACGGAAACAACAAAAGACATCAAGCATACTGGACCTACGTTCATCATTGGATATGACCTAAGTTTATTTTACAAATAGCCAAAGACCGCCATGGAAGCGCATATGACCGACCCTCTGTTATCTACACCAAAGTTTATGACTGCCCAAAAGCGGCAAGCAAAACACCCAAAGGAAGACAAAGTTGGCATTTCACTTCAAATATCATCCTTGGCAAGTAAGCCATAATTTCCGGAATAATTTCTCCTAGGCACACAGCAGAAAATCAGTTCAAACTGCAAGTTTATATATTTAGAAGCAATATACTGAAGGCTTGTATAGCAATTGGAGATCATCGGCGATGATATTACATACATCACCATCGAGTCAGCATACTAACTAAACTCTCATGCAAAAATGACCACTTCTTATACTGTCAATTAAATTACTTTAGTTTGACTAAGGACATGGAGCTTACCTTTTGCAGAACGATAACCTGTAGATGAATTAGAAGTAGTGCCATAAGGAACTCCTGAAAAAGGCTCTATTTTGTTAAAAAAGAGTAACTAGAGACGTATAGGTCCAGAAAGCATTTAATCTTCTTGCCTCACATATGACATAACCATGATTACTACATGATATTTGTCAGATTACCACTATTATGCATTACTAGAAGCTTTTCTAGATAACTTAGTGGAATATTCCATAAATAGTACAGTAATGATTATCAAGATTAAGTAATCAATTTTGGTCAATATATCACCATCTAGATCTCCACCTGCTTACTCTTAGGCCTATCGAATAAATGTTCTCAGTAGTGGCCAGAAGTTGA
Organism: Arabidopsis thaliana; assembly: GCF_000001735.4. NCBI lineage: Eukaryota > Viridiplantae > Streptophyta > Magnoliopsida > Brassicales > Brassicaceae > Arabidopsis > Arabidopsis thaliana. The sequence goes on along the minus strand of NC_003074.8, from coordinate 19,306,781 downwards.
AATCTGAAACTTTTATCCATTCACTATGATACAAATGAAGTTGAAAACATCAACACTCAACATAATCTAAGTTTTCGGGCAACAACATTCAACAAGCTGAAGACAATTATTTATCTATTCATCTGAAAGAGGATGATGAAAATCAAAATTATAGATGACTAGAGGAGCAATTAGCATCAATTGATAAGGGGAAATCATACACATACTTGAGTAATTAAAATCAGGAAGTATAGAGGCCATAACTATAGAGTTTGAAATAAGGGCTTATATCAATGAATTAGTTTAAATCATCTGAGAGGCACACTCAAAGTGGTTAACTATAGACACTAAAAGTCCCCAAAAACCTGAATTCTTCCTACATCACCACATGAAGTAGATAGACGTCCATGAATTTAACCAATTATAGAAGACTATTACATTAGGACTCACCATCATGGTCGAACACCACCTGCATGGACACAGTTAATTAAGTCAGTAGGGGCTATCCAACATTAAGAAAACTACAAGAACTTCATTCGATCATCACAGATATAAAGAAATGCGATGTTAAATGGATAATGGAATTTACCGCCACATGGGATGGGAGAAATTTCAAAACATCAATCAGCTGAAAATGAGAACACAATGAAACAAGGTAAGAAGTCGAATGCGAAAGTTATAACAAGAAAGATAAACTTTAGCCTTAAGGAAACATAATTATACGCAACCATGATTACTTGGTCAGCCATCGTTAATGCTACAAGAAGCTTTTCTCAACCATCAGATTTAAGTACAGTAAAAATGAACATCTGGAGAACAATACTCAAGATATCACTTACAAGAGAAAGAGATGAAAATATTGTTAAAACCCAGTCCGCATTTCCATCAGCATGAGCCAGATGACCATGATTCAACCTTGCTGCACATGCCCAATCAAATGTCAATAAGTGTGAGATCGGGAGGAAAAAAAATTAACATTTGATGTACACATGAGTAGCAGAATTACCTAAAAGCTTATAATAAGCCCTGTATATAATCGATGTCCCATCAATAAGCATCACTCTGCCATTTGAAGAAGCAGCAGTACTAGCTACTCTTTCTTCTGACTTGAAAGGATATTTTATCGACTGTGGCGTAACATCTTCACTTATAGAAGTCAATGTGCTGCCACTAGCTGCTTCATTTGAGAATTCAGAAACAGCTACGGAACTGCAATAGTACTGTGTACCACAAATGTTTATATCAACATTAGAACGAAATAATAAGTATCCTTCAGAGATCAATTTTGAGTTTATAGTAAACAGAAATGTCGCGAAAGAAACATTCAATTGATTCAGAAAATCTGTATATCAAACTAATCAGAGCCATGATTCAGATGTAGACTACATAACAAGAGTAAAAACCACATCTAAATAGCTCAGAATTGAACGATACAAGTACAAGTATCACCTTCGCAGAGCGTGCAAGGGAAGGAGAGATGAGAGAACAGTTCCGATTACACAAGTTTCCAACACTCCGAGGAAAACAGAGATTCCTCCATAGAAAACGGGAGTGATGATACAGATGCAGCGTCATGACGTCACTGAAAGTACTGTCATGAAGAAGAAGAGCGTTTAACCTTAGCGGAGGAAACACATTCACCATGAATCAAAACCAAAAATCGAAGAAGCGAGCGAGAATCCGAAAGCAATCGAAGAAAGGATTTTGAAAGAACCTTCCAAAAATGAGAAAGGGTTTTTACAAGGACGACGAAGAAGGAGGATTTTACCGCTTTCTGCGTATCCGTGTCTTCCTCGGAACAAAATCTTCTGCCTCCCAAAAATTTAGCAGAGTTGAATTTAGAAAACTCCAAATTGGGCCCAATAATTAATCAGCCCATATAAATAAAGGCCTTAAGAGCCCATTATATAGGCTTTTGATTGTTGTTCTTCTTCTTCTTCTATTACAACAAAAACCCTTCGACAGAAGAGAAAACCCTAGCTAGAAACGACGATCCAAAGATGACGCAGAAGAGCAATCAGTTCAAGGGCCAACAGAAGAGGAAGACTATTGCTCCTAATCGCCATGGCAAATCCATTCAAACTCGCAAAGGTATTCACTTTTTTTTTACTTCACACAAATCCCTTTCGATTTTGATTTCTCAGATTTTATCATCTTCTTGTTCCAGGGAAGAGAAATGTGAAACCAACAAAGATGACGAAAGAGATGGACACTGATCGGGTAATTTCTATATTCTTCAATCTCCCTAAATTCTGAATCGATTGGATCTTTAATTGTGAGTTATTGGTTGGTGTTGTGTGGAGCAGGAGCTTACGAAATTCATAAACCATTGCAATGAAGTGAAAGCAACTAATGCAGCTTGTAAAGAAGGTGGTCAACTCAATATCATCAAAGCTGAATCTCAACCTGAGCCATCCAAGAAATCCGCCAAATAGACAACAAACCCTTCTTTTTTTGTTTCCAGTGTTTCAACTTTTGTAGCTCTTACACAATCCAATCGGTTTTGTCTTTAAATCAATCATTTATAATGCTATTGTTACCAATTTCGTCACTTACAAACAAGTTTATTGTTACTTTACGAGAGATTGAACTTCCATACACTTATGCATTTACCATTGTGAGCCGTTACCATCTTCTTCATCCCCATTGCTATGCAACTGATTTGAGGCCGAACTTTCCTTTCGATTTTATCAATCTCCATGTCTTGAGAAACTCTTTTTCCTCTTCTTTTCTCTATCACCACTTGGTTGTTCCTTGTTGATGTTGTGGAGAATTTATCGTCCATTATAACTCTAGATAAAACCCTTCCACTCTTCTGATCAATCATACGCAGCACACCGTCTATTCCACCAGCTACCATAACCGATGTGTCATTCCTTAGCTGTTGTATTGAGTACACGACATTAGGACTCACTCGTTTTTCCCACAATCTATCCATTTTCCTGTTAGATAATAGTTGGTTATAACGTCTTAAGATAGTGAATTAAAACTTGCATCTTTGAAAAAAACCTTAGACGACTATTTTAACATACCTGAGGTCCCAGCATGAAACATATCCACCAGTTGTTCCAATGAAGGCGAGATTAGTGCCTTGGTTAAAACAGATTGTCTGTATACCTGTAGAGAATGGAGGTTGCTTTAAGAAATGTCACTGGAGATGCAATCTGACATTGAGTTTGAGTTTACCTCCTGCAGTTATCGTGGATTTAAGAGTGGCCACTGGTTGATCCATCAAAGGGTCAGATACTGTTACTCTCCCGAGTGACGACCCACTAAGAAATAGTTGATTATCGCTTAGAGATAAGCATGTTATTGGCCCACCCTGAGTCCTGCAATTACATACATAGTTATTAACCAATCTGATAGGAAAATTGTGATTTAGCTTTCTCAAAAGAAATTGTAAACAATTTTGATAATGAAAAACCGTTCTTTTCCAGTTTCACTGTGTTGTTCCATAACACAACAGACACATAATACATAGCTTACCTAATGATCTGTGAACATGTCTTACTGTACATATCAAATACACGAGCTGTTCCATCCTCGCATCCAACTACAGCTTCTGGGTCAATGTAACTGGTTGAAAAAGAAAACATACAACTTATCAGTGTGGATAGAGAAGCCAACAACCTTACAGGGGCAGAGGGGCTAGGTAGCCATGTTGAAGTATCACACCGACTTTTGTCAGTAACATGGAATATCAGTTGATCTTTCTATAGAAACAGATAGGTTCTCAGGAACTTGATATCAGGAGAGTATCTTCTGACATACCGCATACAAAGGCCTTTAGGAAAGGTGCCTGCACGAGATGGAAAAATGCTTCTTTGTCCATTTCTCCTCCATATGCTAATGCGGGTACCAACCAAGCCAACAATCTCAACAACAACAACAACAACAGAATCAAAATACTCCCATGCTAGAGATACAACTTCCAATTTCTATAGAAAATAGCAAGATTTAGCCAAAAGGAAATATTCAGCTACAACAGGTGAGGCAAACTGTGACATGGAAACAGATTATACTGCTATACTGGTGGTTTCAGAAATTCATGTCAGTGACTTGACTGAGGTTTCTGTATCATCATTGATCATTAAATCCATTTTTAGCTCATTCCCAGTTTAAGTAATATCCATGACCTTTAGAGAAGGTTTACCTTACTCTCATCAAAATCGAAGTCAATCAAGGAAGAAGCATCAGGAAGGGAGTATTCTTCCATGCATTTGTAGCTTTTTAATGACCAGAGGCGCATAACCTGATCAAAGTAGTCAGATTAACTTAGCCAGTGCTACTTAGATAACACATACAATACCTAATCGAATTGTATACTAAAAAAAATCCTAACCTTATCACCGACACCAGTAAGAAGCAAACCTTTCTTCATTCGACACTGAGAAACCCTGACATAGAGAACATTAGAAACATGGCAAGAGTAAACAAAATCTCTGGAACATTGAAAAACAATCCCAATGGAAAAATTGCCTCACCGGTGAGAATGAGCTTCCCATCGCTCAATTTCGATTCGACCCCTTAACAATGCCATCTTGTGATGCTTCATCGCAAAATCCTCCACATCTATCTCAGCTGGACGATCAAGTGACGTGGAGCTACTGGGAGAGTCGGAACCGAGATGGTGCATCTTCCGGCAAGAAGCTTGTAGCAGCTTCAGCCTTTTGATAACAGCATTCCTCAATAAGAAAAAAGTTCGAATAAGGTCAACACGGGATTCGCAACCATGAGAAAAAAGAAGCTAGGGATTTGGATTGAAGGGAGTACCAGGAATTGCAGACGACGGTACAATGAACGAGGTCGAACAAATCAAGAAAAGAGAAGATGATGCACAGTATATCGGCGTCTAGAGATTCGATCGACGTGGGTACTTTACGTCGCATCTTTCTCGCCGACGATTCGTCGCCGGTCTCTGTTCTCCCCATTTTTTTAAACAAAACACGACTCTCAACTGAACCGATTATTCATCTATGTAAACCGAAATTTATTAAACCCTGAATTCCGAATTTATTATGATTTGAACTGTATCAATAATTTAGATATCGAAACCTTTTTTTGCGCTATTGAACGAAATTAACGAAATATGACGCGATTCCTAAAAGATTGGCCCTAAATAATATCTGATGACAAAAGAAAAAAGAAAAAATACGAAATTAACGTAATTTTATTAAAATTACTAGTCGTTGAGTCTACGAGTTCTTTTCTAGAACTGAATAGAATTACAATAAATGAGCCAATTTTTAGAAAATATTGTTTATATATGTAATGTATTGCAGTTCAGTACAAATTTTTAGTGTTAAATTATATGTTTTAACATTCGTCGCAAATCAAACATGAAAATAAATAAATAAAATTCATCTTTGTGGTTATAAACTTACTCCAAATAAACAAAAAAGTTTGGCTATTTTATAAGGGGAAACACCATTTTCACCATGTCGGAATAATCGGTAAAAAAATGTTATATCTAGCTTGTTGTTGGCACCTTATGTTCATGCATGTGAAAGTAGAAAGATCTACTTAACGATCCAAAAAATTTATGATATACAAAATACGCAATTTTTTTGGTTAGTTACTTAAATTTTAAATCCGTTTTTTTCTGTTAGTTTTGCAGATTATCCAAGAAAATCACAATTAACATTTACCTATATAATAATTACATGAATGTGAAAAAGAAAAAAGAAAAAAGAGTGTTGTGGTGTTGTTACAAAGTGTATAGATGATCAAGGGGTAAGAGGGAGAGGAGAGTTGCGGATAAAATGTTTAAAAAGAGTAAGAGCAGCCTTAGGTTTGTAAAGAGGAACTTCATGACCAGCTCCTATCACTGTGGCGTATCTAAAATTGCCTTTGTATTCCTCTGTGAAACCTCCCACCTGTCCTTCACTAAACCACGGAAGCCAGTCCGTAACAGCCGTTAGATTCATCATCTTCAGAGCGTGCATTGTAACTGTCAACGGAATCACCGTATCCGTGTCGCCAGTGTACACCCAGACTCGAAGTTGATCATGTTTCATCAGCTCTTTGAGAATAGGTAGCATCGATGCAGAATAATCCGTCTGGTTCCAATTGAATCCTGTGGCTTCATTACATAGCATCCACGTGTGCGGCAATTTCGTGACGTGCATGGAACGCTGAACGTCTTCCCGGTTTAAGTAAGCTGCTATGTATTGCATTCCGCACGGTTCATACTGCAGCACAGTGGTGCATTCTTTGGATTGGTTAGTCAACGGGGTCAACGTGGCGTTTATGCACGTAGGAGTCAATATGTTGTATAGGTTCATTTTTTTTATGTCGTCGTCGATTTTCATACTCAATGCGATGCAATCCACCTCCATTTTTGGAGTGTCAGTTGCGCAGTTTTCCTTGTAGCTAAGGAGACTATCTTGTGAGAGTAAAGCATGGCTTACTAAATAATCAAACGAACCCGTTGTTTCGACTATGTCGTTCAGAGTCGGGTTACCAATCAAAATGCCACGTAGGTTGATGAAGTTTTGGTTCTTGTTATGAACAAGGATGGTTTGTGCGAGTTGTGGAACATAGTGCCCGGCGTAACTCTCACCAGCAATGTAAAATTCTCTTCCTTTATATTCCGGAAACCTCTCCAGCCATTTCACCAAGAAGATGTATTTATCAGCTGCTGCTTTCATGTCCCCGGGATTCTCCAAATCCGACTCTGTGTTCGTGTACGAGAATCCCGTTCCTACTGGAGATTCTAAGAATAATATGTTCGCCACTGCGAATCCACACGTAAATAATACTTTTAAATTTTGCGGGAGATTCTAATAATAAATATAGTACTATCCAAAAAAAAGAAGATAGACGAAAGATTCCATAAGAAGAAGGTTTGTACCGTTGTTCCATGAATAAGGATTGGTATAGAGTGTTTTGCCGTCGCCATATATGCGGAATGGACCAAGCTCTTGAAATGCCCCATATAGGGAGGAACAACCAGGTCCTGCATATTTTAAAAATAGATATATATATAATTGTGTATGAATGTTTATGTTTTGTGGACAAAATTCATCAATTTTGTTACTTGTATGATTTCTCAACGAATAGGAAAAAACAAAAAAAAGTAGAACTAGATGGTAGATACATACCTCCGTTTAGCCATAGAACAAGGGGTAAAGACTTTTTGGTTTTGGTGGCTTCCACGAAATAATAGTACAAGGATCGACCTGCTGACTCATTCACGGTCACATAACCGCCATATTGTCTAAAACTAACTGAAGGCTGTCCGGGCAGATTCTCAATTAGATCTCTCTCCTTTTGCTCTTGTTGGTTAACACCGCTGGTGTTTTGGGGTGAAGACACGCTTAAGTGACGGATGGCATTTAAATGGTTCGTGTCAACCGACGAACCAAACCCTCGCTTCGAGCGGTACAAAAGACGGTTTAAAACATGTGTTTGGCTCGTGCAATGGATTTGTGACGCTTGAAACAATAAAAGGAGGAGACAAGTGGTTACCGACCAGTCTTGTAGTTCTCCCATTCAATTATGTTTGATTGGATCTTTATGAAAGAAAGCAGAATGAAGTTTGTATGAAAGAATTGAGACAATGAATGAACTGATTTTATGGATACATTTTTGGTTATTGACAACTATTTTAATCACACATAACCTTTTGTAACAACTTAACAATTAATTTCCCTCTGTAACTACTCCAAACAAGCTTTGCTTTTTTCAATTTTTGTAACCCTTAAAAGTTAAACCAAAACAAAAAGTTTTCAGAAAAATTGTTTCCTAAAATTTGGCAAAACAGAATTCTCTATTTTTGTAACTAATTTTTTCTTTTATTTAAGAAAACAAAGACGGAAAACTCTTTATTTTAGACTTCCGCCATGACCTTGTTTAACTGCAAGACACGAATGATCAAATTCAATATACATATCAACAAAAAGAGTGACCAAATTTACAGATCTCACACAACTTTGGAAAAATCTGTATTGGTGATAATGCCAGTTATTTTGAGAAGAAATATATATAAAAAAGGAATATGTATATAGATTTTTTTTTGGTAGGCAGGAATATGTATATAGATTACAAAGCTACATATTGGTGCATAGCTAAATTTTATATAAATAATAAATCATGAACTTATTATTAATTTTATGGGAAATTTTCTAATAAGGACACCAACCTTTTTCGGAAGAAAACTACATGAACTTTTATCTTGCCTGAATAAGATGTTGTTTTTAAAATATTGTCATTTAATATATACCCCATTTAAAAAATATTACCTAATTCAAACATGTGCTTTACCAAAACAACGAAAATTTCTTCAAAACCCCCAAAATCCTTACCTTATTTTGAAATTGAAAAAAGAAAAAAAATCATCTGTAAAGTCTCATGTGGTCTCACTCACTCCCTATCAGTCCTCCTATCTCTGAAATCTCACATGAAAAACTTCACAATTTTGCAGTTGTGGAAAAACGTAAATAACTTCAAATGACATTCAGTAAAACAGCAGTGAAACAATAAAAGCAACGAAATGTATAAAAGATATTGAATATTGAATATTGAAATTCTAAATTGTTTTTGGAAGAGAAACAACGCATTATGGGCTTAAGAATTGTGTATGTGACTACTGTTGTATTGATCTTATGCTCGACAATTTCGACATTTTGGTTGCTTAACAAACTTCATTATAATTTGTTGTGTTGTATCACACACGCATATGTATGTCCATTTAGAACTTAATCATTGATTATTTAGACGTACGACGTAAACAACATTGTAAATTGGTTTATATACATATACAAAACATATCATAACCATCTTTAGATCATTCAATAACTGGACCAAAGTGTCTTATTAAGTTTATAGACCAACGTATATTGTTCAGTCAATCGAGGTGGTACAAGTTAGAAATCAGGCTGTGTGAGGGAGTGGAGTGTTACGGATAAAGCTGGTAAAGATATTAAGAGCATGTATAGGTTGGTCCGTAGGAACACTATGACCTGCTCCTTTCACAGTTACAAAGGTTAAGTTCCCTTTGTAATCCTCTGTGAACCCTCCCAGCTGTCCTCCCGTAAACCAGGGACGAAATTCCTTTACAACCGTTAGATTCATCTCCTTCACCACGGCTAATGTAGATGCAAATGGAATCTCCAGGTCCACGTCTCCATTGTAGATCATGACTCGGACACCCTCGCCCATCAGCTCGTGGAGGATAGGTATCATCGGGGTGTCTCTATCATTTTCGCTCCAATTCTCAGTCAGTTCGTTATTGCAAGAGGTCCACTCATACGGTAATTTGGTGGTGTTGGCATGTATCGCTTTTTGAACCTTTTTTCTGTTAAGATAAGCCTTCAAGTAGTCCTTACTGCACGGATCAACCTCCAAAACTGTGGTGCATTTCTTGGATATCCTGCTCAACGTGGAGTTTAGACACACAGGAGCGTATATGTTGTAAGTGTCCAAGTGCTTTTTTGCATCATCGATTGTTTTTACCGAAAGTGCGCACTTGTCATTATCATATAAGTCATCTCTTAGGCAGAATTGATTATAATTGTCCATTTGTTGTTGGGACATCAAACCATGACTTAACATAAATTCGTAGCCGTATGGATCCTGGATCGATGTGAGAAGTGATGGATTACCGATCAAAATTCCTCGTAGGTTGACTAAGGTTTTCTTGTTACGGTGAATGATGATCTGAGCAAGTTGGGGAACATAGTGGCCAGCGTAACTCTGACCGGCGATGTAAATGTCTCTTCCTTTATATTCGGGAAACCTTTCTAGCCAATTCATCAAGAAAATGTAGTTATCCTCTGCTGTTGCCTTGTCCCCTTTCTCCCCCAATTCCTCCAAATCAATTGGATTACTCGAGTACGAGAAACCTGTCGTTACAGGCGATTCTAAGAACAACACGTTCGCCTCTGCAATTCCATACGTAATCGTATACTTAATTGATCTCATGCATCATATATATCTTGTGAAAACACACTAAATTTTCTAATTAATAAAGTTTTTAAAAAGTACCGTTGTTCCATGAATAAGGATTGCGGAAAAGTTTTCTGCCGCCGCTATGTACGCGGAAGGGACCAAGCTCTAGAAATGCCCCACCTAGAGATGAGCAGGCCGGTCCTGTATTTTTATAAAAAAGTTTGTTTATAGATGGTAGAAGACTTATATCTTTTCACGTTGTAGAAGAGTCCAATAAAAAAAAAAAAGTTTGTAGAGAATCTATATTCTCTATGTGTACCTCCGTTGAACCAGATGACCAGAGGAGTAGATGTATTGGGTTTGATGGCTTCCACAAAATAATAGTACAAAAACCGACTGGATGGTTCGTTTACGGGCACATAACCGCCATACTGTCTAAAACTAACGCCGGAAGGTTGTCCGGGGAGCTTCTTGATTAGATCTTTCTCCTTTGGCGAAAGCACGCGACGAAGCACATTGAAGCTCGTATCACCTGACTTACCATCTCCTTGCTTTGACCCCTCCAAACGTTTTGAAACATGTATTCCGCTCCTACAATGGATTTGTGATGCCAAAAACAAGAATAGCAAAACACAAGTAGTCACGGACCAATCTTGTTGTTTTACCATTCTCTTATTTTGGAATCCTATGAGAATTAGGAGAAGGATTTGAAAAGAAATGGAGACGAATGGTTTGGAATATGAATGGCAGCATTTTTATAGGTTTTATTTTGGCTTTTGACAACTATTTTAATAACCCATTTAACCTTTTGTAGAAACTTAACAACAAATCCGACAAGGCCAGAACATAATAACTACCTGTCCTCCGTAGATAAAATATAACAATATTTTTTTCTTATCAAACATTGAATCCACATTTTTTTTTATCTTTTTTTAGCAGCCATTATCTATCGTTATATTTTCGAGGTTTAACTGTAACAAACTTATAAATCAAATGAAACTAATTCTTTGTAAATAATGATATAGTTGCCTAGGTTCCAATAAAAAAAAGTCGAATTTCTTCAAGTCCCTTTTGAGCGTTTAGAAACCGTCTAATAATTCTCAAATCTTAGACAATTTCCAGCTCAATATCCTCACGATTTAGCTAGTTACTTCAAGAGATCCACAAACATTTTTTTCGTGTGAAGTAGCAATAGAGGACTTTACTATTGGAGACGTAATAATGCTATCAAATGTGTAGTTACGTTTCTTGACTAATCGAAAAACTTAAGTTGAAGTCGCGATTCAGAAAATAATTATGGGGGCATCTCTCCCGTCCTCCTCTCTGGACCCTCTGGTTACTCACGTGACAGCAAGACCTTGTAGTACCACAAGACAGTAAGACACGAATGTTGATGGAGATTCAATACATATCAACACACAAAGAGTGACCAAATTTACAGTAGTCACACAAAACGTTAAAGAATCCAATTAAGATTATAACTTTTTCACCAGACTCAATTTCTAAGTACGAGAATTCACATGATTCCAAATGTATACATCATCGAGAATATATCAAAGACATTAGATCCACTAACCAAAGATCTGGAAGCAGGAACCCTATAAAAAAGTTACCCGGATCTTAGCGAGAACATCTTTCTTCTCTAGGGTTCGAGTGTCTAAGGTCTTGAGATCCATCATCTCTCTAGTATAATCATCGTCCATTGTTCTCACTCTCACAGCCAATTGAAGGATCAGATCAAAATAACAGATTCCCTGCTGGTGCAATCAGATTATTGGTCACCGGAGAATTCGACAATGCCGTTCCGAGAGAAGCGTTGCATTACAAGAGATAAGCAACCGAATCTAACTAGAGACATTATGACACAATTTTGGCCTATTAAGAGAATATCAAGGAAATGGGAATATTCATCTGCTAACTTGGAATGATGATCAGTAAAACAACAGGAATGTTATAGATTTGAACAAGTTATGTTTGGAAGAGAAACAATGCATTTTTGGGATTGAACTTTGTTTATGTAAAGTGGCTACTGCTGTATTAAATTTATGCTTGATAATTTCGAAATTTTATTTCCTTGACAATAATTAACTTAAGTATAATTTGTTGAGTGTTGTATCACAGACGCATACACATCATACTTATCATTAGATCATTCAATCAATGGACCAAAGTGTCCTATTAAGTTTATAGGGGTGGTACAAGTTAGAAATCAGGCTGTTTGAGGGAGTGGAGTGTTACGGATAAAGCTTGTAAAGATATTAAGAGCATGTATAGGTTGGTCCGTAGGAACACTATGACCTGCTCCTTTCACAGTTACAAAGGTTAAGTTCCCTTTGTAATCCTCTGTGAACCCTCCCACATGTCCTCCGGTAAACCACGGACGCCATTCCTTTACAACCGTCAGATTCATCGTCTTCACCACGGCCAATGTAGATGTAAATGGAATCACCAGGTCCACGTCTCCATTGTACAGCATGACTCGGACACCCTTCCCCATCAGCTCCTGAAGGATAGGTGTCAATGAGACATACCTATCTTTTTCGTTCCATTCCCAAAGTAGTTTCGTATTGCAAGAGGTCCACTCATACGGTATTTTCGTGGTGTTGGCATGTATCGCTTCTTGAACCTCTTTTATGTTAAGATACGCCTTCAAATAGTTCCCACTGCACGGATCAGCCTTCATTATTGTGGTGCATTTCTTGGGTTCGCTGCTCAATGTGGAGTTTAGGCACAATGGAGCGTATATGTTGTAAATGTCCAAGTGTGTTTTTTGAGCTTCTATTTTTTGGGACGCCAAATGGCACTTGTCCCAATCATATAAGTCGGAGTCCGTGCAGAATTTATTATAATTGTCCATTTGCTGTTGGGATATCAAACCATGACTAAACATAAATTTGTAGCCGAAATCATCCTGGATCTCCCTGTTAAGTGATGGATTACCAATCAAAATGCCACGCAGGTTGATTAAGGTCTGGTTGTTACGGTGAAGGATGATTTGGGCAAGTTGGGGAACATAGTGGCCAGCGTAACTCTGACCGGCGATGTAAATGTCTCTTCCTTTATATTCCGGAAACCTTTCAAGCCAATTCACCAAGAACATGTAGTTATCCTCTGCTGTTGCCTTGTCTCCTTGTTTCCCATTTATTGGAGAGTTTGAGTATGAGAACCCTGTCCCTACCGGCGTTTCTAAGAACAACACGTTCGCCTCTGCAATTCCATATGTAATAGCATACTTAGTTGATCTCAATATGTCTTGAGAATATACCTTGTTGGTTTCTAATAATATATTTTTAGAAATTATAGCTAGGTACCGTTGTTCCATGAATAAGGATTGCGGAAAAGAGTTTTGCCGTCGCTATGTACGCGGAATGGACCAAGCTCTTTAAATGCCCCACCTAGAGATGAGCAGCCCGGTCCTGTAAAAAAATAAAATATATAACTAGTTCCAAGTAAAGGAGTTTCTAGAGGGAATACATGTTCTCTATATGTACATACCTCCGTTGAACCAGATCACAAGAGGAGTAGTGTTACCGGGTTTGATGGTTTCAACGAAATAATAGTACAAAAACCGACCGGCTGGTTTGTTTACGGCCACATAACCACCGTACTGTTTGAAAGTAACGTCAGAAGGTTGTCCGGGGAGCTGCTGAATTAGATCTTTGTCCTTTGGCGAAGGCACACTTTCGCGTTGAATCACATTGAAGTGGCTCGTGTCACCTGACGAACTAACCCCTCGCTTAGGGCTTGGAAAAGGTATGTGGCTCCTACAATGGATTTGTGATGCCAAAGACAAGAACAGGAAAATACAAGCAGTCACAGACCAATCTTGTCGTTTTCCCATTCTATTATCTAGGAATCCTATGAGAATTAGGAGAAGGATTTGAAAAGAAATGGAGACGAATGGTTTGGAAAATGAATGGAAGCTTTTTATAGGTATTCGTTTGACAACTATTTTTATAACCAAATTTAACCTTTTTGCAACAACTTAACTATAAATCCCATAACATAATAACTACTTGTCCCGCCGTAAATAAAGCATATATTTATTTTTAACAAACAGTGCATCTTTTGGTTTTAACAACAATTGCATGGCGTCTTTATAACTAAATTATTTAAATAAACACATTAAATTATATTTAATTATTAAAAATAAAGTCAATTTATAACCAACTTATAAATCAAATGAAACTATATTTTTGTAAATAATTATAAAAGTTGTCTCGTCTCCCATAAAAAAAAAGTATCGAATTTCTTGAAAATTTTCCTTTATGTGTTGAAAACCGTCTGGTTATTCTCTAGGCTCAATATCCTTAGCCGATTGCTTCAAGAGATCCACATTATTTTTCTTCGTGTGTAGTAGCACTTACACATATAATAACCGATTGCAAATTTTCTTTAGATGTCCCAACTATTTTAACAATATATGGTTTAATTAGGGACTTAATCGCTTCCTAGATGATGCTAAAGACATTATATTCCGTTTCGTTGAATTATTATAATTGCTGGATTGTGAGGCATATAAAATAAATAAATAAAATCTATGTCAATACCATCTAGATGGCGTATTAATTTGTCCAAGAGTAAACGAAGCTTTACCAAGAGGAAGTAACATGTTCGCCTCTGCAAATCCACACGCAAGCGCCTTGTGTAAAATATATGTATTAAGGACTTAATTTTCATTAGGAAAATCTCTAGTGTCTAAACTTTACGTATTTACCTATATAAACTCCTGTGAGCTCTAATTGTGAATTAATACAATCATAATATTCAGTCATCTATAGGAGAGAAGAGTTTCGTTTCATGATTAATAAGATTTTAATGAAGTTCAGTTAATGAGAGAGGTGTGTCATGCATGACCCTCAATTGCCTTCAATAATGTATTGAGTTTGATGTTCGTGATCAATTGCTTTCCCTTAGAGAGCAAGTTGATCGAGGAGACTTGTTAGACCTACAATTACTAACTAATGTATAATTTGTTGATGATCGATGCATATGTATGTGCATTTAGAAGTTATAGATCATTGATTAGACGACGTAAACAACAATGGAAAGAGAAGAAAATGGTCTAGGTGAACAACAGTTTTACTTCTTGCGTAAGTCATATTTTTGGATGGTATACTACCAATATATATATATATATATATACACTAGAAAATGTCTCACGCGATGCGTGGGTAAATTTAATATAAAAATATTCACCCGCAAAAAATTAATATATATATTATAACTAAGATATATTTATTATAAACTAAGAATCTATTAGGTCTTGTGAATTATTATCTAAAATAAAAGAATATTTGTAATTAAAAGTTTTTCTAAGAAAAATAAATTGTAACCCTTTGACTATTAGATATCTAAATCGAAATTATATATATATATATATATATATATATATATATTTCATTAGCATGTGTATAACTTGTAAAAATGTCATTGTTCTATAAACTTGGTCATTGGTGATCAGAATTAATACTTATGTCTTTCTTTGATTCAAAGTAAATTAAAATGTTACAATATAACAACTTGAAGAAAATATTAACACATGAATGCATATCATTGTATAAGCTCGACGCTCATTATAGGCTCTATACCACGTCATCCATATCATTTCTATCGAACTGTAGTCTTTGTTTAGTCTGGTTTAGTCTCTACTTGCTTCATTATAAAATAAGTAAGCCATTAAACATATGAAGCATAATAAGCAAAATATGACGTAAAATCATCCTAATGTCAATTATGAACACTTGCCTTGGGTTTAGAAGACAAATTACTTTATCTAAATTCATCAAACATCACTCAAGATCTAAACAACATCTACAAACTTTAAAAACATTAAAAAGAAGTAGAAACTGAAAGTAAACAATATAATAATATACTTTGTGTCTTATGCTTTAGATCTTCTCAATCAATCATCAAAAGAAGCAGAAACTGATAGTAAACAATCAATCATGTACCGTTGTTCCATGAATAAAGATTGCGGAAAAGCGTTTTGCCGTCGCTATGTACGCGGAATGGACCAAGCTCTTGAAATGCCCCAAGTCCTACAGATGAGCACCCCGGTCCTGTATTTTTTTTTATAAAAAGTTTGTTCTTGTATAATTCTCAACGATTATAGGAAATTATACATCCTCAAAAACTAGATATTAATAGAAGACTTATCTTTTCAAGTTTTTGAAGAGTCTAATTAGATGTAAAAAAATAAAAATATATAACTAGTTCCAAGTAAAGGAGTTTTGTATAGGGAATATATATTTTCTATAGGTACCTCCGTTAAACCAGATCACAAGAGGAGTAGAACTACTAGGTTTGATGGCTTCCACAAAATAATAGTACAAAAACCGAGTGGCTGGTTCGTTGACGGCCACATAACCGCCGTACTGTCTGAAACTAATGCCGAAAGGTTGTCCGGGGAACTTCTTGATTAGATCTTTCTCCTTAAGTGAAAGCACATTTTCGCGACTAATAGAATTGAAGTGACTTGTGTCACTTGACAAACCAACTCCTCGGTTGTGGCTTGGAAAATGTGTTTGGCTACTACAATGGATTTGTGATGTTAGAGACACGTGTGTGAAATTTGGAAACAAAATAATCACTTTAAAATTAAATGTTGTAAAATTTGAGGAATCATAACATGAATATCATATTAATTACTCTTTAGTTTATTGTTCCAAATTGGTCGATTAATGCTCTTGTTCGTGGAATTTACATTTTTCTCCAATGTAGCTGAAATATCGTAAACTTTACAAAGTCGTACATATGATTGTACTTAGTGTTTACCTTAGTCTCACCAATATCCAAGTCAATCAAGAAGTAAGTCTAATTAAGTAGTTCTCTTTGGTGATTAATTAGAGTCGTTTTTAAGTTTGGAATCGATTTAGATTTTTTTCTAAATTGGTTTCTGAACATGCATCTTGCTTCACTCTTTCGGTATATTGATCATTTAAATCATGTTTTAGGACTCCAATAAACTCCTGATTCCTGAATGTACTAATTATTGTCTATTATAAGGTTTATGAAATCACTTGGACGTTGGTATTGTAGTTTGATGATTTTTTTTTTGAATGTAATGTCAAATTATATTCAAAGAGAAAAATATACGTTTGTACAACATGTGATTCGAGTGTTTGAATGAAAGAATTTAAAAGAATTGCTTCGAGTAGTTTGATGATTTTAGACTACGAGTTATCTCAGAATACGAGTTAGGAGTTGAATTTGAAGAAACAAGAGAGATGAAAGGTTTAGAAAATGAATGACAGCATTTTGTAGATATACGTCTGTCTTCATACAACTATTTTTACCTTCTTTTTTTTTTCCTTTTTTTTCGTCAACTGTTTTTACCTTACAGTGGAGTTTTAAGACGATCAGTTTTTTTGTTCTTGTTAGAAAAAACAGTTTAGTTTTTTCAATTAACACTAAGACAACATATTTAAAAACACTCTACTTTGGGTTTCTTCCATAAGTAGTAGAAAAAAAAACAAAACTATATATAATTGGATCAATGATATGGTTCATACGCATGTCTTGTGTATATGAGTCAATATCGAGAATAGGTGTTTTGCACGAAGAAATGGTGTCAATGATGAAAAGTTCCAACTCTACAAAGAGATGCTAAAAAACTTGTGATATGAGAAAGTTATGCACTAGTGCAAAAGGCTTTACATGGCATGTTTTTAGAACAAGCGGTAGTTATGAATATGATGATCCAGTCAAATACCATATGCAACCATGATGTTACAGTATATGCTTTATTATGTTAAATGAATAAATTGACCAACCCATAAGAGAAAAAACAATGGCTTCAAAGCGAAGCACTTGATTTTAAACAAATAAAAAATCATTCCACGGGTCGACCACCCACCGTCTCGACCATCATACACGGGTTTCCAATGCTTAACTCATCCCACCGTCGTGACCTAACCGACTTAGTCAACCCCGTGAGCCACCCAACCACTTCCTCCATCCCCGGCCGTTTCTCTCTACACGTTCTCACACACTTAGCCGCCACTAACCCCAAATGATTCCTCACACTTACATCAATCGGTGGTCCGATTCTCGGATCATAAATCCCACCGATTTTGCCTCTTTTTATCATCGGAATCGCCCAATCTACTATAAACGACGGCGAATATCTAACGTCGATTGCTTTTCTTCCGCTGATTATCTCTAACAACAAGATCCCGAAGCTAAACACATCAGTTTTCGTGCTTAATCTATCAGCCGTTACGTAATCTGGATCTAAGTAACCCATTGTTCCTGCAGGTGGTGTTGATTTCACTTTTTGATCATCAACATTGCATCTGATCGCTAATCCGAAATCGCCTAGCTTCGCGTTTAGATTCTTATCCATCAATACGTTTGCTGATTTTATATCTCTGTGTATGATCGGTGTCTCTTGAGAATGTAGAAGATGTACGGCTTTTGCAATCTGAAGAGCGATTTTGATTCTCTTACTCCAGCTCGAAATCGCACCGGAGTTTAAAACGGTATCTGAGTGAATCACGTCGTATAAGCTTCCGTTTCCCATGAATTCAACAACGAGAAGTGGTTCTTTGGAGTTATCGGCGCTAAAACCTAAGAGATTCACAAACCTAGGGCTACGGATTCTGGAGAGAATCTCGAATTCGTTGTGGAACTCACGGCTGATTTCTCGAGATTTCGAAGGTCTCTTGACCGCGATGTGACGTGAACCGATGACAGCTTTGTAAACGCTTCCATGGCTTCCACGTCCGAGGAGATTGTTGATGTCGAAACCTCCTGTGGCTGATTCGAGATCGCGATGGAGGAAACGACGAAGTCTAGGACGGTCTTCAATGGGAGATTCGGGAGGAGCAGAAGCTTTGCTGGAGGTGGATCCGGAGGTTGATGCGGCAGATGAAACGGCGATTGCGACGGCGGATCCAGCTTTGCAGGAGAGATAACCCATTGAATCGAGGGAAGAAGAAGATGAAAGTGAAAGGGAAAGGTGTACGTGGAGTTTAATGGCGTGAGTCGTGAGAAGTCATTTTTGTAAATTAAGGCACATTTGATTAGACTCAAGGAAGTGGAGGGGTCGTGTTTCTAATTAATTATGCCTTTTCCTAAATATTTCAAATCCACCCTTATAGTTTTTAAAAATTCTATTTCGTACTGATAAATAATAATAGTTTCAATTTACACCCTAATTTTAGTTGACGTAAATAAGATTAATCATTCAATTGGTCCCGCTTCTGCCACCTGGCACTTTAATGTTTTAGCGCGATAGAAGGTGACGATGGATGAGATGACGTGTAATAATATAATTGGCTGAACACGTTGTTAAGGAGTAGTTACTTTCGTATATAAATTCTGAAAACATAAATGGTAAAGTCGCAAAACGGGAAAAAGCTTAAACCTTTATTTACTGATTAAGTCTACCGCCGGGAAGACAAAGATGCCGACGATTTTCTTTTTCCGATATGTGTTTCTATTGGTGGTGATCTCATTGGTGGGTTTTTCGATCGCTGAGAAAGTTAACTCTTCCGGGGGAATGGTCTGGTCTAGTGTTAGAGATGAAGCCGAATTGGTAGAAGATTCCGGTGTGGTGATCGGAGAGCAAGATCAAATCGATGGTGGATTCTCTTCACTTGATGGGATGTTACACTGGGCAATAGGTAAATTTTCTTTCTCAGTGTCCTTCTTCCTCACTAATTTCATTTAGATCTGATTCTATGTTGGATATCTTCGGTTAGGTCACTCGGATCCTGCGACATTGAAGGAAGCAGCTAAAGATGCAGAGAAGATGTCTTTGGATGAGTTACAGAAGCGTCAATTAGAGTTAAAGGTACGGACTTTGTGATTTTGGTTTTTAATTTCTGATTGCTTTGTCTCTGGAAGTTCATGAAAGTGCTCTTATATAGGAGCTGGTGGAGAAGCTGAAAATGCCGTCGAATGCGAAGTTGATGCAAATAGCGATAGATGACTTGAATAATTCATCCTTGTCTCTTGAAGATCGTCACCGTGCTTTGCAGGAACTTTTGATCCTCGTTGAACCTATTGATAATGCAAATGGTAACTGGAAGCTTGTAACTTGCTATTGAATCTTGTATATATAAATGTGTTTGTGTTACAGTTTCACATGAGTCTGATCAATTGTGGCATCATTCTTTTCTTGTGTAGATTTGAGCAAATCAGGAGGGCTTAGAGTTGTAGCAGGAGAGCTTAATCATGATGACACAGAAGTAAGGAAACTAGCTGCGTGGGTGCTCGGGAAAGCTAGCCAAAACAATCCTTTTGTTCAAGAGCAGGTTTGATTTCGTTGTACTTGTAGAGCAGAACCGTGTGTTGAAGTATAAACCGTCTGAAACACATCATGTTTCTTGTTCTGTGAATTTGGTTACAGGTTCTTGAACTTGGAGCTTTAACAACACTAATAAAGATGGTAAACTCCAGCTCTACTGAAGAAGCTGTGAAAGCACTTTTTGCTGTTTCTGCCTTGATACGAAATAATATAGCTGGTCAGGACTTGTTTTTTGCAGCACATGGATACATTATGCTTCGGGTGAGCAAACCAGAAATACATCATGTCAGGTTTTGTTCATTCATTCTCTGGATTGGAAAAAAACTAACCATGTTTCGTCGTATTTACAGGATGTAATGAACAATGGGAGCTTGGATATGAAATTGAGACGGAAAGCTGTATTCTTAGTCGGTGATTTGGCTGAGTCTCAACTACAGAACACAGAGAAAGATGAACTTCCTATTTTCAAAGATCGTCTTTTCCTAAAGTCTGTTGTCGATTTGATTGTGGTGCTTGATCTTGATCTCCAAGAAAAGGTAGAACTATTACAGGGGCCTATGACCGTTTTTCTTCCTCTATGAATCTTGGCACACATCTCTTTCTAACTTATGCTACTCGGAAAATATGTTTCAGGCTCTTACAGCAATCCAAACTCTTCTTCAACTTAAATCCATAGAGCCTCAGGTTCTCAAAGAGTCCTGCGGGTTGGAAGAAGCATTAGAGAGAATGAAGCTACAGCTGGAGGAATCAATGGCGGATGAATACAAGAGAGACTATGCTGCAGATGTGGAGAGCATTCGTGGTGAAGTGGAACTGATCTTCCGCCAAAAGCTTGGACTTTTATGAACACCATGATCAGTAAGAAAGCAACTCCCTGTGCGTTAATTTCTGGTGGGAAAAGCTTTAGCTGTAGGAGTTGTAGACAAATTCTAACTGCCTTAGATAGACTTAAGATGTGTAACTTAGGCGGATCTTGCTGATCCATTTTGCATGTTATTGCCTCTACTCGAGCGGGTTTCTTCCCCTCATCTTTACTTTCATATCATGTTTGCAAGGTTTTATGTATAGTATTATGAACTTCCACAATTTTCTTGATTCGTGTGCCATGTAAATGATGGGGTTGCAGAAATGTCGGTTTTACAGTGTTAGAAAAAAATAAGTTAAAATAGAGATCACTCAAGCTTTGTCACACGGCAGGGTTAAAAAAGATATGCGGTCAGTTTCCTCCTGACCTCGACTGCAAATGCGCCTATGGCTGCGTACTCATCAAGAGCCTTCTCAACTATGTTGCACCGATTAAATTCGGGCAAGAACAGCCACAATGCCGTCACCATCACAAAAGTGAGTGTCAAAACCTGACTGATTGCTTTCGGGAATCTCCACCTACCGTTAATGGTTTTCTTGATGGCGATCTCCACGGTCGTGCAAAATCCATTTATGAGGAAGAACCACATCATCTTCCAGTCTGGCCTCAACCGTCCCATGTAGAAGAAGATGAGCTCGTGCATTATCCCAGAGACAACAAACGTCCCGAAAGCTGCAAGAATCTGGGAATAGTTCGGGCCCAAAACCGAGAACAGTTGAAGTGACGGTTCGTACACGGTTGGCCGTAAGATTCCAGTGACCATCAGGTTCCATCGTCTCCCCCAGAAATCTTGAAGTGATGTCGCTAGGTACGGCTTGTTGAACTGTGGCTCGAGCTCAAGATCCGACATGGCTCGAACCGCAGCAGCTGTGGCGGCAAGGATGATCTCAAGGGCGAAATATATGTGGATCGCGTAGAGAGTCAGCACGACTTTCTCAGGCAATTTGGTACTGTATTCGTAGGCTTTGATGATGAGAACCACAAAAACTGCCTTTATGGTATAAATCAAAGGACCCTCTGTGGATCCTTCATGGGAGTGAGTTTTTGTAGGTTTTGGGCTCAGCTGAATCTTGATGGGCAAGCAAGAGACAGCTAAGAAAATAGGGAGAGATAGGGGTTTATGGTTTGAAGAGAGAGGACCGCGCCCTAATGCAAATAATAAGAGCTTGAAATTTGCTAGCCAAGCGATGAAGAAAGCCGTGATGCCGAGTAAATGTAAGGAATATATCAAGAAAGGTACTATGAAGAAAATGAGGAAGACAGGGAAAAATAGTATGAGCCTTTTGATTCCTTTTGGAACCAATTTGGCAATGAAAAAAGTGTAACACAGTGAGATGATCACTAAACCCCATGCCTTGATGAAACTCGCCATTTTTGCTTCTTGAACTCAAATCTCGTCGGGAAGCAAGATGATGATGATAAACACGTTTACAAAACGTGTCCGCCAGCGAACACTAAATAATGATAGAGACGTGCAATAAGTTAAAATCCATGAGAAAAGTCTTCTTCTTTTTCTATACGAAACAATTTGACAATTGACATTAAAGAACCAATTCTCTTTCTTATAATATATTATTCATTGGGGTCTGGGGATATGGTAAATGGCTTTGCTTATTGTTCCGTCGTAATTTCTAGTAATAAAACCATTTCAAAGTTTGGTACAGACAAAAAAAAAAACATTTTAAGGTAATCTCAAAACCAAAAAGCCTATCAATCTTTGTACTTGGATGTTTTGTTGTTGCAAGGATTGCAGAGGAAACCAACGAGTTTCTAACTTTGATTCTCTGTAAGATTTTTCTTTCTTGGGCCATGTCAAAAAATTATAAAGAGTTGACTACTGTTTTATTCATCCACTATGTTAATCAAGAACATATTCTTCAACACCATCTTTACTTTAATCAAAAACCCTAATAATATCACCATAATTCTATGTCCCAAACAGAACAGGTGTTTTCTTTGGAGATCTTGAGTTTGGACCTCAGAATCAAAGATATATAAAGATGAATGAGGAAGAAGATAAAGATCAAGATCGAGTAACGAGAGGATGTAGTCACACTCATAGCTGTAACCCTCCAGGCCCAGAGGATGCTTCTCACTCCCACACATGCTTCCACGCTCACACTCATCTCATCATCTCTGTAATAATATCTCTTCCCTTAAGATATGGTATGTTTCTGATGATATTTTAATGGATTGTTATAGATACATATTTTTATGTTGCAGCAGGATCAGCAAGAGAATGATCATTCTGACAGTAGCAACAAGAAACGGTTATGTGGTAATAGAGAGGCAGTGAGGAAGTACAGGGAGAAGAAGAAGGCTCGCACTGCATACCTTGAAGATGAAGTGATGAGATTGCAATCTCTGAATGAGCAATTCCTTAGAAAACTTCAGAGCCAAGAAATGGTGGAAACTGAATTGATCAGACTCCGGGCTCTTCTGGTAGAGATGCAGGGGAAAATTGAAGTTGAACTTTGTAGTTTCTCGTTTCAGAAACAATGCAACGGTTCTGGTTTTGTGTTCAAAGAAGGTGATTTCTCCTACTATTTGGTTTACTAGTTGAAATTGGTTGTCAACAATCTGATACGTTGATGAAAAATTTAGCATTAAGAGGAAGAACTAGTAAATAGCTAATGAAATTTGAGCTACTGAAATTTTATTGAACAATACGAAACGCTAAAGAACTAGTTTCATTTATTTGGTTATCGTCTTAGTAAAAATCACATTTTCGAATAATGAAAACGTAAACTAATAGTAAACCATTCATCACCATCATTTTTATACAAAAGTGACCTAGACCTAATCTTGACACAATTTTGGATCTCGTGTAATCACACAGATGGATGCAACTTAGCAACAAGTAATATGATGTGTGAAGCGGCAAGAGTGGAGTGCGAGGAGGGCCAAACACTTCATGATCCTATTCAATCTTTTGTTCCTCAACCACCACCATTCTCACGTTAAGCGTTTACGGGCTGTGGTATTGTGTGTATATATATACATATGGGTTTAATTAGGGGCATAGAGGTCGGATTCCAATATAGTTAACATATACACAGATTGGTAACTTATTCTACATATGTCTATTTTAAGGGTACCAAAACATCTTGATGTGGAATTGATTTTGAAATGAAGAGGAGGATGATTGTAGATTTGTAGTTGTATGTATATATGATGATAATTGTGGGCTTAGAAGATCTTTGGGGGTCCATTTATAGATTCTCTATATGTGGGTATGGTGAATACCCAAACCAATAATAGATAAGGACTTAAGGTATGCATCATACATGCATGTGTATATCATAAATTTCAAATGCAAATGAATTCCATTGGTGTGGAATAGACTGCCCCAATCATTATTTTTTTTTTTCAATTCGCCTCAAACATTTGCGCATAATAATCATTCTCCCCCATGTAAAATTTACATGCGAATCAAATATTTCTGGATGAGTCAATGATAAGGCCGCAATGTTAGATTTTTGGGGTAAATTATTTAGCAAAGAGTATATATACTTTATAATATTGAAAACACATAATCATAGAGTGAAGTGTTAGGTGCCTCGGCTCTTGTGACTAGACTAGACCACTGCTTTTGACACCCAAAAAATAACTATTATAATCATTGCTTTCCTTTGTGGGTCATTCTTCTTTTATAAAAAGGTCCTTTCGAAATTTTAAATTTTCAAAAAATAATAATTCTTTTTTAACCCTACATTAATTTAGAACAATCATGTCTTTTCATCTTTAATCCTACCCTCTCATGAATATTTTATTAAAGCAAAAAAAAACATACTCAATACTTTGAATATGTGAAACTACGTGTGTAAGATTTTTTCTAGATAATTAGTTATGTTGCTTCAAATAAGAAACCTATGGAATTGGTCAACACATTTGACAATAAATCATATGCCCATGAGATTAATTAAGACAGATTTTAATAATGAAATGGTTTTTATTTAATTTCATGTGATCGAAGCATGCAATAATGATTGAATGAAATAAAATTCAAGTGTCTCTCACCAAACAAATAAAAGGACAATAAAAGCAGAGATTAAGCTGAGCAAATTGACAATTTGGATATGACATGCTTTTTATGTTTCCCTAATTACTCAAATTTATCTTTAAATGACAATAAAATTCTGCCGTTTCATTTTAAAATAAGCAAGTTGAAGAATAAGAAAACCAGGTAGTTTATTTAATTTTGTAATCAAACCAAAAGCTTAGCTATACTTAAAAATGTGTCCCTACCAAAATAAAATGATGAAAAATGAGAAAGAGACAGTAGGAGAGAGTGGAGACCCCAGCGATACAGCTGGTCTGCATATCAATCACCGGCGCGTGACCAACACATCCCAACGGAAGGCGCGTGTATCTTTCCTGTCCGAATGAACAAAAAAAAAAAAATGGGGTTGTGTCAGAGAACGTGCAATGCAACCATCTTTTGTTTTTAATTTGCTTTTTAAAAACAGTTTATTACACAATCTCTCTGTGTTTTTTCTATCTCTCTCTTTCTTCTTCCACTCGTGAAAGAAAGACCAGAGAGTTTTCTCCTGATCCACACAACAACAACAACACAGAGATCCCAAATCCGGAAGATATCTTCTTCTCTCATAACTCAGTTTACTCAGATTCACTGAAACATACAATTAAGTGTACGTACTTCTTCTCTTTATCTTTCTCTCTTAAATTTGATGATAAGAAGAATCTAATAATATGATGACATCTTTCTTCATCTACTATTCCCAAAGGAGCAGTAACCGTCAGTCTCTCACCTGCAGCAAAATTCACTCTTCTGCTAATAATGTTCTCCACAGAGATTCATCTATTGATCATTTTGACTTTTTCAGGTAAAGTAAATTTTTATTTCTCTTTTCGGTCTAGTAAAGTTTTACTCAAACATAGAAAGTTACGATTTTTTTTTTGTTTTGTTTTCCATGGAAAAATTCTCGGCATGCAAAAACTTTTTTTTTTTTCCTAAAAAAGTATTTACCTTTTCCTTTTTTTCTCCAACTCTTTTTCTTAAAGTGTTAATTTTTTTTCTTCTTGTAAGCACGCGAGCGAGAAGAAAACAAAAAAATGAATAGAGTAGTAACTTTTTATACTATTTCTCTTTTAAAATTTTTGGTATTTACTGGTGTTTCGCAGGAACCAGAGATGAAAAATTATAGTTAAGGTTAGTAGTAGTAGATAGGTTTAATAAATTTGTAGTTAAGTAACCCAAAAAAATAACATTAAACTAAAATCCAACACTAGAAACCAGAGAGACCCTCTTAACGACAACAACCTCTCTGTACACAAGACAACAAACACTCTCTACAAAAACACTACTCTTTCCTTCTTCTTCTCTCTACTCTATTCTAATTCTAAAGAGAGAGAGAAAAGCTATGGATGGATATGAAGCTACTAGGATTGTGCTCTCTAGAATCCAAAGCTTAGACCCTGAAAACGCATCAAAGATCATGGGTCTTCTCCTTCTTCAAGATCACGGTGAAAAAGAGATGATAAGGCTAGCTTTTGGTCCAGAGACTCTTGTTCACTCTGTTATAGTGAAAGCCAAGAAAGAGTTAGGTCTCATGAACTGTTCAAGGTCTCCGTGGAGTCATCAAGATGAGTTGATTAGCCCTAAGAACAACCGTGGCTCTTCACTCAATCCAGCTTCTTTGCCCTTTTACGCTAATGGAGGAAGATCTTCTAGGGATTTAACCAACGATTTCGAGCTCATGGATGATATGAACTCCAGAAGTACTGATTTTTTGGGCTCTGTGCATGCGAGAAGCGGTAGCTGCGTTTTGGACGGTTTAGGGTATGGTGGTGATTCTGATTTAGGGTTTGGAGGTGTGCCCTGTTCTTACTTCGCTAGAGGCTTCTGCAAAAACGGAGCTAGCTGCAGATTCGTCCACAGTGATGGAGGAGCTGATTTGGTTGGCTCCCCAAGCAGAATCGAGCTTCTTAGGTCTAACTCGGTACCCCCAAGACTTGCTCACCACTTCATGACTCGCTCTTCTCTCCCTTCTTTTTCAACTAAAGGTGTTAACTTGCAGCAAAACGATGTTCAAAGGTTTGACCTTTTTCCCAACTGCTTCTTTTGTTCATTTACTGTCAAAATGTGTTTTTTATATTTATTTATTTTTGTTAAGTTGTGTAAATTTCTGTGCAGAGCTGCTGCTGCTTTGATGATAGGAGATGAATTGCAGAAGCTTGGAAGATGGAGACCTGAAAGGATTGATCTTTCTGCTATGGCTTGTCCAGCTTCAAGACAGATCTATCTGACATTCCCTGCCGACAGTAGGTTCAGGGAGGAAGATGTGTCCAATTACTTCAGGTAATTTCCAACAAAACACATTGAACTTTTATTTGGTCTGAATGTATGTTCTTGTATGTGACATAAGATGTTGTTATGGTGGTTATAGTACTTTTGGACCAGTTCAAGATGTGAGGATACCATATCAGCAAAAGAGAATGTTTGGTTTTGTGACATTTGTGTACCCTGAGACTGTTAAGAGCATTCTCGCCAAAGGGAATCCTCACTTTGTGTGTGATTCCAGAGTTCTTGTCAAGCCTTACAAGGAGAAAGGCAAAGTCCCTGACAAATACAGGTACTTATATTGCTAGTATTAGTAACTCTTATACTTTGGCCTGATTGTTCCTTGAATCCCTTGTGTTTACTGCGGTTTGTTGTGCAGAACTAACCAAACAACAGAGCGAGAACTGTCCCCAACAGGCCTTGATTCTAGCCCTAGGGACGTTCTAGGTAAACAAACACTAAAGCACTTGTCTCTTTTGGTTTTACTGAAGAACCCTTTACTTGCAGCCATACTGATTTGCTTGTTGTGCAGGAGGGAGAGGGTTTTATAACAACACTCAAGATGTGTTGTGGAGGAGTAAGTTTGAAGAAGAGATTCTTGAACTTCAGAGCAGAAGGCTGATGAATCTGCAGCTTCTTGACGTCAAGAAGCATTTCCAACTCAATTCCCCTACCAACATTCACTCTCCGAATCCTTTCAGCCAATCACTTATATCTCCACGCCCATTGTCCGTGATCAAGAGAGAGTATGATGGAGGAGAGAAAGGGAAAGGAAGTTCTAAAGAAGGATCTGATGATGATACAATGAATCTACCAGAGAGGTAGGTTTATATACAAGAGTTCTCTGCAAGGAAACTGTTTTGTGTATTTTAAGCTGAAGCTTTTTGGGGTGTTTTAGGTTGGAGGATAGCTTGCCAGATAGTCCGTTTGCATCGCCCGCTCATCATTTGCTTCTGTTTGCTGATTCTGCTGACAATAACGGATCGGATCTGTGGTCGCCTTCTTCTGATAATGATGATAATTCTACTCCTTCTACACTCTCCGACTCCTTCAACTCTTTCAACTACCAAATGCCAAGGTCCCTAGATTCAACCACACTTTATGTTTTACTCCTT
Source organism: Arabidopsis thaliana (assembly GCF_000001735.4). Taxonomy (NCBI): domain Eukaryota; kingdom Viridiplantae; phylum Streptophyta; class Magnoliopsida; order Brassicales; family Brassicaceae; genus Arabidopsis; species Arabidopsis thaliana. The sequence continues at coordinate 19,278,372 of NC_003074.8, read as the reverse complement.
CTACACACTTTAATTTCTGGTATCAAGTTGATGGTATCTAACATTGCGTTCATGAATCTTCTCAATAGGTTACCGGCGATTGGAATGTTACCCGGTAGGGGTGGACCAACCTGTCGTGTTGGGATATAAACAGGTAAAAAGAGTTAATGGATGGTGAAACACAAAATAACAATCTTGTTAGGTTAATAGTTTGTTTGTTGTGGTTGTTGTTTTTGTTACAGGAAGTGAAGTAAGAAAAGAAAAAAACTGATAAAATAGAGAGACCCTTAATAACCAAAAAGATGCAGAGGTGTAAAAAATAAAAAGCAGGAAATTTGATGTAAGAGATAGGAGAAGAGAAAGAAGGAAGATTGTTGTACCATTTCTCTAGTTTTAATGTGTTATGTGATGATGGACCACACAAGATGATGTAATATGATATGATATGATATATATAATATAGGACAAGAAGTGTAATCTCTCTAAAGATATACAAAAGAAAAGAGAGATTATCATTTGAGTTTGAAAAGTCAATATGTTCTTGTCCGTGCTAGTTATTACCCTCTCACTCTAACTACTCTCCAACTTGGGAATCCAGAGATATCAGCTTTTGGTGATTTTTTCTTCAACTATAATTTTTGATTTCTAGGTTATGCATCTTTGTCCTTAATAAATGCAACTTTGGTGAGGTGGAAAGTGTAAAAAGAGTAGGTGATATATCCATGGTTATTACCGTGATTTAAGGCAAAGAAAAGAAGAATGTTATGAACGTATGGTCGTATTATTGCATGTAAAGACTAAAGTTGTGATCGATATCCAAATTGTGTGTCCTTAATGACTTAGCAAAAGCAAGGACAGTGGTGTGTGTGGTGGTGAGACACGCGCGAGAGAGTGAGTGCCAAAAACTTAACACACAACATTACAAAAATAGTTTGTAACTTGTGGTCTACTTACAACTATGTCTCTTCTATTATGTGAAAGTTGGAAAGAAGGTGTTTTAATTCATCATATCACCACCCTATGATCAAACGAATGTGAAGGCCAAGCTCTTTTGAGGCTAATGATACAAATATATGATATGATATGTGTGTACACAACGATTTTCAAGCTTCTTATAAATTGATCCTTTTTGGGGACTAGGGTGATAGTTTTAGTATTGGCTATTCGTTGTAAAGCTAGAAGCTTAAGTATGCATGTCGCTTCCGAGATTCCGCTTAATGCTTATTTTTCTGGTCACAAAACAACTAAAATTATTGTACAGTATAAAACAAGAAGAATAAAAACAACTTCGAAATAGGAAAACAGGAGGAAGAAAATAATGGGATCCCACGAGCCAACACACAGGCCATGTGGTGTGGGGATATATATTTCAGAAGTTGTGTTTTGTGGAGACATGTCCACATATATACTTCCAATATCGGTTTTACAAATATTTATACATATGTATAAATTAGATGATACGTGAGACGTCAACTAGTTTTATGGCTAACTAATTAATCCTACCATCTACTCAAAACAATTTTCTAAAACATTTGCCAGTTTCATTACATCTTTTGCATTAAATTCTCTAAAAGTGAGCAAAAATGTTTTTACCGTTCCTTAGAGACAAAGGCACTCTCATAATTCACATCCGTACAAATAGGTAGTGGCAATTAATATTGAGGACAGTGATGAAATAAATCGATGGTAGGGATCTTTGACCATTGGTATTGGTTTCAAAGAAAGAGGCACAACACACACTTGGACTTGGTCGATTCATTAAAAATCGAACCCCAACACAACTGCAATTAAATGGAAACGAAGAGAGAGCTCAATCATCGAAGCGTGAGAGTCACGACCAACGAGAAGCGAGTGGATGTCTGGAAGAGTGGAAGCAATGGAGAGTGAGAGAAAGTTAAAAAAAATGATGTTGTCAGAGGGGGTTGAATGCAACACAACGTGCAATTTACCTTTTATTGTCTTAAGATTGGGCCCATTTTCTCTTTTTTCTTCTCTCGTTTTTTTTTTTTTGTATTCTTTTCAAAATATAGCAATTTCTACGAAAGTAGAGTAGAAAGATCTGTTTGAGTAAAAATAGCATTATTAAGAGCGAATCGAATGTGGAAGGCGACGTCATTTTACTGATTGGTGTAGTAGATCAAGTGAATGTTGAATTTCTTTTATACACCATTGACTTAACTAGCGTGAAGTCATTTATTTTGGTTTTAGCTCAATAGTTAATAAATACTATTGTCAACTGATAATAATTCAATAGTTATTCAATACACACATGCATAAATCAAAACTTTTTATAAAAGAATTCAAATTGTTCTCAGATATAAAATGGATTTTTTTTTTTAGCAAAAAAATTAAAGAAATATTATGGACATTGAAAAAGAGAGCTCCACAATTTGAAGTTGTTCTTGAACAAATTCCTAGGATAGGAGTCTGCTATGATTATGATCACGTGCATTGTGGTTGCTCATTTAGAAGCATTTGATTTTTTATTTAAAGAAGTTAAAAATGTAGCACGATCCAAACTATGCCAATGAACAGTGTATCATTCACACCATTTATAAATCAATTCATGATTAACTCATAAGCAATACACACCTTAATTGACCAAGAAAACATGACGATTGCAATCGACCTTTATAGCCCAATTATATATGGATTTAGTATATTGGGACCATTCATAGTTCATTTTTCCAACTTTTTAAGTTGAATGAGTTGAATCATTTTTCTTACTTATTCATCTTAAGTGGTAAAAAAATTGGATGAATGGTCATTCAACTCTTTCAATTTTTTAAATTTTAGGCAACCATTTCCACCCTTAAAGGTTATGTAGTCAAAGGTAATGCAATCATTCCTTTTAGTAAGATTTTCGTGTAATATCTAACGAGAGATGTTTAATTTGTAACGAATAATGACTAATAAGTTAATTTCATGGAAGTAATTATTCAGTTTAAAATGGCTTTTACTAATTCAAAAATGTTTATAAATGTATTCACAAAAAAAAAAAAAAACATTTTATAGCCTAATTATATGTGGACCTATTATATTAGGCCCATTTATAGCCCACACGAAATGAAATCGGGCCGTTACAGAACCGGAAGTTGAATAGACGACACCACCGACCGAATTCACTGCTCTCTTCTCCAATTTCCAATTTCCAATTCGTTTGCTTCATCAGCTCCCAAATTCTCCCGCTGACCCCTAAGTTCTACAAAATCCATCATCGTCGATTGAGATTCTTTATGGGAAAGTGGAATCATCGATCCAGACACCACCGTCGCAGGTCTCCTGAGCGGTGGTATAGCGGACGTCAATCTTCTTCTTCTTCAGGTATTCTCCTTGTTGATCTTAATCTCCACTCTTAATTTGCTTAATTCTGTATCTTACAAGTGTTTGATTGTCAAAGTTTATTGTGAAGACGATGGGATTCCAGTTTGGGAAAAGAGATTCTGTGAAGTGATTGGATCAGTACCATGGCAAAAAGTTGTTGAAGCTAAAGACTTTAAGAGCTGGTATAATGGTAATGTTATCACTTGGGATGATTCTGCTTGCGAAGACACTTTTCACAATGAGAAGAAGCGGTTTTGGTCACAAGTTAATGGTCTTCATTGTGATGTTTCTATTCCTGATCCTGATCTTTACATTAGTGAAGTAGATTGGGATACTTTTGTTGACCCGGAACTGATTAGAGATTTAGAAAAGGCTTACTTTGCTCCTCCTGATGATGTGAATATTGGTTTTAAACGGGGGCGTGGGGATAAGAATTGGAGTGGTTGTGACACAGTGCCTGAGGCTCGTATGTTAGAAACTCCATGGAAAAATAGTGATGACATTATTGAAACGGGGAAGAAATCTAGTGGATGGAACCTAACAGAGGGTAGTTCTTGGGAAGCTAAGCCTTGTTGTGTAAACGAGAAAGCAAATGATACAGCTTCAGGGGGTTGTTTGACGACTGAGGAATGGAGGGAGAATCAGTGGATAGCCAAAGATAGGGTTAATGACAGTTGGGAGTACTCGGGCCAGGGAAAGGATGATGGATGGGATAAGTCAGGGCACCAAAACAAGAAAGTAAAAGGTTCTGAAGAGTATAAAAAGATCGACAATCCTTGGGAAGCCCAGCCTAGTTGTATAAAAGAGACAGCAAAAGATACCACTTGGGGAGGTTGCTCTGGTGAGGGATGGGAGGATAGAGGTTGGAATAATGATTCTTGGGGCAGTGGGGGATGGGATAACCGGGATTTGGGAAATCAAGGTATGGAGATGAAGGAGTGGCGTGGTAAAGGATATAGTCGAGATTTTCGGGAGCCTAAGGGTTGTAATCCATGGAAAGGTGGGTTTGTGCCTGACAATGTAGCTTTCAGAGAATCTGGGGTAAATGCAGGCGGTTGGCAAACATGTAGAGGGAGTGAGACAAAGCAAATAAATTGGGATGTGAAACGAGCCAGTGATGGTTGGGGTAGGCAAAATGACAATGCAGCTTTGAGAGAATATGGGGCAAATGCAGGTGATTGGCAAAGACGTAGAGGGTGTGAGGGAAATCAAAGAAACTGGGACGCAAAACGAACGGGTGATGGTTGGGGTAGGCAAAATAAGGAAAGAGTTGACTCATATGGCTACCATTCTAACTACAAAAACTCATGGCCTAGAAGAGATGATTATCAGAACAGGAAGGTCAATTTCTCAACTAAGTAAACCAAATGATCCATTGTTTTTTGTTATGTTTTTTTTTTTTTTGTGTTTGAAGTCTTAGCTTGTTATGGTCTGTGCAGGCAGTGTAGTTTTAGCTTAGCCATTGACTTCCATGTTAACTCAAAAGGCATGGTTTTGTGTTTCCACTTCAGAATTAGCATATGTAGAGTATATAGGAGTACCCTTTTTGATGATAATGTCTCATACATACTAAAGTATTCAAGGTTTTTGCCTTTTGAGGCTGGATTGATAATGATTGTGTTCTTTGTGAAGATGTTTTATTCACACTTTTCTTAATTGATTCCAACTTCGAAAAGAAAGGCATCTACACACATGAATACACTTATGTTTTGGCTCAATGCATTCCTTAAAAGCTTCCTCATCTCATTTTTATATTCAAAACTGAGTTATTCTGCTTTAAAGAGTGTGATTTGGAATCAACAAAGTTGGGTATATGCTTCACTTTCAAAGCAATGGGTGCGTCTGCTTTGCATGATGGTGATGGAGAAAGTTGCAAACTCTGCTTTACTATTTGGACGGTGAGCATTCCATTGCTACAGTTTCAATACAAAGCAAAGGTAACCCAAAAGCATCAGACTTTACTCTGTTCTATATCATTAGGACCAAAACAGTTGGTAGACACAAATGTTAACAAAATAAGAATTCAATTCATATAATTTCTTGAAAAAATCCCTCATGACTTTACAAAATGAATAACAAATTACAAATATAAACCAAAACGTATATGAAAACCAATCCAAAAAAAAAAAAAAAAGTACTATATCTTTCACTCATTCCTTTTGCGTCAACAATGTCTTAAAGCTTGATTTCTTCTCTTCTAAGTTGTCTTGTTTTGGTACCCACCAAACCCTGAGACTCTTGTCAAGGCCTCCACTGTAAAGCATGAAGCCAGCACCGACATTGTTTGGCGACGCTTGTAAGCATTTGACCGGACCTTCATGGCCATGTATGACTCCGAATTTACAGAGCATGCCAGTCACTTCTCTCCTCCACAACCCAATGCTCTTATCAGCCGATCCACTGCATACCATTTCCCCAACTACACACATACACAGAACTGCCATGTTATGTCCTCTTGTCTCAAACCCTAATCTCCATTCCTCAAAGTCTCCTTCTTTCTCTTTCTTCTCCCATCCGATCACAAACCCGTCTGATCCTCCTCCGTATACCCAATTACCGTCACCGGAAACCACCACCGAGTTCACTGACACCTCTGCACGACCCTCCAACGTAGCCTTCAAAACATGTAAAGAAGAGGAAGAGGAAGAAGTAGACTCAATCTGCTTTCTCTTCTCTTTCCCCCATATCTTGACCTTCCCATCTGCGGAAGCAGAGTATACCCTGCCATCTCCGGCGACAAGACCATTGATTGCGTCATCATGAGCCTTGATCGATTCAAGACACTTGAGATCCGACAGTCTCCAGACTTTGAGAGTCTTATCCCACGATCCAGAGTAGATTATCCCAGCGTGTACCGCAAGGCACGAAATGCTATCGGCGTGTTCAATCCAGAGACGCTTATGGTTCCTCCTCGTCTGAACGTAATTGCTCTGTTTCATAAACTTCCCCAGATAGTCTTTAGTCGTGGGAAGTGTATCAACAAGCCTGAAAGCATTCTCAGAGTTTCTCCGAGAAACTTTCCAAACTCTGATTCTACTATCTTGATGCGCCGTGAACACTTTGCTTCCCACGCTGACCAAAGCCTTCACAGACCCATCACCTTGTCCGAATTTCGCAAAGATCTTGAGATCAGGCTGTTGCCAAACGATGATATCTTTTCCCTGAGACGCACTCAGCAAGAACTCACCACAGAGCGCTAAGGAAGAAACAGAGCCGACATGAGCAGAGAGAACAGCGAGTGGCTTGTACGCGCCGGTGATAGGCGGACGGAGAGTGTTGAGGACGAAGCTTTTGGTGGACGCAGATGGGCTGAGAGAACCGTCGGAGTCGTTGCTGTTGCTTGTGGTTGAGGAAGAAGATGAAGACATCAAGACTCCTTCTTGGATTGATCTCACCATCGTATCAAGAGATTCAAGATTTCGTTTCTATTTTGGAACAGAGAAACCAACAAAATTGGAGCGTTTGAGGAAATGTTAAAAAGAGTATTTATTTTTAAAAAGGAGGAGAAGGTGCAACGGCTACATTGACAGGTGGCGTAGCCTCCTTTTTTTGCCTTTTGCTTATCATTTGCGCATTTTCATTAATTCGTGATATATGGCTCATGGAATCTTATAATATATGAAACCACTTCAGGAGCCTTAAATTTAATGTGTGCATATCATAGTAACGGATTGATCATTGTTCTCTTGTTTGACCAGTGATGTTAATTGGACCATATGTGGATACTGTAACGTTAAGGATTATGAAAATCAAGATATAGATATATGTATTTTTCAAGTATACGATATACCAAATTAGTTACGACAAAATGCGAATGAGTTGGTAGTAATGAGTAAACCTCAAAATACTGTTTTTTTTTTGTCAACAAACTTATGTTATTATACTTGGATGACTTAAATAAGCTAAACCGAAAAACATTGTTTAACCTCAAAATACTTATTTAATTAGTTGGTAGCATCGTTACATATTATAATTACGACTACGAGTTAGATTCTCAAATAATATTCCCAAATGGATATATTTACATCGATTGATGCATGCTTATTTGTAGTGATCGTCCCTTATGTATATTATGTTTTTATTTTATTTTTTGAACATAGTATAATATTGGTGGGAGAAGACAAAAATAAGGGAGCTCTGCCATCTAATACGGGAATCAAGATATCTGTTTTACATCAAACAAAGACTAGTGTGATGAAATGAAAGTTAAGTTAACAACAATAAAAAACAAAATTAGCTGAAAATGTAATCAAATGAGAGATCCGAATCCGATCTCCGCTAAGTAAAGCGTAGTGGGAGCGTAAATTCGCGTGAGTCTGATTCTGAATCGTATCATACATACCAAATCAAACATTAACGTTTATGATCTTACTTACCCATATCTTATTTCTTAATTTGTTTGGTTGTTTGTAAATGAGAAATACACTATGATAAGAGAAGAAGATCTAAATGAGGCATAGATCTCTAGATACCAAAACAGATAACGCCACCAACTAACATCCAATTAAGGATATATAACACGGCATCTCCCTCTTTAGTAAGCTTACGACCAAAGTAGTGTGACTAGTGCGGAACATTTTTGCAGTTAATACTACTTAGCCTCAATTCTTAATTATGACCGTATGGGACAGGGTAGGTAGGCACAAAGCGGATATTGTTTTTAATATATTTGCATCGAATTTGGTTTGTTGGATCGATAATCTTTTAATATGTATCCGCTTTTGAACTAGTCTATTCTCCGATTGTAGAATGAAACATCTATCCGAAATTCTAATTTGTAGTATTAGTGATTTGTTTTGTTTTTAACAGTATTTTAATATTTGTTTAAATTTGTAAACTTATGGTTATCCAGACTTTTTGAATCATTCAAAAGTGGAAAACAGATCGAATGGAAGTATAGAACACTACAATATATTTTCATATTTTTCTTAGCCGTAAGCCACTAATATTGGATGGACATAAACATAAGAGACCCCACAATATTTATCAGATTAAGCCTTTATTCACATTACAATGTTTCGTTCTCAACTTCTCATCATAACGTGAATAAAAGTAGGAGTTAGAATTAGAACACAACATCTCTAACAAATCTCTTATCTGCATTGCTTTGGAGAGACATGTTTGTACAAGAAGAAAAATGTTTATGGTCAGTCCGTTTTTTTCATATTGATTACCTTTTAAATCCCATTTGGTATTAAAAAAAACCCACTTCTAAGATATGTTTCGCTTTTTATGGTAACAAGACATATAACTTTTCAAAGTTACTGAATGGAATTCTTGACAGAAGTTGTTAGGACACTAAATAATGGAAAATCAAAATCAAGGGTTACATTAGAGACACGCGTACATCAATTATTTCTTAAAATGCAACTTGGTGTACGACTTTTAATTCTTGAGTCCTCAAACCCGAGCATTACTCCACCCTTTCTTTTCGCAATAATCAAGATCCTAATTTAATTCCCTATAAGTATTTTTTCTAATAACTATGAAAATAAAGAAAAATAAGCGTTGAAGTCATAAGTTTGAACAAAGACGCGTGACCTGGAATCGTGCTCAAGAAAAAATATCACAACTAATGAAAACGCAAGGTCATGAGTATTGACCTTGACCGGGCAAGAGCCTAGAGCCAAGAGGTGATGTGTACTTAAATGTGATAGATGCTCCCTTCTTCTTCTCTCATCACTAACAAATTAAGAGAAGCTGATCATCAGATTGAATCAAAGACAGACTTTGACTTTTCTTTGTGATCGAAGATATGGCGGATGCTTTCACAGATGAACAGATCCAAGAGTTTTACGAAGCCTTCTGTCTCATAGACAAAGATTCCGATGGTCTGCTTTGTTCTCTCTCTTTCTTGTTCGATTTGATACACAAATTTATTCAGAATCGATCGGTTTGATGATGTTATGATGCATGTGAAACAGGGTTCATCACGAAGGAGAAGCTAACGAAAGTGATGAAGTCGATGGGGAAGAATCCAAAGGCGGAACAACTGCAACAGATGATGAGCGATGTTGACATCTTTGGCAACGGTGGCATCACTTTTGATGATTTCTTGTATATTATGGCTCAAAACACTTCTCAGGTAAAATATATATACACACTTAAAACCGTTTAGTTATAGTAAAGATTGATAATTGTAGAGAAAAGTTAATAATGAAAAAATTGGTTGTAGGAATCAGCATCGGATGAGTTAATTGAGGTATTCAGAGTGTTCGACAGAGACGGAGATGGTCTCATATCTCAACTTGAGGTAAATAAATTGTCTAACTATTTACCAAATAGTACATTGTCCTGACATGGAAACAATAAAAAACGAGTTACATACATATATAATAAGATTAAGTGATCATGTAGATGGATATAACGAAAGAAGAGAAATTACTAAATGTTACTTTTTTGAAGACCTTGTTATTATTATCTTTATAATCTACTATCATTCACTCATTACAACACAAATTTTTGTCGCCATAAGAAACTCCATTGCTCATATGGTCTTGTTTTTTTTTTCTCAAACCGACACGGCGACAACACAACAATCGAGAGACACATAGTCACATACTACTTGAAAAATACTTCGTTATCTGAATTAAAAAGATTTATATTCAAAAATAATGCAAAAAAGATTGGTCATTTAACTTGGTCAAATGGTTATTAGCTTACTTTTATAATATAAGCCATTCTCTTAACTCTTAAGTCTTAACTATAGTTTATTTAGCCATTTCTCCTAATTTCTATAAACGAAATGCAGTTGGGAGAAGGAATGAAGGACATGGGGATGAAGATAACAGCAGAAGAAGCGGAGCATATGGTCCGAGAAGCCGACCTTGATGGCGATGGTTTTCTTTCTTTCCACGAATTCTCTAAAATGATGATTGCTGCCTCTTATTAGCATTTTGTGAAATGCCATGATTTAAGAGTTTGTTTTTGCACAATTACAACTATATTTCAATATGTTACTATATTTTCCCAACATATAATTAAAGTGTGTGTTACTGAATCAATGATTTTTTTCGGTCGATAAAAAACTATAATATTTTTCCTATCCAAAATTCGAACCAAACCAAACCAAACCAAAAGTATTGTTCTGTTTTAAACATATGTTTTTTAAACCGGAAAATCCAAACCGAACTAAACCGAGAGTAATTATCTGACTCGGTCACTCGACGGTAGCGTGCCACAATTGAACTGGTGGTCGATCCTTAACTTCCATCTTCAATCCTTGCAAAACCCTAATGAAGAAGCAGTCTGAAGAACCAAAAATCAGTGGTTTTTTAATAAGTAAATGGTGAGAAAATCTGTTGAACTGTCGAATTTGTTTATAACCTATCAGCTTTGCTATAAATTGTTTGTTCCAAATTCCAATTCAAGTCCCCATCATTGAAGGTTAAGTAGCTTTGCTTTTTTGTCTGCCGACGGTTGTTGTAGAAATTTATGATGTTCTTGATGCTTGTCACTTTCACTCATATTGAGATCTGTCTCTCGATTCATGTTTCTTCATCACAGTGGACACAAAATGACCTAGAAGCTGAGATAGTATATTTACATTGAGTAGAGCAATTTAGTACTTGCAATATTCGTTTTAGTAGTGTCTAAAAAAGATAAGGCTTTGGTTGAACTCCATTCTAAAACCCTTACGACTGATTGAGCAAGAATCTTTACATTGATTATAGCTTTGTTTCCGTGGAAAAGTTTCTACAGTCCAGCCATGCAAACAAGGCGATGGCAACATAGGAAGGAGATAGGAGATTGATTAGATTTTTTTTTTGTCAATCAACAACTAGCTGCTGTAGAAGAAACTTTAGATCAGAAAACAGAACAGCTAATCACTGCTAAAGAGTTTTCCTCTTCTTTGTCATGAGACATTCCACCATCTTGTGGATTCTTGATCTTTGTAGCAATCTTCTTGCTCATAGTTGTCTTTGCTCTCATTTTAAAGTTATTTTCTTGAAGACTAGAGATCAGAATTTTGACCGGAGAGAGTAAACCATATTACATGATTCCACTAAATTAACACTGTTACAGGTTAGAATCACGGACATGGATGATTGCTCACTCATGTGGACTTGTCTTAACACTGACCCAAATAAGCCAAAACTCCTTAATAGCATTAAATGATGTGAAAAAGAGAGATCACATTTGGAAAAAGGGTTTAGGGCAAAAAAGAGTGAAGCAGACAAAGACATCATTCAACGTCATCAATAGGTCTTTGTAAGAAGAGATCAGAGAAGAGTTTAGATGGAGTTAATAACAATCATATTTATCACATACATATACACATATATGAAAGAATTAACCATTTTTTTGTTTACACTACTACTACTACTACTTGATAACAAAATTACTGCAAATTAATTAAACAAACAGAAAAAGTTTTTTTTTTGTGACAGAAGAAAATGAGCTTGAAAGTAGAAGAAACTAAAAACAAAACCAAAAAGAAATCCATCTAGTTAGGAGGTGGAAGCCAAACTCTCATCACTAAGCAACTCTTCCCAGAAACCATCATCCAACTCTCTCTCTACCACCAGTTGATGATCCTCTTCTTCCAACATATTCCTCTGTTTTCCATGCCCTTGCATCTCCAAAGCCAAAACTTCCAATTCCGACATCGAAGAAGAACCTCTTTTCCTCTTTGCTGACTCATTATCCTCAAGCTCCTTAATTTTTTTATCTCTTTGTTTCAACAACTGATGCAAAAACGAAGGACTCTGCATTGCTCTAGCCAGAAACGACATCATTTGTCTCTGTTTCCTCTCTGTTCCTTCTATCCTCTGTTCCATAGCTTTGATGTAGCTTTTCGTTGTTTGTTGCTGCTGTCTTAGACTCACTATCTCCATCATTAGCACTTGCTTCTCTCTGCGAAGCTCGTTGCAAGCGTCATGGCTTGGTGAAGATGATGGAGTAAAAGGGTTTCTCCTCTTGATGTTCTTCAACAACTGTCTTTGTCCTAACAAAAACTCTTCGTTTGCAAATTCCCATCTCTCTGCTTCTATCTTTCTGAAACCCTGTAATTTTTTTAACATAAGTATTCAAAAACTAATCTTTTGAAAGTCTACATATTCTCACAAACATCAATAATTGGAGTGAGAACTCTTTCTATGTTTTTATATGTTAAAGAATGGAACAAGTGGGCAACGTTAAAGCTGATTAGTGAATAAACAATGGAAATTGGGATAAGATCGCTGACTGTTTCTTTTGATTATTTTAGTAAGCAAGTTGACACGAAACTTGCTTCTGGAACTTACTAAACCTTCTTCTACTCCACTAGCCATTACGGAATCTACATTTTCGATGTTTCTAGAATGCTAAATTAACAACAGATTCTGCTGTAAAAAATGACTTTTTTCCATTACCAAGTTAATTATATAGTAACATTCAGAATACTTCGCGGTAATTTTCCAGCAACAAGGGAAATGAAAGTTAAAAAAATAAAAGAAAAAAACAGAGCATTCCTCTGCTTTGAATGCTCTGTTTTGTGTTTGGTCAGAGAATACAGAGCAGAGAAGACTCACATAAGTATTGAGTTGTCTGATGAAACTTGAGAAATTGCTGTGTTTGAAATGACGAGGAAGGAGAATCGTGGAGAAAGAATGCAAATCCCAGACGACAAAACTTGTTCCTCCTCTGTTCCAAGATACGATGTGGTCAGTGTTTGGATCATCCACCATCTCAAATGTCTTGGTCAGAAATGGAGGTGGAGCATTTTCGTGTAAACCCTCCATTGGTTGTGGTGGTGGTGGTGGATCGCAGCCTTCCGGGAGAAACGGGTTCATCATCCTGAGGTAACGGGTTTTGAAAAACCCAATTGGAAATTAAAGACAAGATTCTTGATGATTTCGATTAACCAGTCTCCGAAGTTGAGTTCATCATCTTCGGATTTTGAAAAACTGGTCGGATTAAGTTCGTTTATGGCAGTTGATGGAGTGAGGAAGGTAATGTCCACGTAAGATAATTTTGAGGTGGCTTTATATAGGAAGAGTAGAAAGTGAGTGATGATATTAGATTTGATTAAAATATTTGTAAAAATTATTATTATAGTACACTCAAGTTAGAAATTAGAAACTTCTGGAAACGGTTTTGGACCTTTTTGATGCACATTCGAATAGTCGAAACTTCTGGAACTTCGTAATTGAGGACTGTACGGTATGGTTTTCACATTGTTAGTATTAGGACCCACCTTTTGTGTTTTACAAATATAAAAACAAAGAGTGATGCAAATGGCAAATTGTAATTGGGTTAAGTTTGGTTTTAATGTTGATGTGGCTGTTGTCTCATCTTGACATTTGGCTTGGGTCTAAACCGGATTGGTTAAGGCTAAAATAAAACCAACCAGAAGTACTCCAAGAGTTGATTGACAAATTCCCTGCAATTCGAAGGCCTCCATTAATTTCTGACTAGTAAATTTCTTAGGTATTTTTCTTTATAATATATAAGTTAGAGATATTTATAAAATATACACTTTTATATTAATATATGGCTACAAAACATTTCTTCTTTTTAAAGCAAAAACTTAAACCCTTAACCCAAAAGAGAAAAAATGGGTACATGCCTTAAAATGGACTACTCAGGTAATTCAGAATTGGTCGGTCAGAACAGTATCTGGAGCACAACTTCGTTGTTGTATTTTTTCTTTACATTCGTAGAACATAGTTTCTAATCAACAAAAAAATACACGAAAAAAGATAATAGTAATTCACTAGCAAACAATTTGTATATATTTTTTGTCGTTTGACCTTCAAGAATGGGTACATGTATTTAAATCAGTTTATTCTGAATTGGCCGGTTAAAACAGTATCTGGAGCAGAACTTCGTTGTTGTTTTTTTTTTACATTCGGAGAACATAGTTTTTTTTAATCAACAAAAAGAAAAAAAGATAATAGCAACGCTAGCAAACAAATTCTATATAGGTTTTGACCATACATAGAACAAATCCTAATTGGTCCGCTTGGACTCTTCCTAGAAGCTGTAGACTTCGTAGCCACCTTTTTGATGCAATCCTCAAACATGTGTCGAACAGTCTAAGTGACACTTGATGCATTACCGCGATGCCTCATGGTACGTGTTTGTACTCAACATCTGGTCTGTAGTACCAGAGACAGACAGGATGATAAAATATAGTAGAGATTTCGAATTATTTTATATTCAGCAACCTGCTTAACAAAATAATGTGGAGACATTTGATTGAACCATTTCTTTTGACTTTTTCTCCGAAAATATTTTTTAATAGTATGAATGAAGTTACAATTCGGGATTATAGAGTAGACTAGCTAGTTTAGTATTTGGTAATTGGTGCTTATCGATTAATTCTATGCGTTAATACTTTGTTACGTATAAGCATCAATTTTGATGGTCTATTTATTTATTAAACACAAAATTTCATTGTCTATTTCAAAGCAAAATCATGACATTTTTTTATTTTTTACTCCATTTTAAACAAGTCATGTTGATTTATGATATTGTTGTAGTTCCACTAAACACGTTTTTCATTTAATTGTACGTTTGGAAATAAATATGTTACTTAAAAGAGAAATATTGGCATAATATTACCTCCTCTTCGTAAAAAATTATTAAGATTTGTTATGAAAAATACTATTTGTTAAGAGACTAGTGAATTTGGATCCTCACAAGGGATGTGTACCATCAACCATGTTAGATGTATTGTCAAGGCCCAAAATGCGAATAATGGGCCTGTCTAGACCCCCAAAACATATAGTGTCATATTTAGTCCTTTTTGTTCGGCTAGCAAACAATAACCGGTCCACGGTCCACCCATGCTAGAAAAATTGTCTTGCTTTTGTTTTCTGGTTACTACGGGTGATCTCCAATATGCCATTGTACACTCGTCATTTTCTAATGCCCGCGTAGGACATGCGAAAAGTTCGAGGCAAAATTATAACGAAATTTTATGAATATGTTTTCCTAAATTGTCGAAATTTTGAATAACCTATATATATAGATTTACAGAACACTGTTGATTTTGTTTACTTTGGTTCAGAGAGAAAATTTTGGTACCAAAATCTTTTGTTTAAATAGTCATTTTATATTACTTTTAAAAATAATCGATTTGGATTTGTAACATTTGTTGACTAATTGTCCCAAATAATTATTATGGATATTTCAATCGAATTGGTATATGGCTCCATATGTTAAATCGAACAATTGCTATTTACAACTACCTGAGCTAAATTGTTTATTTAAATCGAATTAGTTAATCGGGCAAAATCAAAAGATCGTGTATTTTTATAAAATTAGTTAAGTTGATGTGATTTTATTTAAGTTACTAGCTTTGTTTGCATTTACAATCACACATAAAAAAAAAAAAATATGAAAACCAGAATTTTATTCTAGATTCTAACGTTTTCCAACAAAGAAAATAAAATTAAACTTTGTATTCTACATTTCGTAAGATGTTTATTCAAATTAGAAAGTATTGTCGCATGTTACCAAAGTCAACTTAAAAAGTTTTATCACATGTTATAAAAAGATAATAACAAATTTGAAAAATGAGCGTTGTGTAATGATACGGAGATGACTTATGAGGCACATAAATCTGAACTTATACATAATTTACTACAAACATGAGATTTTTGGTAAAACTGTTCTTAAGTTCTTTAATCAAAATCACTTGTTAAGATAATGACACTTAAAAGTAAGTTAAGTAACTAAGGTAAACTGAGATGTATAATGATTAATCCAGTTCGACCAGACATTTGCGATCCATGTGTTTATTTGACTTTATGAGACCGCCTACTTTATTTCCCATGCATATTCTTACCGAGACATCACACGACTGCCTTATTCTCCTATCCAAAGTAGTCGGTCCGAATAGAGCATGCCAAGACACAAGGAGAAAAAGGTGGATAATAATATCTGACACAAGTCACACAACCATATAACAACAAAAAGTTTGAAGCCTAAATAGTAAAAAAAAATAAAAAAAATATTGTTACTATAACATCTACTTTGCGTATAACTCTTTTAACTTTGCAGATAACTACCCAAGTACCCAACCATAAAACCTTTAGTAGAAGTCAGTGGGTCCAATGCCCCAATCCATATATTGGGAATCTCATTTTAGCCAAAGTGGATGGCACTTGAAGAAGACTTGCCCACTTTTTCAAATTATGGGGGTTACAACCAAAACTTATGATCATTGCAATTCTACATGCTTCTTTATCAAAAATAAAAAGCATGTATAGCTTAAAGGATTTATTTTGCGGTTGGAGAATTATGACTTATTTTCTTGCGATTTCAATCATTGCTGGTCACTATGGTTATTATGCACTTCTGCATAACAAGAAATTTAGGTACTATGAGAATTATTTTAGATTTTTGACAACAAGAATTTCCCATTTTGTATAACTAAGAATTTTGAGGTTAGTCTACCTTTTTGCCCGGCACCCGAACTCAATATTATATTTGCTATAAATATTAAGAAATTATGGATTCATGCAACGGTTAAATTACTAATTTCATATTTTGTATAAATATATCCTAGTCCTTATTTGACAAACAATGATATTGTAGATTCGTGTATCAACCAAAAAAAAAGCTAAAAAGAAGCAGTTTTAAAAGTCATGTCAACTCGATTTTAGTTAGTGCTCAATTAAAGGAAATCCACGCAGGTGTTTTAGTAGATTTTCTTGATCCTGTTATATCCACATCGTTTTTATGCGTTGTTGCCATATAAATTTTAGTTTATACACATCCAAATTAATTTAACTCATAGCTAGACATATGCACATGTATACAATTATATATGATGGGTCCAGCAAGTGCAACATTTGTTTCCGCATAATCTGTGTCACTTACAAATTATGCATCCCAAAAACAATGGATGCAAGTCATGTAACCATGCAACTAGAAGGTATATGTGTGTATATATATATAGCATACACATGTGTATGAAACTGTAGATTGGTAAAGGGGCCGATGTCATAGTACATATAATTGAGGTGTGATATAAGAACCCATTTATGTTGTCTGCCAGAATATCACACAAACATTTCCACAATTTCGATACTTCGATTTATATTCATACGCATAACAAAGTCAACTAGTTATATACTTATAATAAAGTCCAAATTACCAAGTGAGTGATGATTACTTCTTTTGTTTCCGAAAAGGTTAATAATCCGACAAAGGTAGAAAGATTAACAACTCGTAAAGTGGTATTAGCCTTTGAAAACCTGAAACGACAAAAGTCGTTAATACAATCAGTGCACTGGTTTCTATGTTTGAAGTGATTTCATTAGCTTCTTGGATAGAGTCATGCTTTTGGTAATTTGGATCAGTTTCCTTTTTTATCCCAGAAATTAAAGTATTGTGTTAGTGATCTGTCCTGAATGTGTGTGATTGATGCGATGTATAGTCAATTTATACAGTAATCTTGTGGTGGACGGGTGGTTGTCGGCTAATGTGTACCATCTTCATGATAACACAGGCCATTAGATGTCCTTGTAGCCCAAATTTTATAAATTTGTGCTTTAACCAAATTATATACAATTAAGAAATTTCTCCAAAATTACATCTTTCATATTCAAAATTTAAAAATTTGTATAGGGTTAATCAAATAGAAAGCCAGATCCTATAACTTAACTAGATAAGTAATTATAAAATTGTCGTATTAGGTACTTGCCCTTACTAGAATAGTTTGGTAAGAGTACCCATAATAATTATAAACTTATAATTGATAATACATGTTGACAAAAAAAATATGATTATACATGTTTTGAAAAGAAAAAAAAAACACATACTATTTGCTCCGGTTGGCATGTTCTTTTTTTTTTCTTATGACAAATTAATTAGTGATTCATTTTAACATGTAATATACTTTAAAAAAACAATTACATTCATGCAAAAAAAGTGCATAAATTTTAATCATGTTATTTATACGATACACTATATTTAATCATATCAAATTAACATTATTATGCAAACTTGCAAAGTGCATATACTTTTCATCCAAGTCAAATTCAGCAATAGGAAAAATTGTAACTCATGAACCTTTAGCTTAGCATTATTAGGTCTTTTCGTAGCAGCAACTTTAAAACTGATTCTTGTAGACTATCATTTTTAATGCTTCGACAAAATTTCGACGAATATTTTCGACAATACTTTTTTAAATAATTTTCAATAAATTTTGGTTCACGAGCAAATAATTCCACAAAATTGATTTTTGTCATAAATCATCGGAATATGCTATTTCTAACAAATTTTTCACCAATACCGTTATCGGAAATTATAATATTTATCGTAGTAAATCAAATAAAAATACAATTTCAAACGCAAAAAAATTATGACAAGCAATTTTTTATTGTGCTAATGACATACTTTCAGATTTTAACTCTTTGCTATACATTTTTTCTTTCTAATTCAACTTAAATAGTTAAATTGTAATACCTAGTACATCACTTTTATCCACGAATTGAATATTTGTAGAACATATGTCAACCTTAATTTTTTTTTGGTCTCAACTGCTTCTGCCACAAAAGCATATAAAGACTGAATCTTCGGTGACTAAACTTATAAAATTTAACTATTTAAGTGCAGGATCAAGCTAAGATATATCCAAATGTTTTGTGCGGAATAACTAAACAAGTAAGCAAGCACAAGCAAGATTTGAAAATTAAGATAGAAAGCTAACGCAGATACTAAAGGAATATATAGCAAAGCTGCAGATTTGAGACTAGGGATAATTTTCTTTAATTTAGGAATAATAACTTTTATAACTTTATGGTGTAAGTGCAAAATCTAACGAGAGATTTCAATGGATATTTCCGATGATGGAACACGAACGATTAAACATTTGTAATGGTCTAAATTTTCTATACTAAATTATATTCATGTGATTTAGTTGTCTGAAATGCACGATGATTAAATCCATTGGGATTAACTATTATAATCTATCTTAGATTCAAATTTGTATTGGTGACTTAAACGTAGTTTATTAGTATACGTTTAGTGATTTCACCAACACTTTATATTTAAGATATTATTTAGATTTCGGTGATAAATGGTAAATCTAGCAGCACTAAACAATAAACATATTCTACTTGAATGAAACATACACCATCAAGTCTTATGTTTCGCAAAGATCTATTCTATATTTGGATTTGATAGTGACGCTTAATGCACAAAACTGCAGTGTGGTTCTGGCCGACATTTTAATTTCCTACGCAAGTAAAAATCCTCATCTCAAAAAATCTCCCAAAGGTACATATGAGATATATTTAAAGTATAATTTAGATCTTGGTAATTAATATCTCATATAACTTATATATATAGTTCATGGATGTCATCTATTCATGATAATCCAAAAACCTAGCAGATCAAAAATAGATTTCTATAAATTTAGAGGACAATTTCAACTTTGCCATTAAAAAAAAACATGTTCAATAATTATAATTGTTTTCCAAGAATATCCCATAACGGACCAAGAGATATATCAATTAAGTCACTCTCTGTCATATTTTTAGATGAATTTTCATGTAACTTTAGATTTTTAAATTAGCTTCTATTGTAGGTGGCAAATTTTATGTATATCTAAATCATGGATATAAAGCCAACTAATGTTTTGTAGTTGATGCTAAATCCTCTTAAATAAGCAACGAATTGGTGATATCAGTGGAAATCCGAAATTTTGTTGCTGTCAATATTCAACAATTATTTGTAAGAAAATGTGTAAAATGCATGATTAAAGGCCAACTTATCATTAGAATTTCCTTAAGTTTCTCGGCTTGAACCTATATAAAAGAGTATCAGTAGTATTCAGTACAGGTTCTTCTCCTCCTCAAACCTAAAAGTTATTGTTCTTCTCTTCCAGTCTTTTTTTAACAGCCGTTTTACCGACCTCTATTAGAACTAAAATATGATTGATGTACTAGCGATGAAATTGTCCTTATCGTTATCTAATGATAAAACTTGTTGAACTATATGGAGCCGTCCTCAAACTTTAGAAACAAATATTCTCGTCTTCAATTATGGCGATTTAGCCATACCTTATATATTTGGTAATGTGTAACGTAACTACTTACGTAGATCGTTTTATCAACAAAGTTTAGGTAATGGAAAAAGGGCTGGATAGTTAATCTTTCTTTATTACTATTTTTTTTTTTTTTGTATTGTATGTCTAAATCTATCTCGCAGTTGTTACATGAGACTCCTCATAGTAAAAGTTTTGAGTGAGTGAAACAAAGGCCATTGTAAGTGGAGGAGGATAAAGTAATTAAGTACGTCGCAAGCTGATCCATCGTTATCTGTGAGAACTGAGAATTAAAAGAAAGAAACAAAAACAAAACAACATGTGGTGGAAAAAAAATAGTATGCAAAAACGTAAAACGCTAGGTGTCATGATTTTTGTGGTGTGAATAAATTCCATTTTCGGCAGAAGGACCTGTTTCTGCGGCTGCGATTCGGAGCCGCGTCAAATATCGCCTGTTTATATTCCGGGTCAACAACCGTCTCTCCTTATTTGACCAGAGTCCTTCTGTTTTTTTTTGTTTTTTTTTTGTGGATAAATAAACAGAATAAATTAGGGCTCGAAATACTTATGATATGTATTCCAAAAGACATAGCTTTGATCACTTAAACAAGCCACGCCTAGCTGAGAAAGAAAAGGCTTTGGCTGGTTTATAAGAAATTAATAATAACTTTCTGGCCTTTAATTTAGATAAATAGAACATTTAATTTGTAATTATATATTTTAATCATGCAAATAATAAATTATCTCAACCAACATTATAATTTTATATATCTTTGAGGTCATTATTTTTGTAAAGAAAAACGCTAGAATTGAAATATTTATTAATTTAGACGAATATAAGTTGGACAATTTAATCCATGTAAGATTAAGATTTTGTATGCCATCAATCTAACAACTTGTCTAGACAACTAATGTTTAACAATAATTTTTGATACTGCAAAATTTGTTTATGTGAAGTTACAGAACTTGTAGGAGTTAGATTGTTAACGTTACAATACTATATATAGTTGATTCACGTGTTTATAGGCAACATATCAAATTAACATGTTTGCTTTGCAGTTAAAAATTGTTCAAGAAATAAGCCAAAATTCATCGACAAATTTGGAGCTAGGGGAGATTCGGTAGGTACAAATTAAACAAAACTTATTCAAGTAATTAACAAGTAAAATAAATAATCGTTTACCACGTGCCCATCCAGCTGTGATTCCACTTCAACTTCTGACTAAGGAACGGAAAGGCATTCCAAGTTTCCTCAATTAGGCTCAACTTTTCAGAGATGAAAAGAATTAGTATGTGCAAAATAACGTATAGATTCACAGGATGATACAAAATCTTTCAATGACATGGTTAGTCAACGTAAACAAATTTGTTTTGGAAGGGTCCATAGAGATTTTTACTAAAGCAACGTGGAGTTTTCATGTGTTTGCAACCGTTACCAAAACCCAACAGTTAGTTAACAACTTTATTATAATGAATAAAAATAACACACGAGAATTAATGACATAGTGTCAAAAAGAAGAAGAACAAGCATGATATTTTATGCCGACTAAAGTATTGTGACCATTTGTTGTTGCTGAATCGTCATCTCCAACTCCTAACGTTAGGCACGTTCTTGAAAAATATCCCATAACGCAAATTCTAGATTAAGCCCGGTAAAGTAAACTTGAAAAAATTATAATATACAGGTTCTTTATTTAAAGGAAAATGTGACATGGCAGTGAGGAGAAACTAACCCATCTTCCTAATGGACAAATGTCAGCAGAGCCATACATTTATAAAGTATTTTAATGATTAAGGGGACGATGATGATGTCATCAGTAGTTGAGTTGGGGGTAGAATAGGTAATTCAAGAAATATGTGATTGAAAGTGGAAACGTAAGCTTTCTGGCTTTTGTGTCCTCTCTGAGTCTCAGTGTCGGGACAAGACATGCATCAGCATCACACATCCGTGAATCGGTGCTTTATCCTCTTCTATCTTTTTTAACTTCACGACTAGAAAATTGATTTTTAAATTTTGTTTTACACAAACTGATATTAACTACAAATTAAGAATAACATAGAAATTAAGAATAAGTTTCTAGAAATGTACATCAAGTATTGGCCGTTAAGTTTCAACATATTTATACCATCTGGCCTCAATTACAATCATAATTCATAAATAATCTTCTGACACTTAATAAGATAACTTTTCACCGAGTGATATATTCCTGAAAGTAAATTCAACGCTTTAGAATAATGTTCTTATATATTTAATTATTTACCAAATACACACTATGCTTCAAACTCCCTATAAAAAGAAGAAACCACCTTATAGCACTTCTCCTCATTCCTCACTTCCAACCGCCAAAGAAAAAAATCAAAAACTCCAACAAAAAAAACCTCCCAAACCCTACCCGAGCAGTCGCCAGATGGGCACGGAGGACTACACATTCCCTCAAGGAGCGGAGGAGCTTCACCGCCGCCACCACACGGTGGAGGCTCCACAACCTCAACCGTTCTTGAAGTCACTTCAGTACTCAGTGAAGGAAACTCTGTTTCCAGACGACCCTTTTAGACAATTTAAGAACCAAAATGCATCAAGAAAATTTGTGTTAGGCCTCAAATACTTCCTCCCGATTTTCGAATGGGCACCACGCTACAATCTCAAGTTCTTCAAATCAGATCTCATCGCCGGAATCACCATCGCTAGTCTCGCCATCCCTCAGGGCATCAGTTACGCCAAACTTGCTAACTTGCCCCCAATTCTTGGCCTTTGTAAGCGTTATACATCTTTTATTTTTATTATTTTCCTTAACAATTAACGGGTTTTTTGTGTGTGTATATACACTATTTTTTGAAGTAGCGTTTGTACTTATTGTAACTGTTTTTTTGCGTTTAGATTCGAGTTTTGTACCGCCATTGGTATACGCGGTGCTAGGGAGTTCAAGGGACTTAGCGGTGGGAACGGTTGCGGTTGCGTCTCTGTTGACAGGTGCGATGCTGAGCAAAGAAGTTGATGCTGAGAAAGATCCTAAGCTTTACCTTCACCTTGCTTTCACCGCCACTTTTTTCGCCGGCGTTCTCGAAGCCTCTCTTGGAATTTTCAGGTTCTTTTTTACTTTATTTCTCCTTAATTATTTTTGTCCTTTTAATATGGTTTTACTTATGATAAAAGTGTGAGTAATATATTCGGTCCAATGCATGTGGGAAAAGATTCCGGCATAAAAAATATCAACCAAATAGTAACTTTTTCCTTACCTTGATTCTTAAGATCTAAAAATTCATAAGCACTATGTACTATGTACTATATGAGAGTGAAATGCGTCATCGCGAGTTACGTCACGTGAAACAAGATACAAGAGCTGAGACAACAAACCAATAGGGACAAAGCTAGATAACTATTAGAAAATCACACCGTGGTATGCTCGGTTTAATACATATATACTACATGTAACAGTGGAGAATCATACTAGAATAATGTAATTACTTTACTGGTAAGTTGGGTATAATTTAATACATATCTGGCCAAGTTTATTTTGATCCCCGTATCATAATCATAGTGTGATTGATTCAAAAGCACAAGAGAGATATATAGTATATTATAGGTAGAATCTTTTATTTTGGTTCCACAAAATTTCGGTATATCTAGCCAGAACTGGATTGAAGCATAAGGTATTAACTAAGGTTGGTGAGTTTGATGATGATGTGAGTTTAATAGTGCAAACTGATAAATTGATTGTTTAGTAGCTTTAAAAATAAAATTAAGAGAAGAAAGAAATGATGAAAAGGGAATTGCAGGTTAGGGTTCATAGTGGACTTTCTATCGCATGCAACGATAGTAGGATTCATGGGAGGAGCAGCGACGGTGGTGAGTCTGCAACAGCTTAAGGGTATTTTCGGACTTAAACATTTCACAGACTCTACCGATGTTATCTCTGTCATGCGTTCCGTTTTCTCCCAAACTCACGAGGTGTCTCTCATTTCCGTTATGTTGCTAATACATCCAAAATATCATTTTCAATGTCGATGATTGTTCTCCTAATTAATACTATGAATATTCATAGTATTATTAAACAGTAAACGTCTAAACATGTGTTTGTGTTTGTTTGTTTTTGTTGTGTAGTGGAGATGGGAAAGTGGCGTTCTTGGATGTGGTTTTCTATTCTTTCTTCTCTCCACCAGATATTTCGTAAGATTATAATTGTATACCTTTATATATCAATTTAAATAAGTGACTAATTAACACATTTTATTTCGAATAGCACGCTACAATGATCTTTCGAATAATTCCATTACTTTATACTCTTCGTCTTTTTCAATCTTTCTCTAGAAAGAATAAAAAGTATACGATATGGTGGACTGAAAATGTAAATAACTACACAATCAAAACGTTATTAATTGTGTTTAATGAATGAAATGATGATGCAGAGCATCAAGAAACCAAAATTCTTTTGGGTGGCGGCGATGGCTCCTTTGACCTCAGTGATTCTTGGAAGTCTCTTGGTTTACTTCACTCACGCTGAGAGACATGGTGTTCAAGTGGTATTACTCAATTTCTAGAATCTCCTTATCTGATGATAAATAATCAAATAAATAAATTATTTCAAGTCAAGACCAAAGAGATAACGTGTATGATTTCACCGAATCTTAAGAACATTATATATTTTTAAGAAAAGAAGAAAAAGTTAGGTAGAATATTATGGTAAGAAAAAGAACAAGAAGCATGAAGTTGAAGTAGTAAAGGAATTGTGGAAAAAGAAGTGGGCTCATGGGCTTTTTGTAGTTTTGTTCGAAAGGGAGAGGAATTATCGAATAAAGGAAATTAAGGTATACCGATTGTGATTGTGCAGATAGGGGACCTGAAGAAAGGGTTGAATCCACTCTCCGGTTCTGATCTCATCTTTACTTCCCCTTACATGTCCACAGCTGTCAAAACTGGCCTCATCACTGGCATCATTGCTCTCGCTGTAAGCCCATTATCCCTTTTTCTTATTTAGGGCTTTGATAGTTATCTTATTTATTACCAAGTGTAATTAACAAATTAACTAAGGCTTTATACCTAAGGCTTAAATCACCAACACACAATATGGGAATATGATTTTCAATGGTGAAAAGTGAAAACAAAAACTCATCAAATCAAATCAAATTCATGTGTAAAATGTAGGAAGGAGTAGCAGTGGGGAGGAGTTTTGCGATGTTCAAGAACTACAACATAGACGGGAACAAAGAGATGATAGCGTTTGGAATGATGAACATCGTTGGTTCCTTCACATCTTGTTACCTCACAACCGGTACCTACACACTCACACATAGTCACATATGGTTATTAACTATGAAAGAAAAAGCTTATAATATTAATTACGACGTACCATACTATACCAGGACCATTTTCAAGGTCGGCAGTGAACTACAACGCGGGTTGCAAGACCGCAATGTCCAACATAGTGATGGCGATTGCGGTTATGTTCACACTCCTCTTCCTCACACCGCTTTTTCACTACACACCACTCGTCGTCCTCTCTGCCATCATCATATCCGCAATGCTCGGACTCATTGACTATCAAGCTGCCATCCATCTCTGGAAAGTTGACAAGTTCGACTTCCTCGTCTGCATGAGCGCCTACGTTGGGGTCGTATTCGGCAGTGTAGAGATTGGACTCGTCGTAGCGGTTAGTATATACTTTATAATGCTGAATGAGCCTAGATGCCACTGTCTTTTTTTTTTCCTTCTATTTGCGTTTGGCATTTTAACACTTGCAATATTATTAAATTCTAAAATGTTTTTTTTTTTCATGGTGATGAAGGTGGCGATATCTATAGCGAGGTTGTTGCTGTTTGTGTCGAGGCCAAAAACTGCGGTGAAGGGAAACATACCAAACAGCATGATCTATAGGAACACTGAGCAGTACCCATCATCAAGAACCGTTCCTGGTATTCTCATCTTGGAGATTGATGCTCCCATCTACTTTGCTAATGCCAGTTACTTGCGTGAAAGGTAACCTAACCCTCATTCGTATTTACATGCCAAAGATTGAAGAATGGTTTTGAATAATGTTTACTTTTCAATAAATCTACAGAATCATAAGGTGGATTGATGAAGAGGAAGAGAGAGTTAAACAATCAGGAGAGAGCAGCTTACAATATATTATACTCGATATGTCAGGTAATGCATATGATCTTGATTTTCTCTAACACTAGCTAATGTTGTTTTCGTTGGAGGCTTACTTAGTTACTCTGTGCGTGTTTGTTAACAAATCAGCTGTTGGTAATATCGACACAAGCGGTATTAGCATGATGGTGGAAATTAAGAAAGTCATTGACAGGAGAGCGTTAAAGGTAACGTAGTGCGTGTATAATACATTTTTAGGATATGTAACGCGTTTCTTCTTGTTAATATTCTTTCTTTTTTAATCCACAGTTGGTATTGTCAAATCCAAAAGGAGAGGTCGTGAAGAAATTAACCAGATCCAAATTCATCGGTGATCATTTGGGCAAAGAGTGGATGTTCTTAACGGTAGGAGAAGCAGTGGAGGCTTGTAGCTACATGCTTCACACGTTTAAAACCGAACCGGCCTCCAAAAACGAGCCTTGGAACAACGTATAGTTCCTTTATTTTTTGCTGTCGTTCTGTGACTACTCGTTATTAACTAATCCGATGTAAACTTAAATTAAAAACTGAAACTCATTTTGTAATATTGATGATGAGCCATATGCAATATATATGCACTCTTATTGTAGTGTTATGGAAGAAATTGGCGGTTCGGAATTAGACCAAATACCGGTTAATGAACAATGAAGCAAATTTGGTTTCCTTCGGTTTAAAAATTGTCAATCTAATTTCTGGGGTAAATCTTATATTTTCTTGATATATCTTAAAAGGCCACAAAAATTATAAACCCTTTGTGTTCATAAAAGCCCATCAGGATAGGAACATTCAAGGAATCTGACGATAGTAATCGTATACGTCAAGGTCCACCATACGGATGCTTTTTTGCTCAATACAAAACATGACACGTAAGCGTACAATCAGATTAGAGGCAGATTCACGATACACACGATGTACCCTTTTCACTGCTCTCGTGTATTTAAGCTCCAACCAATTATAAAACGCCGCGTAGATCCTAAGAGAAGAAGAATTCGTCGTTACGAAAACCAGTGTGGACACAAAGCAGAGCAAAGAAGACTTTTGTAAGAAAATAAACACACAACTAAAGAGATGTCGTCAACCTTGAGCAACGAAGAGTCAGGACTCGGTGATTCAAATCGTTCGACGGAAGTAGATGGCGGCGACGGAGGAAACTTCACGGCTTACGAGTCTCGATTCCAGTCGCAGCGGTTTGACTCTTCCTTCTCTAATTTTGACTCCCAACCGGAGAAAGAGTCAGACTTACCATGCGGCGATTCATCTCCTCGACCCGAAACTCAATCTCCGCCGTCGATAAATAGTTTCGATGATACAAACGATTCGATCTTGCCGCCACCATCGGCCATGGAGAAAGAGGAAGGTTTCGCTCTTAGAGAGTGGCGAAGGTAAAAGCTTTCTCTGTGCATGCAGCTTTTTGATGCTTTACTTGATTCATCACTCTGTGTTCGTTAATAGATTATATAATCTTTGAATTGTCGATTCGATTCCTTAGAGAATTTCACGAAGCTTGGATTTTTACTTAAAACCTTAATTTAGCAACTCTGGCTAATTATCCATTGACCTAGTCTAACGTTGACCAACCACTGTTCCATGGATTTTTTTAGTCTTTAAAATAGTAAATTACAAATAGAACATTGGTTTTGTCGTCCATGTGATTGTGGTTGATTTGATTATGTCTACTAAATAGCTTATATGAAAAGTTTTGTTGTTCGTCTTCTCAAGGCTAAATGCTCTGAGATTGGAAGAGAAAGAAAAGGAAGAGAAAGAAATGGTTCAACAAATTCTAGAAGCAGCAGAGCAATATAAGGCTGAGTTCTATAGCAAGCGTAACGTTACTATTGAAAACAACAAGAAACTAAACCGCGAGAAAGAGAAGGTAATTTGTCTATATAGTAAATCTCACCATTCTATCAAGAAACTCTGAATTCTCAGGCTTATCATTCGAGATTTGTGTTTGTTATTGGCAGTTTTTTTTGGAGAATCAAGAAAAGTTTTACGCTGAAGCTGACAAAAACAATTGGAAGGCGATTGCAGAACTCATTCCTCGTGAAGTGCCAGTTATAGAGAATAGAGGGAACAAGAAGAAAACAGCAACCATAACTGTAATCCAGGGACCAAAGCCAGGGAAGCCCACTGATCTGTCTCGTATGCGTCAAGTGCTCACGAAACTCAAGCACAATCCGCCAACTCATATGAAGCCAAAACTGCCCTCACCATCTGGAGCTGACCCGAATGTGAGTGTGAGTGAACAGGTCACAGTTACAGAGAAGTTGTAGTTGTGTATGTGACAAGTTAACTTCTTCTTGATTGATGTTAAACCGTCTTTACTTTGTTAGCTTCCCTCATGTTCAGTCTCGACTATTGTTTGTTTTGATTTCGTCTTTGGTCTTACCATTGTTGGTTTCCCACACAGTTTTCTACTTTGATGTATATATAATATATTCAATAAAACCGGCCAGAAGCACAACAGATTTTCAGCTATATCAGTTTGGTTTGATTTCGTATAGTTTGAATTAGATAGAAACATGATTCTTGTGAACAATAATTCAGTTTTGAGCAACAAAATCATTGGTTAAAGAATCCTTCATTATTCTCTCTTAGCTATGGATTAAAGTCTGGCCCATAATATGCCCAACAATATCCTTAATAAAGTCAGGCCCATATAAGAACCACACTAGTCACGTGAATTTTAGTCGCATCCCTTATCGTATCTGTTTGATTTGGCGCAACCGTTTTGATCGCAACCGTTCAAATCAACGACCTTCCTTCACTATTATCATTTGACCGGCTATAGGAGGTAAAAGCACCTGGGATTTACTTGACTCTTCCTTTTCCTTAACCGGCGATCGCCAATCCTAGGTTTAACAGGTAACCGGTAATAAGCATCTCTTTCTCTTTTCCTCCTCCTTCAGGCCTCATCTCTTACTCTCTCTCTGATCGTCGTCTTTTTCTTTTGATTCTGCTTTTTTCCGCTAGGTTTCTGAGATCTTCCATTCGTCTCGAATTAAGGTAACGAATTTCTCTATTGTTTTGATTTTGGATTCGAATCTCTTCGTAATTTTTGTTGTTGTTTCGAATTAGTTTCTGCGTTTTTCTCTTTATCCTCTCTATTGGGGAGAATCTGGAGCTTAGCTTGTTTGATTCGAGTTTTTATTTTCCTCTCGATTTCAATGGAAAATAGTTGTTTTAGCTAAGGATTTAGTACTTTTTGAGCTTCGAATCTGTTGTTATTCTCTCATCTGTTCCTTCGTTTTCAGTTTTTTTCTAATTTTAGGATTTTTTGCTTGCGGATTGAATTGAGTTTTTCCTTCGCCTGTTTGATTGATTGATTTTTTTTTTTTTTTTCTATTGGTAGTGTATCTGTTGATTCTGTTCTATGTTGAATGCTATGATTAATTCTTCTAAAAATCTGTGAAATTGGTTCTTACACTAAGAAATTGATTCAATTCGTTGGTTGTATAGTTGCTACGATGAAAACAGCAAAGGGGAAAGATAAAGTTAAGACCACAAAGGAAGCCTTGAAGCCAGTTGATGACAGGTTAATCCCATTATCACTTGGTAACTTAAACATTAATAACGAGAAATTATGGCTATTGAGAAAAGTATATCTTCTTGCTAAATCAGCTTTTAAAGTAGCTTTGCAAATCTGACTTAGCTGAAACAGTTAGTAATCATCATGCTTGAAGCCGTTGTTTACTTTGTAGCTTAGGTTGGACAGACTGGTTTAACATTGTTGCTTGTGATTTGGTCTCATATTTAGTTCCTGTTTAATTTTCAGAAAGGTGGGAAAGAGGAAGGCACCGGCTGAGAAGCCTACTAAACGAGAGACTCGTAAAGAGAAGAAGGCTAAAAAGGACCCAAACAAACCAAAAAGAGCTCCTAGTGCCTTCTTTGTCTTTCTGTAAGTATTTGTGTATGATTTTCACTCTAGGAGATTCTCACTTGTATTGTTGAACTTCATATAAATTCTTACTGTTTTTTTTGTTTCTTTGTTTCAGAGAAGATTTTAGGGTCACGTTCAAGAAAGAAAATCCAAATGTGAAGGCCGTCTCTGCTGTAAGCATTTGGCAGATTCCTTGATAGTTTACATGTACGGTAGTCTTTACTAGGTGAAGTCCTCATGGTCTCACCTTCTCTTTTCCTTGTCAAGGTTGGGAAAGCTGGAGGGCAGAAATGGAAGTCAATGTCTCAAGCTGTAAGTATCTTTGAAACTTCCCTGTCTGATACTGTGAGGAAAATAGTGTGAGATTGACATGAGTTTCACTTCTTCCTTTGTAAAGGAAAAAGCTCCATATGAAGAGAAAGCTGCAAAAAGGAAAGCTGAATATGAGAAGCAAATGGATGCATACAACAAAAACTTGGTAAGCCCTAAGCCTTACTCTCATATATACAAACTCGTACATAGCTAACTCTGATTTCCTTGCAATGGGGAACAGGAGGAAGGGAGTGATGAATCTGAAAAGTCTAGATCTGAGATAAATGATGAAGATGAAGCCAGTGGGGAGGTAACAATTCCACTAAGCAATGTAGAGTTTCTCTATATAATGTCTTTTATTCATGACCCATTTTCTTCTGTACCTGGTGCTTGCTTTCTGAAGATGTATGTTTGGCTTAATATTTCTCTGCAGGAAGAACTATTAGAGAAGGAAGCGGCAGGTGATGATGAAGAAGAAGAAGAGGAAGAAGATGACGATGATGATGACGACGAGGAAGAAGACTAAATCAGGGATAGAAATCAGATTTTGTATCTCAAGCTTAACTGCAGATCCTTAAGCAGAAGTAAGTATTTTGTAATTTGTGTGTGGACGAGAACTATAGATCTAAAATCGTGTGTTTTTTTGTTTTTCTTTTCCTAAGAAAGCGAAACAGTTGTTAGCATCTCTCAGGATGTCTGTTTCAGCTTTTTGCCACAACAAACAATGTACCAATGTCTGCGTTAGTGATCATCCAAACCAAAACATAAACTAATGTACATATGAAAATCTCCCTTCTCTCAGGATGTTTGTTTCAGCTTTTTGCCACAACAAACAATGTACCAATGTCTGCGTTAGTGATCATCCAAACCAAAACATAAACTAATGTACATATTAAAATCTCCCTTCTAATGTATATTTGGTCTCTCGACTCTCTCAAGGTTCTTTCAAATTCCTTCAAAATTGTTGAAATAGTAATGAATTTCCGACAGAATTTTGCCGAATATACATATTGTTCCCCAAACATGAACTAGCAAAGTGAAAAACCAAGCTATGTTTCGCTCTAATAAAATGTTAAACTAGCACTCGAGCATAAATAAATATTCTGCGGCTCCAAAATTTTCATGTGAACAATTATATTCCAAAAATGTGGTTTGTTATTGAGCTTGGTCTCGATTCCGATTATCATCGCTGATCTTTTGAAGCTGCTTCTCACTTGTGGCGATAAGGCGCTTTACCATGTCGAAGGTTGTAAGCCTAATACTGCAAAACAAACATAAACGGCAATGGATATTTAGTAGGCTTGTTCTTATTGGCAATTGTGACTAAATAATCTAAATGCATGTTCATAATTGTGTTTTGTACATGATACATCTCAGTAGTTAACAAATGCATGGAGAAAGCTATTCCTATGTTTATTAAGAGTCTAACCTGCTGTTTGGTAGAGTTTTCAATGCATTGGGTAAAAAGCCGCGGTACAAGCCTATAAGCCCATCACGGTCTATAATTCCTGCATAGCCACAATGTAAAGATGACTCAGTTCAAATCTCAAGTATTTTGCTCAAAACACAACACGAGTTGTAAGTAAATAGACCCAATCAGATTTGGATGAAGATCTTGCTCTAATGAGTTGCATGATGAAATATATTAACTTACCAGCAAATGCCTCCGGAATTGATTTGTATGGAGTTCCTCTCATTTGCATTTGCCGTCTCACAGTGTCTAGAGGGTAACATGTCAGTGTTGCAATACCAGCTGAGAGAACAGCTGTTAATAGAGACGATTGTGCCTTCTTTCTATATTCCTCCGGTAAAGACTTCTTCACCCTGTTGCCAAAACAATATTAAGCCCGGTTCAAATTTTGTTTCCGTACAGGTACTTAAAACAGATAGAAAGAAAGTTTGAAAGACTCACAGATCGAAAATACAAAAGTTTACAGCAATATATGGAGCTATCCCCACTAGAGAAGGTCCTAGACCGTAATAGAAAGATGCGATTCCTTCATCACGGAGCATACTCAAAGCAACCTGCACGAGATTACATTGCACAATGCCTATCAATAAATGCATGAACAGGAAATGATATAAATGAAAAACCATTTCACCTGAGACATTGTTCGATACCCAGGTTCGACAGCCAACCTCAATCTCAAAACATCTAGAGGGTATGTCAACTGCATAAGAATCAAAATGCAAGAATCAGAATGATCAAGTAACATATCTATATACTTGGAGCAGTACATACTTTAACCAAGTTTTACTCGAAAGCCGAAATTAGATTGAAGTAACTTTGATTAACACTTAAGAGAAGGTAAACATCATAAAACAACTACATTTCAAAATATATAAGGATTTAGTTTTCAAGAATAGCCATCATAAAGATGGAGACTTATGATGGAACCAATTGGAGGAAAGAAGTAGGGTTCTACAAATAGATAGGTAATCTTAAGAATTTGTTAACCTTAAACTTGACAGTTAATTAACGCCAACAAAAGAATAAACCCGAAAACGGATAAACAAATATAGCAAGCATGAATATATCAAACCACAATTACTTACCAAAGTAGATGTCATGCCAGCACAAGCACCAGCTGCAAGTCTTCCGATTACTGAGAGCTGATCATCTTTACCTTTGAACAAGTTCTGAATACAAAATATAGAAGCATCAGTCACATTTTCAATACAGAAATCTTCCTTAACGATGAATGCTGTCAGTTTCAATACAGATAACAAAAAAGACTAATCCAATCAAGCAAAGTTTCCTGAAGGCAGTCAAATTAACTTTTATCTTCTAACTATAGACCAAAATCATAGTTTAATATGTCATACCAGACATTACTTATCACCCCAGGGCAATACTTGTTTTCTAGGACAAGTAGCTACAGAATTTTATAACAATCATTTCTATTTCTCTTTAGTACATAATCCCAATAGCCAATAAGCTATAGATGACACAAACTCACCTTGTAACTCTCATAAGCCAAAAGCTGGACCGCACTGTAAGGTAACACTCTTATCACCTGATGTCACATTTTCAAACAGAATTATCCAATAAGTCAAGACAAAACCAATCACTTGATATAAAAAAAACAAGTCCAAACAATTACCTGAGGTAAATTTCCTTTCCAATAACCTTTAACTCCTTCTTCTTTAGCTATCAAAGTGATTGCCTACAAAATCATTTCCAGTAAGCTCTTGCATCATTTATAACATGAAAGACTAACGTACATACACACACGAACATCAACAAAAACAAACTTACCTCGATAAATCCTATCGCCTTCTTCGCACTCTGTTGTCCAAGTCTTATACCATGTGTCTGCAGATAAAACCATTTTCAGATTACTAATTGTTCTATGACGTTACAATTTCGTTAAAATTTACCGTAAATGAAAAACAATCAACCAATAGAACAAATATATATAACAAAGGAAAAATTAGAACCTGCATAAGAAGTTTGATACGGTCAAGAGGAGCAGTAACAGTTTTAGCGGCGGCTCCGGCAAGAGCACCGGCGGCAAAAATAGCTGCATCCTTAGGGACAAGAGCAAGAATAGCTAGAGGATTGTTCAAGAGCTGAGCTGTCGTCGGAGCGAATTCTCTCTGTTCGCACTTCTCCACGAGTGAAATGCACGCGAATCTACCTAAACCGAAATCTCCGCGAGCTGGATTTCGCAGAACACGGCGGCGAAACTGTTCGGCGCCGGATTTGGCCGGAGAAGAGGTTGTTATTAAGGAGGAATTGAGGGAAGGGATACGGTGAAAAGTGAGAATCGCTCTGTCTTCTTCCATGTTGTAGAGAGGGAAGAAGAAGATAAGACGCAAAGGTTTTCAAAAACCTTAAGAAATGGTTTCGTCTACTTGAGATTGGTCCCACACGTTTCCTTATAAACCAAATTATAATTGAGTTAAGTTACTTTGTAAACTTAATTGGAAAAGTAGTCATTTTACTATTCATAATTTGTAAAATAGTTACTTTTCACTGTTTGATTCATACACTTACATCGTACACTACTTTTAGTGTACAAATGTATATAAAAATACACAGCGTACACTTTACATTTGTACACTAAAAGTGGTGTACAATCTAAGTGTACGAATCAAACAGTGAAAAATGACTATTTTGCAAATTATGAATAGTAAAGTGACTACTTTTCCACTTAAGTTTGAAAAAGTGACTATTTTGCCAACACACCCATTTTTATTTATATGCTTGTGTGTATGAATAAGACTAACATTATGTTAAAGCAGAACAAGAGTTTTTGCTGAATTTGTGATGAACCTCAGAAGCCACTTTCTTGTATGGTGATTTTTATTTTTGACAACATTAGTAACAATGTGTATCTCAAATGGACTCAAGGACAAGAAGGGGATGATGGTGTATATGTGAGTGTAATTGGGATCCACAACCAAAGATTGTTGCAGTGCAAGGAAGTCTTATCTTATTAGATAACTTTTTATGGCAATGCTTCCACAATTTGTTGATTGTTTCTGTTGCTGGTTTATGCTACAAGAAGTTGTTTAACATTTTTCATGCACCATGATATATGATAGGGAAAACTTCATTTTTGGTTTATTCCTCTACATGTATCTTGGGGTAAAT
Source organism: Arabidopsis thaliana (assembly GCF_000001735.4). Lineage (NCBI taxonomy): Eukaryota > Viridiplantae > Streptophyta > Magnoliopsida > Brassicales > Brassicaceae > Arabidopsis > Arabidopsis thaliana. The sequence continues at coordinate 19,243,166 of NC_003074.8, read as the reverse complement.
TAAAAAAAAAGGGTGTGTTGGCAAACTAGTCACTTTTTCAAACTTAATTAGGAAAATAGTCACTTTACTATTCATAATTTGTAAAGTAGTCACTTTTCACAGTTTGATTCGTACAGTTGGATTGTACATCACTTTTAGTGTACAAATGTAAAGTGTACGCTGTGTATTTTTTATATATATCTGTACACTAAAAGTGGTGTACAATCTAAGTGTACGAATCAAACAATGAAAAATGACTATTTTGCAAATTATAAATAATAAAGTGACTACTTTTCCAATTAAGTTTTAAAAAGTGACTAATTTGCAACTTAACTCAAAAAGAAAAAGTTGCATATACAGTATCATCAGTTAAGTCTGTAAGGTAAACGAATATATCAGAAAATATAGTCCACATTACTCAGCAAAAGAACATATAATATACAAGAAAAACTTAAAAATGCCAACAACAAACAGAAAAAGAAAGCAAACAGAAATTAATGTGATCATTTCTTAAACACCAAGAACCTCTGTCTTCATCAAGCTCCCTCCCTCATTCATGCTTGAGGAATCCCTCTGACAAAGTCTCTCCGTTTTTGGATGACGAATCAATCAAATCATAATTTGCTGATTTCTTCTCTTCTTCTTTTTTTACAAGTCATTTGATAACTTTAAGCTGAGAAAACTTCTCCCAAATTGTTCATGGGTTGAAGTCCCACGTCCAAATCATTTGGTTGGGGAATTTGGTCGACGAAGAAACACGCCGCGATGATGACATAGCATAACAATAGAACCAGTCCCTTCATGTAATGAGAAGTTCCATCCTAACCGGCCCAAAAACAAACGATAATGATTAACTAGAAAGGTCAACCAAATCAAACTTGTGTTTAAAGCAAAACGTTTTACCTGTAAAGTGAAGGCTGTGATGATAATGGCCAAAGCTAGAGAGCTAGTTTCAAGGATGTTAAAGTTGAGATCCATTTTTATTCCCAGGATCCACGCAACGATAACACTCAATGGGACCTGATGAAACACACACATTAACATTGCCTTAGATTTCTTATATTGCACGCAACATTTGTCATCTTTCAGATTTCAACATAATATAAAAGGCGAAGAAGAACTTACCACGAACAAAGAAATCTGAGTTGCAGAGCCCAACGCAACCCCTAGAGATATGTCCTGTAGTTATAATTAACCATTCCACAAAAATAGATTTCAGGCAGTGTTACATGTTGGAGTTTTATAAGATATTTTTGCAACAATTTTTTTTTTCAATGCTAAATATTGTGGGTTCATTTGGAAGAAATTCACACTAAACATAAAACCAAACACAAACAAAGAATACTTGTAAAGCAAGAAAAAAGAAAACTCACGAGCTTGTTCTTGAATGCGAAAATGATGGCTCCAGCATGCTCAGCCGCATTCCCAACAATGGGAAGCAATATGATGCTTATGAAACTCACTGATAGTCCCCATGAGTCCGATGCATCCTGACCAACATGAAACCTCCTTATTAATCTTGTGAGTTTCTTTCTTTCTTTTTCATGTTGGGATTCAAACGTATATCGACATAATCAGTACCTCGATCGTGTCCACAACATACTCTGATAGCAATGCGATGACTATTGTCATCCCAACGAGCCAAGCAAATCCGCTCCAGAATCCTATCACTGGAGTTTCTTCAACACTAACCTCATCATCATATGCATCATCATCATCCTAGATACCAATAAAATTGATTATAGATACATTTTATTCGCATGAAAACATGACGTAACTCTTAGGTACCTGTTGTGCCTCAAACAATTGGCGGTGAGTCCAGAGCTGGAAGATGAGATAAGCAATGTAAGCAATAAGCATAACTATGCTGCTTGTCCGCGACAGAGTGAGCGACATTTTGTTAATCATAGAGGTCGATACTTCGCCGGTTGCTGCATATTTTAACAATAATGGCAGCAAATGACACAACAGGCCCATAAGCAGCAAGAAGAAGTTCACATCGGCTTGTTTCTGTAACACAATCAAGAAGAGAAACATCACATAACCATCTTTGATTACCGGAATGATTATTTATATCCGGTTCAAGTCAACACGATTTACTTAGGGTTACAAACCGGTTTGGTTTGGTTCCAAATACAATTTGTATCCATGTTTCCCGGTTAGGTTATGTTAAGTTACCATATAAAATAAAATAAAACCGGAGGGTGTATATGTATGTACCCGGTCGAACCGCTGCTCGCGGCGGATATTGGCGATACCACCAAAGAAGAGGGAAGTGCCAAGAACCAAGAGAAGGTTTGAGAGAATTGAACCCAATAGAGAGTATTTCACCACTGCCACTTTGTTATTGGCCAACGCTAGTATCGCGATTATCAGCTCTGTCGCGTTTCCACAAGTCGCGTTCAACAAACCGCCCACTGCCGAAGTAAACATTAATTAGGAGATGTATGTTATTTGATTCAGAGATCATATTATATGATAAAATAATGTGTTTCGTATGAAAAGGTTACCTGTTGGACCAGTGTAGAAAGCTAGTTGCCTGCAAGAATAAAAAAGACGATCATGTTCTATTTTCTTAACAAGGGAGTATAAAATTCGTTTCTAATACAATAACGCTTTTATCAAATTATTTTGTAGAAAAGTCTAAGTGTGTAACTCTTTTTTCTGTTAAAGAAACAAAAGATTTAGCTATTTAACATCGTTTCGAAATTTCAAAAGAATCTTAAAAGTGATGATCATTCAGTCAACACTTGGAAATGTCAATTACTTTATACTAGTTACTAAACTAAAACAAACTTAACCCAACACATTTATGTCGAAAAGAATAAAATGGTAATACTATGAAATATCTCGTAGTTATCCTATAGAAAATTTGTGGGACGATAATAACTTACTCTGTCAAAAAGCTAACTCGCTCAGCTAGAGGTGTCAGCCCTATCAAGCTCAGTCCAAATATCAACGGCTGTCACATATTTTCACAAAAATAAAAATATTTTAGAGCAGTCTTTCTTTACCTTTCTCGACGAATATTTGGTAACGGATAACTACGTGTCAGAAATGCACCGGACTCCGAAAAACACAAATCATTAATTTTCTACTGACAAAAAATAGTTATCAAACACGGGATTTATGCTTGTAGAGATATGATGATCAAGTGAATATATGTATCTAGGAAGTTTGTTTTAGCGTAAGAAGAACAAGTGATTTTGTACTTAGCTACTGTTTCAGTATAGTGCAATTAACTAAAATCTAAACACTCCAACAAAGTTGTCTTCATTATTTTTTTAAATCCATAAAATTGGTTGGGAAATTCGTATCCCCTTCAACTAAAATCCTAAAAGGAAGTCATAAGGACACTGAACAAGAATTGCCTAATTTCACTACCAAACCTCACCAACACAAACAAAATTAGAGAAAGAGAGAAGGAATTGAGAAGATAACTTACACGACCGTAGTTGTAAGAATTGGCAAGAATGGCGAGAGGGATGGCGAGAAATAAGAGAGTAAGCTTAGTACCAAGAATGACTTCTTGAAGATTAGAGAGAATGTTCTTGAGAGTTTTGCATGGAACTTTCTGAACCAATCTCAGGTCTGATTTCTTCCTTAGCGACGATGAAGACATGTTGTGTGCTGTTCTCCCATGTCGCAGCTCCCTGCTCGAGCCTTTCGCGGTCACGTTTGCGTTTCCGTTCTCGGCGATTGCTGCCCATGGCTCCACGATACTTCCCATGTTTTAAGACGTTTTGATTCTACTACATCTGTTTGTGTTGCGTCAGGTTTTTTATATATAGGTGGCGACTACGTGTTATTGTTTTGGTTTATGTTGGGTCCATCTATGTACGCAGCTTCCCGGAAGTTTCCTTTTTGTTTTTTTCTGTATTTAAGAAATAATTTCTTTTGGTAGGTTTTTGCTTTGGTTTGACGAAAATCATATTTTGGTAGGTTTGTTTAAATACGCAACTCTCATATCCTCTCTATTTAGGGAAATTTGTATTGAGTAATCAACTAGTAATAGATAACTAATAAGTGAGACGACACAAAATTTGAGGGTACCTAGATAAATGGGCGTTCGTACGACTATTGTATTGAGGAAGGTACTAGACTACTAGTTAGTTGATTCTCTAGAAAGGGTAACTTGATTCTATAGATTGACGAGTAAGAAAAAAAGTTACAGTTAGATAATTGTATTCAATTCAAAATGAAGATAAATAAAGTTTTTCAAGAGTCAGAATTGAACACTTTTGATTGGTATCCGACTATCCGTTTGTGATCTTAGTTGATTTCGTACTCTAGCTAGTACAATACATAATAAATATAATATATCATTTTGAGCGACATTTTTTGGTTTATTAGAAAGTTGTCGTCTATTTTTGACGTCTAATCTATAGGCAAATATAGAATTCCATTTTGCTTAAACATATGTGATTTAACATGTGATGTGCAATCCTCACTGACACGTGTATAAAAAAATCTTTAATATATACTCTTTTGTGCTTTAACTTGCCATTCTATAACAATAAATTGCATTTCATTTCTCACCGATATGTGCCGGTAACATTTCGATCTTTTGTTATATATAAGGTTCAAATAAATCTATGGTGGTCAGTGTATGTGTTTATGTAACTATATATCTCTATGTTAATTCTTTTCGTGCAAATGAATTTGGATGTATGTAAAGGACATTAACTTGAAAGAATGGATCAATGATATATCTTAACTGACTAATTATTAATGCTTAGAGTATGCTTAAACAGCTTAACTGACTAATTATTAATCGGAATTATATGTGATGATTTGACATATTTAACTTAAGAACATTGAGTTTAATGCTTTCTTTGATTTATGAGTTTGAGACTTTCATTAGTTGCATATGGCTGTATCTGTACGAAGATTCTAATGAACTTGTAAATGTTTTAAAGATAATTATATGATTATAACTACATGTGTTGTTCTGCTTGGTTTGATAATTTCAAACTTAAGATATAGTATTTGCTCGACATTAATTGATGAAAATTAGTGGGTTACGTTTTAGGTAGGTATGATATGGCTATTTATTGAAAGATAGGACAAGAAAAACAGAAGGTTAATTGTGTTGTACACTACACGTGTACTTGAAGAGGAGTGTTCCAATGTAAACTTGTGTGATGGGCTCAAAGTGTGGTAGCAGTAGAATCATCACTCGTTATCACTTTTGTTGTACCAAAAAATTTATAATTAACGCTTTGGCTTTGGCTTTTCGAAGCGGCAGCAGTTTTAGCACCAAGACATAAAGGCGATAAGCGGCTGTTTGCATTTTGGCCAATTTCGCTCATTCAAGTACACTAATAATAATTTGAAAGCTTTTCAAGTTAATTAAATTAATTTAAATATTTAAAAACTATATAATTAATCTTATTGCATTGGATTAATAGTCATATATTGATGTCTTTGGTTAATTAACAATCCTATATGATTAGTTTTTTTTTCCTTTATACATGATACAACTAAATCTGAAGTTAGAATATAACATTTACTGATCAATCATTTAGGGTTGTTATGTAAGAACTTTTTTTTTGTTTCCAGCTTGTTCCAAATCATCAGAGTGTAGTTGTTAGAGATTTGACAAGGGACATGGAATCAAAAGAGAATATCCATTATCACGGAGAGACCAAGACTGGGCCAATATTAGCCAATAATTCAAATGTCTATAAATCATATAACACGTGACTCCAAAACTTATGTAGTTGTAAATTGTAACTAGTTAAGTAGCGGGTTAACATTCATACCACGATGGCTCTTATCAAAACTTGAAATAGGTAACGGTTAAGGGCGAAACTGGACTAGAGGATCGGCTGAATTTACATAACAAATTTCAAGATATGTAGGGTTCGGTTCCAGGGAGTAAAGCATACACTTAGTTTGCTTAGGAATTCCACTTGACTATTATCATCACAATCGTTTTTTATAGGGACAGAAATCTCGTAAATATTGTGGGGAAAATGATCGATCAACATCTCACATGCATGCGAGAATTACATATAAAGACCTTCCTCGAAATTTCCTATCTCACAAGCTAACAACGATAGCTTTGTTTTTGTCCAAAACACAACTTCAAATATCACTATCTTGAATTTTAATTGTGTGATTTATATACCTTTCATATCGTTGCCCATACCATACGTATAACAAAGCTAGTGAGCCAAACAAAATATTGAGGAGACAATTTCAAAATGATTGAGAGAGTAGTGGAGCTTTCCGGAATAATAATAATAACATAGTACATGACCATTCGTACAACTGTACAAAGACACAAAGAGTTGAGTTGTGTTGTGTTGGCGTCTCTGCTTAATGATTTTAGTGAATATTTTGTTTTATTCGGAGAAAAAAAATCCGAGCTTGGAGTTATTTTTTGTGGTTTATAGATTCTTTCACCTATAGTTATTTTCAGCAACTTATAACTTATATTTCTTTTTATTTTGGTCTAACATATAACTTGTATTTAAAAATCATAAATTGAATAACACCAAAATATAACTAATAATTGTGAAATACAGCATTGTCAATTTAAATATGTAAATTATTGATTGAATAACACAACATTGTAATTGGATTCTAAAATGCAATGCAAATATCCAATCCAATAAGGCAATAACCTAGTGATATAGTTTCTGCTGCACACAGAGGGATTGGGCTAAATATTGGCAGACAATTAGGTAGCAAAATGATTAGCGTAGTTTTGACCTCTAGAGCTGATAAAAAGGGACTTGAAGTTGTAGACAAAGGCCTTTATAATCAGAATATTATATTTCATAATTCATCGGCTCCATGTGTCACAACTCTTTACATACAGATTTGTGAATACTAAAATTGGAAAACTTGGATATCTTGGTATGATTAGTACAATCCTCTATCAGTTTACTTAGTATGAAATAGGTTTTGGATTTAGCATCTAAAATCTCAAATCTTGTTGAAAACGATTGGCACTAGCTAGGATGTTACTGGTAACCTTTTGACAAGAAAGCAAGTCCCTTTTGTGGTTAATTTGTTCCTATCAGATAAGTGATTGATCTCCAATAAAGAAAGGCTCATAAGAGTTGGTTAAGATTCTTGTATAACGTTGAGTGATTATTTGATTTGGTTTGCAGGTCAATAATGCAGGGATTGCTAGTGTAATCACTGATGTTGATACTCAGAGCTGAGATGGGAAAAAGTAGGTACTAGGTAGCTTTCGTGTTTGATTTGAAACAAGCGTCATTATATTACCGATTGATACAAAGTCATCATCGCTTAGAACTTTGCGCAAAATAGAGGATAGGGTTGTGTGAATGACTCATCATATCATTATAGAGGTTAAGGAAGACAAAAGAATATTACAACATCATTACCAGAAATGGTCTTTGGTTTTTTTTCCTTCTACACATCAAACACTGATTCTCATGTCTTTTGGATTTCTACCAGAACAAACTAAACAAACACAACTCAACCCATAAACCAATAAAAAAAAGAACACAGATAACATAATCACCAAAAATAGAAAGGTTAAAAAACGAAAGATGTACAAAAAGATATGAATTCTGAATCCCAAGTTTTACCTTCTCTTGGTTTAATACTTGACGTGCACGAGAACGTGGCGTGAGAGACAGACACTAAAGACCCTATTGCGGCTTCTTCACTTTGATTCGCTATTCGTTGCCTAGGTTCAAAGACCCGTCCTTCATTAGCTTGATGCTTAGGCTATTGAATCTCCCTCTTGAGTAATGACGAGACGCCTTTCTCCAATCCGTTCCTGTTTTCATCATTGCCGCAAACTCTTCGTAGCTTATTCTCCCATCCTAATGTCAAAAATCCATGTCAGGCACAACCAGAAGAAACATTTTTACACTAACTATAGTCTCTAAGGTTCTGTTTAACGATATGAGAAGTGAACTCTCTACAGATAGTATTTCCACTACAACAGAGAAATCATTTTTGCCTTTAGTTTATGGGGACCGCTTACACAACAGACAAATGCCAAAAGAATAAAACTGAAAAAAAGTGTTTAAAGCTACATGTTTTGTCCTCAGGCTTTTAAGAACTTTTTGCAAAGCATGTTTCCATTACCTATGTGTAAAACTGTAAATTCAAATGGTTTGGTTATCATCAAACAAATAGCGCAAAAAGAAAAAAGATTTAAAGTCACATCTCCTGTCCTTTGTGCCTTTTTAGGACTTCCTCACAACTTTGGTTTCCTAACACTCTTGCAAAAGAAAGCTCTTTTGAGTTTCTTTTGAACATGATGAGATCATACCATAGACAGAAGATTTGACACTTACCTTGTCTGTGTCAACTTCTTGGAATATATCATTGGCGACATCCACACAGTCATCTCCTCCATCTTCCTTTAAGGCGTCACAAAGCTCCTGGGGCAAAATGTACCCATTTCCATCCTTGTCAAAGTAAGAGAAGGCTTTGCGGAGATGCTCATCGTTTGCTACCTTTTGCAGGTGGAGAGACACTGCTACAAATTCTCCATAGTCTAGAGTTCCTTTTCCTTTAGTATCCACCTGTTTTATACAAATTTGAATTATCAAGACAATATTTTAGTGAACCTGGATAGTGAACGTGAACAAAAAAAGATCACTGAAAAATTAAGCGGGAAGTGAATGATAAGATCATGCAAAAAGAAGTTTGACTCTACTTCTTCAGTCAAGCAATCAGTAATAAATGTACGGTGATGTAGAAGGGAAAGATATGTGCACCGCTTCAATAAGCATCTGAACTTCTGATTCCGCTAGCTGTGTACTAAAATCACGAAGTCCGGCTTTCAACTCCTCAATGGAAACTATACCATCATTATCAGTATCCATCTTGTTGAACATTACTTTGATGTCTTCTACTTCTTCCGTAGATAAAAATTCGGCAATAACCTGGTTTGAATAAGATTAGTAAAGATATCTTCCGTTTAAGAAGTGACTCATGCAAGTAATTAAGAATGAGAGTTTATCAGATAAACAAACCCTTAAAGCTTTTCTCTTGAATCGGTTCATCACTGAAAATTGCTTCAACCTCGACTTCACAACATCTCCAAGAGGAACATTGGGAGCTTTCTTTGCGTTCTGAATCCATGGGTGCTCTAGCAAATGAGAAACAATAACAAAAGCAGGAATAAGCATAAAAAAAATCTTTTGGAGTATCTCCAGATCAGTGAAGTAATTGGGAAAAGAGATAATAACAGATGCAGAGAGAAAGAGCATAAGGCAAAGGTAGCTTCTATGTACCAAGCACTTGCTTTGCAGTCAGCCGACGCTTTGGATCAGGCTCTAACATTTGTCTGACTAGATTCTTAGCGGTCTCAGAAATGTTTGGCCACGGTTCCCTCTTAAAATCAATTACTCCACGCAGAATAGCCTGAGCAACTCCCTGTTCTGACTCTGTGGTTCAAAGAAAAAACTGGCTGAAACTACAATTTACAAAAGACTAGCATGCTAAGGTATTATAAGAATCCGGCAGAGGAATCGAAAAACTAGCAAATGCTCCGGCAGAGGAAATCGAAAGACTAGAGAAGAGAGGAAGGGGTTAACAGACCTGCCCAGAACGGAGGAACTCCACACAAGAGAATATAAAGAATCACTCCAGCACTCCAAATATCTATTTCGGGTCCATAATTCCGCTTAAGCACCTCAGGTGCCATGTAATATGGACTCCCAACAATCTCAGAGAATTTCTCACCTGGTCATATGTAAGCATTACAAAAACAGCATCAACACCAAATAAACTGGTCAAAATACATCAAAGGTATGTATCAATCAAGAAACATAAATCCTACAATAAACTAGAAGCTCCCTCTATGACCCAGTATTCCACTACAACAACACTAATAATCAACAATAAAAGCTAGAGAATTGAAATCTACTTTAAAATCAAAAGCAGTAACAGACCTGGCTTGAAGAAAATCGACAATCCAAAATCAATAGCTTTCAAAGGCGAGTTCTCCTTCTTATTAGCAAACAAAAAGTTCTCGGGCTTCAAATCTCTATGAATCACACCATGCTTATGACAAAGCTGCACAACCTCAACAATAGTCTTAGTAACACCAGCAGCAGCACGCTCCGTATAATGACCTCTCGCAACAATCCGATCGAAAAGCTCGCCACCTTCACAAAGCTCCATAACCAAATGCACAGCATTATCATCCTCACAAGCTTCTTTCAAAGTAACAATACTCGAACTCTTAGGCAAATGCTTCATAATCGCTACTTCTCTTTTAACATCTTCAATATCCACAGCAGTTCTAAGCTTCCTCTTGGAGATCGATTTGCAAGCGAGTAGGTCACGCGAGGACCTCTCGATACAGAGGTAAGTGACACCAAACTCGCCGCGGCCGAGTTCTCTGTCGAGTAAGTAACGGTCCTCGATGTTTTCCTTGGGAACATCGCTTAGAACTCGAATCGGCGCCGATTTTTTACCGCCGGCGGCGTCTTTGCGGGCGTGATCGTGGCCGGAATAGTTGGATTTCACGTCTTCTCTAGCAACTGCTGCGGGAGATCTGCAACAGTTTCCCATCACTGTGTGTAGCTCTGATGAGGGGTTTCAGAAGTAGAAAGTAATAGAGGTGAAAGTAGATAGATCTCTAGCTGAATTTGAGGTATCTAGGGTTCCACATTCTACGCTTTGGGAGGAATCGTGACAATGGAAGCTATAGCTAGAGAGAAGCGTAGATCGAAGAAGCGTACGGTGAAGATGAGAGTAGCGAGAGAGAGAGAGAGAGAGAGAAGAGAGGTCTCTTTTGAGTTTTTGATATTTATTTAATTTCTTTATTTTCTGTATTTTGTAAAACTCAATCATAATTTGGTCTCCTTGGTTTCTTTTTCTTTTTGAAAAATGGTCTTTACTTGTTTGGTAAATTTACACTTTATTGGATTTTATTTTAACATCTGTAAATTCCTTTAGATTCTAAGAAAAATATTTATTAAGGTACGTATATATGTTGACTAAACAATTTTCTTTTAGTAATTTTGATTGACAACAACACTATCTTTTGAATTCTTGATAAGACTGATCATTCAAAAAAAATCTAATTTTTTAAAAATAATCTGGATTGAATATATACATACTCCGGTAAAAATAATATTTTACCTTTAATTTGGAAATATTATGTGCATTACATATGTGATATGTGTGTAATCATCTAAAATACGATCACAAATTTTATACTTTGAAATATCTAAGATCCACCTGAACAACTATGACAATGAATAAAAATATGGTAATTGTACGTACAAAATAAAACAAATAATTTTTTGGTTCTAATATGCCATTTAAGATTTTGAAATGTCATGATAGAAACAACTAATGATAGAATAAAAATCTTGAAAATGTTACCATTTAAGATTTTGAAATGTCATGTGCTAATCTTTTTTGGTTCTAATATGCCATTTTTAGACTCATAATTCATAAAACAACAAGTTATTTCATAGAAAGAAAATACTAAAACGAACATTTCTAGTTTATTTTGTAAATCTAAGAACATAGATGCAGAATTTTTTCCCATTGTAAATCCAGTATTCATTTGATCAAAAATGAGCTGGCCATTTCAAAAAAGGTATGTAACATGCGAACGTAAGTGGTATGAGCCTAGGAGACTAGGAGGAGATTGAAAATTTGTGATGTTTCTAAACGATCGTGTGGTCAATGTCAACAATCATTTGTTTGGCCTTTGGGAAAGTCCTTTTTTTTTTTGTTATAAAGGATTTGCATTAGAATGGTACATTTATATATCTAAATTTAATTGATTTGAATTATACACTAATTACTTTCGAAATATCCACAAAGCTCTACGGTGTAAAATGTATCTTCCAATGTCGACATATCAAAGATAGTAGTATCATATCTTCTACTAGAGGTCTAGAGCCATCTACGTGTATTATGGTAGTTTAAATGGATGTGATCTGAGGATGTCCATCTATCTAAAATTGCGGAATTTACTTCATTTTTAGATAGGTTGGTTGCATCGAATAGTTCAAAATGATTTAATTTCTACAACTTTTTTAAAAATGATCATAGTTTTTCAAAATCAAAAGTCATCTGAGGCTTTTTGTCCCGCACACATGAATTTTTTTCTGGGTATCATATATGTCGTATCATGTAACACATAGGGCGGTAGATAAGACGAAGTCCAAAACGCGATGAAGAAACCTTTGGTTTAGCATGAGTAAAATCATAACGATAAAGATACAAACTTTTTTCATTCCCAAACCCTAAATAATGGTGCTTTTGAGAGAAAACCAATTTCTACTTACCATTTTTGGAAACCCATCAAGATGCGTAAATCTAGTTGCAACGTCCACCACATGTCTTATTTGGTGGAGCGTGGTTCACAAAAATGTTTGAAAGTTAACAAACGCGCGTCTAAATTATTATTATATACTATTCCAAAGACGCGTTCACATTTAACCCAATGTTAACCAACCAAATCTCAAGATGTGGAGATGCATTCACACATACAACAAGATATATATCTACTTAACTTATCTGAAATGCGTTCACATCACACGTATAGTAGTACCAAAGACTTGCCATGAATAAAGAAGATAAGATGTCTAGACAGATCAATTTGTAACCGTCATCATCTTCCATTTTTGCATGACGTCCAAAAGATCACTTGAACTTTTTTCATTTCGTGGTGAAGATTCCATTGGACAACGTGTGACTATATTTTTGGCTCATCACTTTTTTGTAGTGCGATCATCTACCATCTTGCAACATAGATTCTCTTATAATTGGCAAAATCCATTAAACCGATAACAAAATATCATAATGTCACACACACTAGTGATTCCTCGTGAACCCATCCATATTCTTTGCTTGACCGCTTCCATAAACAATCCACCCCGAAGCTTTTACATCGTGATGTCTTTGTAAATTTAGGAAAACACAGACACAGTTGGTCAATGATAATCATTACAGATTCTAAAAGAATTTGGTAGCCACTAGTCAAAGAACTTAAAAGGCAAGATTTATCGGGACATTAGGACAAGGTAAATGAATGCATTATAAGAAAATAAAAAAACCCTTTAACATTTTGTTTAATAGAAAAGAAGTAGAGGTTGATTAGTTATTGTTAAAGTAAAATGTGTTGGGCTTGTCTTTTCCTCAAATGTCGCGAAGCTCAATGGTATAAGCGAAAGAGAAAGCATAGCATGATGGGCCATATATAAATAAAAACTCGAGTATGCTACAAAAACAAGGTTTCAATGCACTCATATCTCGTTTAACATTTTCTAATTTTATTCTTTTCATGTGTCCCCCATTGGCTTGGCAATAAAGTTGAATTTGTATTGATTTATATCTCATTCTCAGTACGAGCTAAAATTCTTAATTAAAATGAAAAATATGCTATAAACAATTTAAATGATTGCAAGTCTCACCTTGAACAACATCAGTTAATATTTTTCCGTAGCATGTTGCATATAGCATAATTTTGGTCTTAAGTAACACCACCACCTCACACGTACGTACGACCAATTATGCATGTCTCAAATCCCTCCATGATTTCTATATGGAAGACCAAGGTTTCAAGATTAGCAATTTTAACGGATTAAAACCGGTTCAAGATTTTATTTTTTATTTATTTTTGCTAAATCCTACAATTTGGTCTCATGACAAAAAAAATATAAAAACATAGAAACAAATAACAATGAATCTATCGACATCAACAAAAGCAATTAAACTTTCCGAATCAATGAAGCGATAACCGGTAGTATCTTCGAGACTTCATATACGATCAAAATGCTAAAGTAACTATTCATAATCTTTTATTAATAATGAATTATCAAAGCTTCTATAATTCATACGACAAAGACAAAGGAATAGCAACAAGTTATGTTCATTTCGCTGTCGTTTAATTCAACAATGAAACGTTAACGAAACGATTTTGTCGAGATTTTTAAACGTCTTTTTCAGGTTCTACGGCTAAAATTCCTAACATTTCATCACCTGTCGTTATCGTTAATATCGTCCTTGTCAGCAGAAAAAAATTGAAATCAGGATAAGTTGATAACTTCTATGAAAAAAACATTATCTTACAAAAATCCAAATACTCCGACTTAACCGGGTCGGATCCTGGTGAGTACTAGTATCTATCTCATTACAATTCATATCCTTCCTTCAACATTCGATCATCACGAAGCCAAAGAACAATTTCTCCGTCACTATCATAACCATGGCGGTGCTTTCATCTGCAGATCGAGGTTCGTTTTCGTACCCATACTCTTCCTTTTTCACGGTATACTTGTTTCGTCTTCCTCATCGTTTGATGCAGCTATTTTGCTCGCTCGTTCGATCTTTTTTTTTTTGTCGTTTTGGATGATTTATGTGTCGATCATTTCGATCAAACAGGTGATTGTGTTGATTAGGTCAATGAGATTTTGTTTTGCGTGTTAGTTTACCGTAATTTGACGCAGATGGTGAATTTTTCGCAGACTGTTTCATTTGCAGATGATGATGCTAGGGATCATGATTGTTGAAACTTATGGAATCTGTTGTATATAGGAATTAGAAACGAGATTATGCATTGCGTTTTGGTTTTGAGTGTTGAGAATATTGATTATGAAATAAGAATTGTGTTTTGGTCTTGCAGCTAGTAATGAGAAGAAGGTGAAGAGTTCATACTTTGATTTGCCACCTATGGAAATGTCTGTAGCATTTCCTCAAGCAACTCCAGCCTCTACATTTCCACCTTGTAGTAAGGATTTCTTCTTCCAGAGGATTTATATTTTGATGATTTATTGTGTTTCTCTGTCTCATTTGTGGATATACTGTTTACAGCTTCAGACTATTATCATTTCAATGATCTACTGACTCCGGAAGAACAAGCTATCCGGAAGAAAGTGAGGGAATGCATGGAGAAAGAAGTTGCTCCAATAATGACAGAGGTAGATCTTCATGTTCGACGTGTTTTGTTTTTTCTTTGTTTGCTTTGATTGTATAGTTAGCGTTATCTCATTGTTCTTCCTTTGGGTTTTACTCAGTACTGGGAGAAAGCAGAATTTCCATTCCATATCACTCCAAAGCTTGGGGCTATGGGTGTTGCTGGTGGCTCGATCAAGGTAATTTGCAATGCCTGTCTCTGGGTTTTTGTTTGTTTGATTATGTGGATAGAAGCTTCAGTATTGATTTGGTTTGACTTCTTAGGGTTATGGATGTCCTGGTCTCTCCATCACCGCCAATGCAATTGCCACAGCAGAAATAGCTAGAGTTGATGCAAGTTGTTCGACTTTCATTTTGGTGCATTCTTCTTTGGGCATGCTCACTATTGGTAAGAGCACCTAATATTTATTTCTAAGCTTGTTTAATATTTAGTTGTCCTAGTAAAGATCATTCTAGGATTTGCATAAGTTTATTTCCTTTGATTTTGTCAAGAATAGCACTCTGTGGATCAGAAGCACAGAAGGAGAAGTATTTGCCTTCTTTGGCTCAATTGAATACTGTGGCTTGTTGGGTGAGTACGTGGATCTTGGAATTAGATGATTTGCATCCCTTGAATAGTGTTTTATTGTGTTATACAAACATCCTGTTGATACCATTACCTATATTGGACTTCTATAAAGGCTTTGACAGAGCCCGACAATGGAAGCGATGCAAGTGGTCTAGGAACGACTGCAACAAAGGTGGGGCTGCCTTCTCTCCTAGTATTCAGTTACTTGTATCTATCTTTCTATACTTATGCAAGTACAGTAATGTTTCATTGTTTTGACTGGTTTACTGTATCAGGTTGAAGGAGGTTGGAAAATTAATGGACAAAAGCGTTGGATTGGAAACAGCACCTTTGCAGATCTGTTGATCATCTTTGCGAGGAATACAACAACTAACCAAATCAACGGGTAAGTCAGATTATTGGCTTTCTTAGATCTCTCAGATTTTGTATCTTAGGTGTAGAGGTCGTTCCCAGAAAACTGAAGGTAATGAGGTGGCTCTTGATTTCATCTTATGGTAGTGCTGTAAAAATCCATTTTCATAAAGAATGCTAAATAGGTTGCTACGCAATTGAATGTTCTGAACAATAAATTTGGTAAGGACCGTTATCAAGTGCATACTGGACTAATGTCTGGCTCCTCATTCATCTTATATAGACTATATTTCCTGCATTAGAAACTTATCAGCAACCCTCTTTCAGATTCATAGTCAAGAAAGATGCGCCTGGCCTAAAGGCTACTAAGATCCCAAATAAAATAGGTTTACGTATGGTTCAAAATGGAGATATTCTACTACAGAATGTCTTTGTTCCAGATGAGGATCGGTTACCTGGGGTAAATTCTTTTCAGGACACCAGCAAGGTACTGTTGTGATAATTCTACTACATAACCCCAAAATGCTCTAAAATACTTTATCACCAGAAAAACGTCACATCTTCCTCTTTTCTTTGTTATAATTAAATGTTTGTCTACACTTGAATAGGTTCTGGCTGTCTCACGTGTAATGGTGGCCTGGCAACCAATCGGCATATCAATGGGAATCTACGATATGTGCCACAGGTATTTCCGGGAAACCGCCAGATCTCTGTAATCCTAGTATGAGCTTTCATTTCGTTACTTACAGTTTTCCATTAATATGTATTGTTTCAAGGTATCTGAAGGAGAGGAAACAGTTTGGAGCACCGTTGGCTGCTTTCCAGTTAAACCAACAGAAGCTTGTGCAGATGCTGGGTAACGTTCAAGCGATGTTTCTAATGGGTTGGCGTCTCTGCAAGCTGTATGAGACGGGTCAGATGACTCCAGGTCAAGCCAGTTTAGGAAAGGTATTATAACAAGAAATCCTTTTTCAAAATAGAGAAACATGTTGTCTGATTACATAGTCAGTACGCTAGCCGAAATAAGTAGGGGTAAGATATTTAAACAACGATAGGTGCTCATGAGTTATGAACCATTTGGTAGAAGACCTGTCATATTTTCTATGAGATGCATCACTTGATTCCTTGAATAGAATGTGTAGCAACATACAATAAAGGTGTTTGTGTATAGAGATTAGGGAAAGTTGTGAATGTATCTGTATTGCGCTTAGAGACCAGTCACGTCTCCTGGTATTCGTGTATAGTCGTAATCGTATGCGAAAATATTGTATCGAAATGCAGGAAGTTCATGCTTATTATACTATCGAAATGCAGAAAATATTGTATTGAGACAAGATACATTTTGCTTGTGATCTATTCTACTAATCAAACATAGCTCAGTAAACATTGAATAATATCGTTTGCATAACCAATTATGTGTTTCCACTAGGCATGGATTTCATCAAAAGCGAGAGAAACTGCTTCGCTAGGTCGGGAATTACTTGGTGGGAATGGAATTCTAGCAGATTTTCTGGTAGCAAAGGTGAGCAAATCTTCATATTTGACTTGGTTGTTGGCTATTATTGAAGAAAGATCATGGTTAAGTCATGAATTTGGAAAATTTGCAGGCTTTCTGTGACCTTGAACCCATTTATACATACGAAGGGACTTATGATATAAACACCTTAGTAACAGGGAGGGAAGTAACGGGTATTGCGAGTTTCAAACCGGCTACACGTAGCCGTCTCTAAGTTAAAAGGTTGTCCATTGTTTGTTGTTGTCTGTTGGTTAGTATTGATATTGTGATGTGGGGTTTACATCTACAAATGTGCCAAATAATCTGACCCAAAAAGATTTAGGGTCCAATGGGGGAATAATATCGTTGTTGCAAAACTTAATCCAGTTATTGCTTCTTGCAATATGGATTCGTCTTGTGGCTTGTACTGGGGGAAATACCATTTGTTAACCTTTTATTAATTCAAATTGCCAATGTCAATAACTTTTGGTGAATGTCAAAGTGTCAATTAAGTTGTGTTTCTTTGTTTACACTGACCAGAGTTCGGTTTTTGGACGGTTGGTTTTCTATTTCGCAAGAATTTACCAACCTGTAACAAAAAAAAATGTTTTGGAAGAAATCTTCTTATATTATTTTGGGTTATAAAACTGATTGCATTGAATAAAGAAGTTCAGTAATATAGACTTTTAGTTCGATTTTTGGTTTGTGCGGACGTTGAACGAGAAAGCAAAGAGGGACAGTGGGTGTGGGTTTTGGGAAGAATGTGAGACGCAAATAATCTCAATTCAAATGGAATCAAATTAGATGGCAAAGACGAGGCCTTGAAGTCAAGTGCCTTCCATTGGCTTTGATCATCGCCACAACTCCTGCAGTCACTCCAGCCCACAAAGCCGACGCCAGATACTGCTGCGTGTTTCTTCCCGCTGTTTTTTCCACCCAACACACACACACATACACAAACAAATCAATCAAAATACAATCATGTAATGTATAATCATATGAATTACAAGCCTTTACCTTGATGAATTGTGAAAGATGTCACTGTTACACCACCTATCAACAATGCTGATGCTACCGGCAGAAACTGTTTTATTTTCACCACAACAAACAAAATCCAGTCAGCATCTTCTGTTTGACCAAATTGTTTAATTATATGGTCTCCATCGTTTCAAATGCAATTTCTAAGTTTGTTACCATTTGCAGTTTTCCAGTAAAGTGCAAATGCAAATGCAAATGCAAACGCCATTTTCATTTGGCGTTTACGTTTGCAATTAACTAATGAAACATTTTAGTATGTTTAAGGTAGTGGGTTCATTTGACAAAAAAAATTATTAAGTAAACGAAAACATATAATGCAAACACACAATCTTAAGCGGTTAGGAGGAACATACAGACGGTTGTGATCCAATGGGCTGGAGTTGTGAAGGGCTGTGTGTGCCCACTGTGTAGCGACCACTTATGAGGTCCAAAGCATCCTGAAAAATAAAATTTTGTTTTCTCTACCTTCAGTTTCTCATCTTCATACCTCACCTCTAATTTGCTGATTCAATTATAATTGCAGAAGAAACTTGCCTGCCTTACACCATCTTGGAAATTATTCAGATAATATCTCGACATTGCACTGAGGCCATCTTTGATAGCTCCAGTCATAGTCTGTTTCCCGTACCTGCACCAAAATACCCCATAGCGTATATTGCTAATATGTAAATATTATCATTTACATGGTCTTTCTAAACTATTGTATTGATTCAAGCTGAGGCCTATACCAATTCAGAGAAAACTGCATCCAAGGTAAACAGAGAACTCAAGCTTGTTATTACAGGTTATCAGTCTAGTAATATGGCAAGTGTATTCATGTCTGAGAGAACAGCATGGAAACTTCTAACAATGTTGATGTATGGTTAAAAGAAGTCATCATCACTATCACAAGACTGTAACTCTGTAAGCCAACTGTAATCAATATGATCTTAAGAAGGATCACAGACAGAGATTACTCACCTTACGAGGTCGCCCTTAAGAGCATATGTCCCGGCATATTGCAAACTAACCTCGTCCCCTTGCTCAGCCCAAACTAGTAGTGAACCCAAAGGATTAAATTTTTGAGGTACGCCAGAAGATATTCTACAGCTATATAACTGGAACCTGCGCTGAAATTTTGAAAATGGTGACAACCACTTACTTGTTCTGAACTTTGTGTAATCATCTTCGAACGTGGATATACACTCTGTGGAATCGCACACTCCGATCCTTTGAAGTTGTAGATTCAGACTTTTTTGGCCCATGAAACTCTTTTCATATGATACAACAAAAAAAATATTGACTGCAATCAGAAGCAGTTCAATGAAAAGTACAAGTTTTCAACCATCTAACAAGCTTGTATGGCTCTACAGCAAGTAGATTTTAGCCGTTATGTGCAACCAGAGACAATATTTCATGAAGTTAAATATGTAAACAATGATTTTTTATCGCAAACAATTTAGTAAATGCACAACCAAGATCCCAAAAACTCAAATGACACAAATGGAGGGGATTTACCAACGGTGCTTTACATGTCCCACCTAATCACCCATGAGTTGTATAGAACATACCGTACCAATCAAGATGCCTACTAGAAATGAAAATGAAAGAGAGTAAGAAATAATTCAACAAACCTGGGTAACATTTGTGCGGTCAAGACAGTCGATGCAGTTAGATCTGATAACTCCTTTCTGCTCTTCTAGGATGTTCTCGTCTGCGTCTACAAGGAAATATCTGCTCAGCCTGGATTAGTCGCAGGTGAAATAAAATTCTCTATATAGCAGCGCTAGCTAAATTAAACCAAACGAACAACCTCTGACTGCTAACCATATCAACTCAGTTTCTAGATCTGAAATGAGTAGAACCAAAACCGTAATTCTTACCCTTGCTTTTCAAATTCATCCCCAATCTGCTCATACAGTACCCCCAGGTTGTCGAAGTTTGTAGTTCCACAGACTTGATGGAAGTCAAAGGAGACATATCTGAGTCATAAACTATCATTAATTTGATGTGTACGATCGAGGAACAATTTGAATCAAGAGAAGGTAAAAGATATCCAAACAAACGACAAAATGTTCAAGTGTCACGAAATAGCAAAAATTCACAGTGTACGCTAAGAGGTATCCCGAACGATAACCAAATACAGAAATGATAAGACTGACGGGTAGAAGGTAAATGCGTCGATGTGCATACAGATTTTTACCTCACATCAGGAAGCTTCTCCATCTCGGTGGCATATGCTTTGCTTAATGCACCTTCATCTCCATGCTAATAAGTCACGTGTGAGAGACAAAGTTAATCATACAATGAAAGTAAGTAAGTGAAAATTCCAGAGCAGAAACTGTACTAGAGGTGGAGTTCAGATGTCATAGATTTCAAAGTGCACATATGTTTAGTGCCATTTAATTTTGTTTTCAGGAATGGGGAACAAAGAAATTAACCTGATCTGTTAGGTCAACTGCCATAATTTCTCCATATCTTTGGCAAAGATCATGGAAATGGCGCTGTACAACTTTTGGCTGGAGGCAGAAATTTAGCTTATTAAGATTGAGTGCTGGACATCATATAATTAATCTAGTAAGAAAATCATAAAAAGGTACCGTCTCTTCATGCTTATTTATCTTAAGCCGTGGCTTATAACTCAAATCAACGATCTGCTCCCAAAGAAGTGGGATTGAACCTCGAACCTAGTCAGTGAAAGCAAGACAGTTACAATCGCAAGAAATGAAAGGGAACCTTAAACACAGAGAAAGAGAAAAGCAAGGTATAATAAACTAAGTTGAGAGATGAAGAACCCAAATAATGAAACAGTGCATTTTCAAGCATATCAAATTTTTAAAAAAACAGTGTAACCATTCAGCTGAAATGAGTTACATAGGATATTAGTTTTCCAGGGCTATGAAAGAAACCCCACACAGCATTTCATATCATCAATAAATATAATTCCACAGCTACTGCAAATAAACCAGTATCGAAGCATGAAACTATCATTTTAAGAAGACACTGCACATGAATGAGATCCTAACAAGGATATACCTGCAATAATGAGAACTTGAAACCATTAATCTCCACTATTTGTTCAGATTCGACAAAATTAGCAGCGTCCCCTTCAAGATTGGCTCCTCTTCTCCACATACGTGTACCTGGGATGCCAATTCCAATAAGACTGTCAAACAAACATGGATGCCACTGAATTTTCTGGCAGAACTAATTAAACCCTACCTAGACGTCGTGTACAGCGCCTGGACATTATCGATACCACAGCAGGAGAATTCTTGAGCTTTAGCTCAGCAACTTGGTAACTTAAGCCTTGGTTAATATCAAACAACATGTATTGGAGTACTGTCTATTAAAAAGCATATTTGAAAAACGCAACATTACATCTATAAACAGTCCAAGAACAAGCTAAACAGAAGATTAAGAAGATAAAGAAAAGGATATTTCCTTGAAGTATAGGAATAATAAAACCATCCAGCTGCCACAATAAGAGAAGGTTAGATCATTAACGTTTGACAAGGAATGAAAATCAATTAAATTTAAACCACACAACTTACTTTGCATTCAATTAAGTCCTCCAAAAGATGCCAGTTCCAAACATATCGAGGGTCAGCCTGACAAGCAAATAAACCTTCAGCCTAACTTTAACGCGATGAACTTAAATTCAGACACTGGATCCAAAGAAGATACTTTTTTTAAAGATAAAAAATCATACGAATAAACAACCTGCTTCCACATAGGCTTACGATTCCAACCTTCAGCTAGCTTGCACCTTCTTTGAAGACTGTAAAATTGGATGAATGTATCTAACTCAAGCCGCGGAACTACTTAAAACTCTTAATATCATGAGATAGTGAAACTTACTTCAATGTTAGATCTGTTTCATACGAAAAATACAATCCAGGGGTTGTCTCAAGTGCTTGTAACAGAGTCCTAAAATATGTTTCGTCCTTTTTCTGCAAAAGCCAGTGACCAAGTTCTTTAGACAACTTAACTTGTTCATAAACTCCAAAACCCCTACAAAATCGTATATCGATTGAAATTCACAATAACCTTACTTCTTGAGCAGTAGCAAACCTCAAAGCCTCATTGCAAGGTAAGAATTTCATAGCCGTAACTCTAAAAATCGGTAAACCGAGAAAATTTCCAACTTCCTCCCGAGACGTTATAACTAGCAAGTATGTTCCTATATATGAATGAAATCGAAACCAGCATATAAAAATCACTGTTGGATCCCAACACAGTACATAGAGAAATGTTGAAAAACATTTTCCACCTGCTAAGAGCCTAATAGTTCCTCCTACGCCATAGATAGTAGAGACTCTAGTAGGACTCCCAGAAGATGCGTTTTCTGCAGTAACAAAGAAACAGTAACATCAAATACACTACAACAGCCTAATACTCTTGCTTCATATCATCTCTTGCCAAATTTTGTCTTGAAACCAAAACAGGGAAGGGAGAGAGCTGAGAATGAAGAGTGGATTACCATCAAGAGGTTTGATATTGCCATCGCGCCGATTGACGGAGAAGCCTTCCTCAGGCGATTCGATGGGTTTGACGACGTACTTGTCAGGAAACTCCAGAAGCTCGAATTGATCGTAGAGCTTGAATCTACTTGTAGATGGAGCAATCTCCATTAACGTAAATTATGAGATTTCAAATAAATTTTTCAAAATAGGAAAAATAATTTGAAGGATGATGATGATGATGATGCTGTTGGAGTTTGTTCAATTAAGAACTGGATCAGGAGAAACAAAAAAAAATGTCAATGATTGTTCATTATTTTTCTTCAAAGTTGACTGTTGCCACGTGTCTCTCAACCGGATACTAGTGGGCTTCTTTGGGCCTGAAATTTAAACTGTGCCCAATAGTCTTTCGTCCGGACAAATTGTTACAGTAGTTAAATCAAAGGCCACCAAAACTGTTACGTAGACATTTAAAGCGAATCTCCATCACCTACCGACTCTTCCTTGATTTGATTGTTCCACATGTAGTAAAAATAGAGACTTGAAGGTAATTTTGCCTTGAGGGAACATGAAGAGACTGAAGGTTGATATTTTTATTAGAAAGTTAAAAAAATTATTTCAGTTAATATTATATTTATAGGATATATATTAAAAGATATATCACGGGCTTATATTTTTATCAAATACATGAATTTTTTGTTTTTAAGATATCAACTACAACTAGATGTATCATAATCCCCTTGTTAGATTTATTATTCTTTTTGTCTTAATATCTTATAATAGTTAATAGTCATTAATAAAGAAGTAATAGCTTTCATTGAAGTGAGTCTACTCTAAATAGGATTTCCACAGTAGGAAAACTAGACATCAGGAAATCTATTCAATCAAGACGACTTATGTAGTAGAGTAATCCCCGAAGGTATTGAGCAACTATAGATATATGTTATTGATTATTTAATGTATGATACAATTCGGGATGATTTTATAATTAAAAGATTTGAAATTTGAAATTATATTTATTTTGTTAATATTGTTAGTTTTGGTTAGCTTTTAAAATTGTGTATTTGTATTTTTATTGTTAAATTTTATGATTTCACCCGGTATATATCATCCCATATTAATATTAGATTTATTTTTTGGGCTTTATTTGGGTTTTCGATTTAAACTGGGCCCATTCTGCTTCAATGAAACCCTAATGGGTTTTGTTTGGGCTTTGGATTTAAACCGGGCCCATTCTGCTTCAATGAAGGTCCTTTGTCCAACAAAACTAACATCCGACACAACTAGTATTGCCAAGAGGATCGTGCCACATGGCAGTTATTGAATCAAAGGCCGCCAAAACTGTAACGTAGACATTACTTATCTCCGGTAACGGACAACCACTCGTTTCCCGAAACAGCAACTCACAGACTCACACCACTCCAGTCTCCGGCTTAACTACCACCAGAGACGATTCTCTCTTCCGTCGGTTCTATGACTTCGATTCTCAACACTGTCTCCACCATCCACTCTTCCAGAGTTACCTCCGTCGATCGAGTCGGAGTCCTCTCTCTTCGGAATTCGGATTCCGTTGAGTTCACTCGCCGGCGTTCTGGTTTCTCGACGTTGATCTACGAATCACCCGGTAGTTAGCATTCTGTTGGATAGATTGATGAATGTTTTCTTCGATTTTTTTTTTACTGATCTTGTTGTGGATCTCTCGTAGGGCGGAGATTTGTTGTGCGTGCGGCGGAGACTGATACTGATAAAGGTATGATTTTTTAGTTGTTTTTATTTTCTCTCTCTTCAAAATTCTCTTTTCAAACACTGTGGCGTTTGAATTTCCGACGGCAGTTAAATCTCAGACACCTGACAAGGCACCAGCCGGTGGTTCAAGCATTAACCAGCTTCTCGGTATCAAAGGAGCATCTCAAGAAACTGTAATTTTGTTCATCTCCTCAGAATCTTTTAAATTATCATATTTGTGGATAATGATGTGTTAGTTTAGGAATTTTCCTACTAAAGGTAATCTCTTTTGAGGACAAGTCTTGTTTTTAGCTTAGAAATGATGTGAAAATGTTGTTTGTTAGCTAAAAAGAGTTTGTTGTTATATTCTGTATTCAGAATAAATGGAAGATTCGTCTTCAGCTTACAAAACCAGTCACTTGGCCTCCACTGGTTTGGGGAGTCGTCTGTGGTGCTGCTGCTTCAGGTAATCATACGAACCTCTTTTGGATCATGCAATACTGTACAGAAAGTTTTTTCATTTTCCTTCCAATTGTTTCTTCTGGCAGGGAACTTTCATTGGACCCCAGAGGATGTTGCTAAGTCGATTCTTTGCATGATGATGTCTGGTCCTTGTCTTACTGGCTATACACAGGTCTGGTTTTACACAACAAAAAGCTGACTTGTTCTTATTCTAGTGCATTTGCTTGGTGCTACAATAACCTAGACTTGTCGATTTCCAGACAATCAACGACTGGTATGATAGAGATATCGACGCAATTAATGAGCCATATCGTCCAATTCCATCTGGAGCAATATCAGAGCCAGAGGTAACTGAGACAGAACATTGTGAGCTTTTATCTCTTTTGTGATTCTGATTTCTCCTTACTCCTTAAAATGCAGGTTATTACACAAGTCTGGGTGCTATTATTGGGAGGTCTTGGTATTGCTGGAATATTAGATGTGTGGGTAAGTTGGCCCTTCTGACATTAACTAGTACAGTTAAAGGGCACATCAGATTTGCTAAAATCTTCCCTTATCAGGCAGGGCATACCACTCCCACTGTCTTCTATCTTGCTTTGGGAGGATCATTGCTATCTTATATATACTCTGCTCCACCTCTTAAGGTAAGTTTTATTCCTAACTTCCACTCTCTAGTGATAAGACACTCCATCCAAGTTTTGGAGTTTTGAATATCGATATCTGAACTGATCTCATTGCAGCTAAAACAAAATGGATGGGTTGGAAATTTTGCACTTGGAGCAAGCTATATTAGTTTGCCATGGTAAGATATCTCGTGTATCAATAATATATGGCGTTGTTCTCATCTCATTGATTTGTTTCTTGCTCACTTGACTGATAGGTGGGCTGGCCAAGCATTGTTTGGCACTCTTACGCCAGATGTTGTTGTTCTAACACTCTTGTACAGCATAGCTGGGGTACTCTTTTGGCAAACCTTTTATGTTGCTTTTTTCGTTATCTGTTGTAATATGCTCTTGCTTCATGTTGTACCTTTGTGATAATGCAGTTAGGAATAGCCATTGTTAACGACTTCAAAAGTGTTGAAGGAGATAGAGCATTAGGACTTCAGTCTCTCCCAGTAGCTTTTGGCACCGAAACTGCAAAATGGATATGCGTTGGTGCTATAGACATTACTCAGCTTTCTGTTGCCGGTATGTACTATCCACTGTTTTTGTGCAGCTGTGGCTTCTATTTCTTTTCCTTGATCTTATCAACTGGATATTCACCAATGGTAAAGCACAAATTAATGAAGCTGAATCAACAAAGGCAAAACATAAAAGTACATTCTAATGAAATGAGCTAATGAAGAGGAGGCATCTACTTTTATGTTTCATTAGTGTGATTGATGGATTTTCATTTCATGCTTCTAAAACAAGTATTTTCAACAGTGTCATGAAATAACAGAACTTATATCTTCATTTGTACTTTTACTAGTGGATGAGTTACACAATCATTGTTATAGAACCAAATCAAAGGTAGAGATCATCATTAGTATATGTCTATTTTGGTTGCAGGATATCTATTAGCATCTGGGAAACCTTATTATGCGTTGGCGTTGGTTGCTTTGATCATTCCTCAGATTGTGTTCCAGGTAAAGACGTTAACAGTCTCACATTATAATTAATCAAATTCTTGTCACTCGTCTGATTGCTACACTCGCTTCTATAAACTGCAGTTTAAATACTTTCTCAAGGACCCTGTCAAATACGACGTCAAGTACCAGGTAAGTCAACTTAGTACACATGTTTGTGTTCTTTTGAAATATCTTTGAGAGGTCTCTTAATCAGAAGTTGCTTGAAACACTCATCTTGATTACAGGCAAGCGCGCAGCCATTCTTGGTGCTCGGAATATTTGTAACGGCATTAGCATCGCAACACTGAAAAAGGCGTATTTTGATGGGGTTTTGTCGAAAGCAGAGGTGTTGACACATCAAATGTGGGCAAGTGATGGCATCAACTAGTTTAAAAGATTTTGTAAAATGTATGTACCGTTATTACTAGAAACAACTCCTGTTGTATCAATTTAGCAAAACGGCTGAGAAATTGTAATTGATGTTACCGTATTTGCGCTCCATTTTTGCATTTCCTGCTCATATCGAGGATTGGGGTTTATGTTAGTTCTGTCACTTCTCTGCTTTCAGAATGTTTTTGTTTTCTGTAGTGGATTTTAACTATTTTCATCACTTTTTGTATTGATTCTAAACATGTATCCACATAAAAACAGTAATATACAAAAATGATACTTCCTCAAACTTTTTATAATCTAAATCTAACAACTAGCTAGTAACCCAACTAACTTCATACAATTAATTTGAGAAACTACAAAGACTAGACTATACATATGTTATTTAACAACTTGAAACTGTGTTATTACTACCTGATTTTTTTCTATTCTACAGCCATTTGATATGCTGCAATCTTAACATATCAAGTCTCACGTTGTTGGACACAACATACTATCACAAGTAAGACACGAAGTAAAACCAACCGGCAACCGCATTACATAACATAACCGCATACCATTTGAACGGTACAACACTGCCGTTAGTACAAGCCATACATAGTTATATCACACACATATAAAACACAAAAAACCTAAACGC
The DNA here is from genome assembly GCF_000001735.4 of Arabidopsis thaliana. NCBI lineage: Eukaryota > Viridiplantae > Streptophyta > Magnoliopsida > Brassicales > Brassicaceae > Arabidopsis > Arabidopsis thaliana. Next base: position 19,215,578 of record NC_003074.8, on the reverse strand, counting down.
GCTACATTAGACCCTAGTTAAAATCCACGCTGCCAAACACGGAACCTACAAGCAGGTTACTTATTAGATGATATATAACAGACTGTTGCAGCGGACACTAGTAGCTCGTAACTACTATCACTTGTTGGTGAACTTTGACTCATCGATCTCAATCCCTTCTTCCTCCGCACGCTCTCCACCAGATTTTTCCATCGTACTGAGTCCTCCTTTACGTCCCATCTCCTTATAACCCTCGTGCCCTAGCTGCTCCTTCCTCGCCTCTCCTCCTTTGTGTCCCATCTCCTGATAACCCTCGTGCCCTAGCTGCTCCTTCCTCGCCTCTCCACCTTTGTGACCCATCTCCTGATAACCCTCGTGCCCTAACTGCTCCTTCCTCGCCTCTCCACCTTTGTGACCGATCTCCTGATAACCTTCATGTCCTAGCTGCTCCTTCCTCGTCTGCCCTCCCTTGCTCCTTCCTAACAAGTGTACATACATGCATTCCATGAAACATGGAGATCATAGAGTAAACTTTAGGTTCGTAATAAGTAGATTAATCTTATCTTAAGATATTAAGATCTAATGTTTCTAGCCTTATAAAACCATTACTTACGAACTAAAGAAAATAAAAAGAGTGTGGAAAAGTTGTAATTTACGGCAATACCTTCAGCAAGATGCTCTTGAGCTTCGAGGCTGTGGCCACCGGTGCCACCTGGGACGACGGTCTCTCCTTGCTTCGCCTTCTCATCAAGCTCTTCTCTGCTCAGTTGCTTTGACGCCATTTTTTGAAGAAAAAAACACGAACGATATGTAATTAAGTAAGTTGCTTTTAATTTGGATCTATGTTCCGACACAGATACGGACGACGTAATTATTCCTATAAATAGAAACGTTTGTGTTCCAAAGGAAACAAAAGGAGAGAAAAAGTGAAGTGCTACGTGGAAGAGAAGACGCGGCGAGACTAGAAATAATGGGCTTTACGGAGATGACACGTTGATGCTTACTCAGTCAACTTGCTACAGTTATTAACGAGCTGCTTGACACGACTCCGATTAATCTTAATCCATTTTCTGTTTCCCCCAAGAAATCAAGATAATTACCCACATTTGGGATTTTTTATAAAACTGTTTTCCGTGTTAGGTCTTTTCAATATCAGTTAGATAGTACTATTATTTATCTATTTGAAATCTAAGTGCAATATTTCGGATAAATATGTTTTAAAGTTAAAAGTTTTATATTTATTCACATCATAAGAAAAATATAGGTGTTATTAGAAGAAGAGATTTATAAATCGATCACACATAATAACTGGGAAGAGAAGGTAGCTTCGAGGATTAGTTGGTTTACTTGTCGACAAAGTCATATCTACCATGTAATAATTAGGTCTTTTTCAAGTTTTGAGTTTGGAGACATTTATTTGAGTTTGACTTTGGTCTTATTATATGCTTGGGCTATTGTACACGTTTGACTCATGCTGATTAGAGTATGTATAGTTAAATATAATAATTAAAATGTTAGAATCTGGTGTGGATTAGACTTTCGCGACATTGTTGAAAATTTGTGAATGCATCTATCTAAAAGTTGGTTTAGTGGAGTTTCTATGTGCACAACTGAAGTACATCACTATATTTGGACAATATTGAATTATATTTGAATTTATTGTCTTGAAGAATAATTTGCAACATTACATACCAAATGTTGGCTCTCTTACGGAGAGCGTATAAGCGCCACTTGACGTGGGCTTATATGGGCCCGGTTAAGGGTAAATGTTTAGTGGCCACAATTCTGAAACAGCTTCCCTTCTTCGGCCCATACTGGAGTACAAAAGTAACGCAATTAAGAAAAAGCGTTACAGGATTAATCCAAAACGGCATCGTTAGAAGAAGAGAGCACACATAGCGAAAACCCTAGTACCTTTATTTGAGCCAACACTTTCATTTCTCTCCTTCTCCACCAGTTTTCCCCCAATCGCTCCTCCTTAAACCCTAACATTTTTGCTTCCCCTGTTTCGATTCTCGAGAGTTATCAGAGATGAGTTCGGACGATGAGAGAGACGAGAAGGAGCTGAGTCTTACCTCTCCTGAAGTCGTCACCAAGTACAAGAGCGCCGCTGAGATCGTTAACAGTAATACACCCTCTCTTTCTTCCTTTCTTGTTTTAAGTCCGATTTGGATTTAGGGTTTTGAAGGTGTAGCTTTATCGAGTATTGATTTCTGTTGGGTTTTCAATTGCAGAGGCGTTACAGGTTGTTTTAGCTGAATGCAAACCAAAAGCTAAGATTGTTGATATCTGTGAGAAAGGAGACTCTTTTATTAAAGAGTGAGTATATCTCAATTTGTTCTTAATGTAGATTCGACCTTGGATTACTCTTAGATATTTATGTGTTTGTTCTTTCTTCTGTTTTTGTATTAAAGGCAAACAGCAAGCATGTACAAGAATTCTAAGAAGAAGATTGAGAGAGGTGTTGCGTTCCCTACATGCATTTCTGTGAACAACACTGTTGGTCATTTTTCACCGCTTGCTAGTGATGAGTCTGTGTTGGAAGATGGTGACATGGTTAAAATGTAAGTTGTCTTCAAGTAATACCTGTTTTTAGATGTTTCTGTATGATTCACCTGTGTTATTTCTGATGTTGTTTTGCGTTTCTCAATTGCAGCGATATGGGATGTCATATTGATGGGTTCATTGCCCTTGTTGGTCACACACATGTTCTTCAAGAAGGGCCTCTTAGTGGGCGTAAGGCTGATGTTATCGCTGCCGCAAATACTGCAGCTGATGTTGCTCTAAGGCTCGTACGTCCTGGAAAAAAGGTATCATCAGTTTTACTCTTACATTAAACTTGAAACTATAGGCTTTTGGTACTATAACTGCCTCTTGAATGATTGTCAAGGTTTTACAAAACCCAGATGATGAACACTTAATAAATGGCTATGGATTATTATCCATATGATGCTTTTTTGTCATAGTTACTCTGATGGGATTTTTCTTATTCTGATTTTTAGTCTGATCCCTCGTTGGATTTACTATGAGATGTTGGAACTTTGTCTAAGGTTTTCCTCTCTTGGTCTTGCACGATGCTTTTTTTTTTTAGCGGACTTCAAATGTAAATTGTTTTGGGAAAAGATTTCTGGATGAAGACCGTAATTGTTATGGATTCGCATCCAAATGAGGCCGTAGTTACTCTGATGTGGGAAAGTTCTTTAAAATAAAGTTTCTTGCTACGAGTTTGTAGTTTCTTGTTTAGTACTACAACATATTGCAATCAAGACATTGATATTCTGTTTTTCTTATCGCAGAACACTGATGTAACTGAAGCTATTCAGAAGGTAGCTGCAGCTTATGACTGCAAAATTGTTGAAGGTGTTCTTTCCCACCAGCTGAAACAGCATGTGATAGATGGAAACAAGGTTGTGCTTAGTGTATCCAGCCCTGAAACAACTGTTGACGAAGTGGAATTTGAAGAGAATGAAGTCTATGCAATAGATATTGTGGCAAGTACTGGTGATGGCAAGGTAATTTCTTTTGTTTATCGCATCCCGATCACTATTGGTGAACCTTTGTCTATTGCCATTGTTCTCACAATCTTTGACTTTGCAGCCAAAGCTATTAGACGAGAAGCAAACAACTATTTACAAGAAAGATGAAAGTGTTAACTATCAGTTGAAGATGAAGGCCTCCAGATTCATAATCAGCGAAATTAAACAGAACTTCCCCCGTATGCCATTCACTGCAAGGTGTCTTTTGTACCTTCTGAAGCATTTTATATTCCTTAAACTATTATCTCACTTGCTAACGTTACCTGAGAGTATTATCAATACAGGTCACTGGAGGAGAAAAGGGCACGGCTTGGACTTGTGGAGTGTGTGAACCATGGTCATTTGCAACCATATCCTGTTCTTTACGAGAAGCCTGGTAAGGATGATGAAAGGGTTTTGAATCTATAAACCTCTTTTATCTGAATCTTGATATCAAGGCTCATGTCGTTTTGGTTTTCTACCAGGGGATTTTGTTGCTCAGATTAAGTTCACAGTTTTGCTGATGCCAAATGGATCAGATAGGATCACTTCACATACACTTCAGGAACTTCCTAAAAAGACCATCGAAGACCCTGAGATCAAAGGGTGGTTAGCTTTGGGCATCAAGAAGAAGAAAGGTGGTGGAAAGAAGAAGAAAGGTAAGAACTTAAAATAAATTTCCAGACTTTTACCTTATATGACGTGATCCACATGTTGATTAAAAAGGTTCAATTTGGTGTTTTGCAGCCCAAAAGGCGGGAGAGAAAGGAGAGGCTTCAACAGAGGCTGAGCCAATGGACGCAAGTAGTAATGCTCAAGAATGAGTAGGAAGATTTGTCTTTGTTTCTTTTAAAGAATTTTTGAAACTTGAGGTACCTCTTTCGTTGTATGTTTGGGTTTCAAGAGAGTCTCTTCTTAAACAAAAAAAAACAAACAATAGTTTACCACCTTTGTGCATATTTTTGCACAAAGCACTTTTCATCATCATTTCTTTGCTTGTCCTAATCTTATCTCATTCTCTAATCAAAAATACTTATCTGGTTTCAGGCTATAACAATAACTCTGTTTAGAAACACTTGTTACCAACAAACTACTCTTTGAATGTGTTTACGTGGTAAGGATTTGATCCCACAGAAGAGAAATATTTGTGACAGAAGAAAAAAACTCAGCTCTTCAATAATCGAAGCTTATACAGATTTTTGGATTGGTTGATTTTGAGATTGTAACGAATAGTAATCAGAATTTCACTTAAGAAATTGTGATTGAACCCTCTAAACCACAGAGAGGGTTCTTGACGTGGTCCATAGTTCTTCAGTGGGGCGGCTTGTGGCTTCTTTTTCATTTTTCCAGAAAACCCCATAAACCTCTCGCTCTCGGGAATTTGATTGATTCCCACGAGGAAAAATCAATCTTCCCGGAAAATGGCAGCTAGGTTATTGTTCCGTCGAAGTTCTCAAATCCTCCGATCAATTCAACGAAATCCTCAAATCTCATCGTCATTCGAATCACCACCTTGCCCGATTTTTCACTCATTGACCACCGCCTCACCAGATCCATCGCGATTATCATCCTTAACCTTCCTCCGATCTCTCTCCATCGCTCGTCGCGGTCCAACACGTCCTAAGAAAATCGATATCGGAGCCAAAGCGCGTCAGATGCAGAATCGCCGTTTATGGACCTACGCGCTAACCTTCAGCTGCATCGCCGGATTCGTAGTTATCGTCCTTAACCAATTTCAGGATCAGCTTGTCTTCTACCTAACGCCATCAGACGCTATGGAGAAATTCGCAGAGAATCCAACAAAGAACAAATTCAGACTCGGTGGTTTGGTTCTAGAAGGTAGCGTTGCGCAGCCGGCGGCGTCACAGGAGATGGAGTTTGTGATCACTGATCTGATCACTGATATTTTGGTTAGGTATAAAGGATCTTTGCCGGATCTGTTTAGGGAAGGTCATTCAGTTGTGGTTGAAGGATTCATTAAGCCGTATACAGATGAAGTAAGGAAGGAAGTTTCTACAAAACCTATTTCGAAGAAAGCTAGGAACCTCGATTGTTTCTTCTCGGCGACTGAAGTTTTGGCTAAGCATGATGAGAAGTATATGCCACAGGAAGTTGCGGCGGCGATTGAGAAGAATAAGAAAATTATTGAAGCGGCGGCGACTGAACAAGCTGCTGAAGTTGCGGCTTCTTAGATTGGTATAAACTTCATTCTTTTTAAGTTAATCAAAATTTTCCCCAAGTTCGAGCTTTTGGTGAGTATTGTTCATCTTATAAGGTTATATTTGATTATAGTTTCTGGAAAAGAGTAGGAAGATTGGAATGTTATATTCCTGGAAAACAGAGATTTGATTTTTGAGTCTATTTGAGAATTAAGTGGAGAAATGTGATACACTATACAATAGCTTTGTTTGATTCCACAAAGCTATAAGCTAATCTACTTTCTTGTTGTGTTGATCAAATAAAGAACACTTTGACGAGGGATCAAATATGCTGCTTGATTCATTGTGTTGTTGGATGTTTTGTTTGTTGTTGATGTGCACACAGATTAGAGAAGCTATGTTTTGTTGCTGCACACAGATTAGATTGATCTAGTGAATCTTATTAGCTTCATCAGGTCGTGGGTATATAATTGTAAACGTATCACCAAAGTTGTAGCTTGTGTGACCTTATTCTTATCATGACTAGGTACTATAGCCAAAAGAGTTGAACATACAGGTCTTTCAGAGCTTCCTCTTAGTTGTTCTGGAGGTTCCAAGCTCTTTCTTTGTTGTTTTATAAATATGGGTTGAGCTTGTTGACAATCTTGAAGATGGTCATGCATTCCTTTTATGCATCTTATGTTTCAACTAGGCAATTCTGGCCCTGGAGATTTCAAGTTTGTACTTTCTGAGTCGATTAGGTGCCTAGTTTTTGCCTCTAGAATCATGGCATTGGCTTCTGTTTTGGCACTTCTCTTAGGCTTGTTGGTTGATAACCAACTACTAGTCTACTAATGTAGCTGTAGTTTGAAGTGTTCCGCAGTTACGCTATTGCTTTTGCTTTTTTTAAGTGCATCTTTATATATGCATCAGTCTCTCATTGTATAGCAAATTTATCGTGGGTGGTATATGATTCAGTCAACAAAAACTGACTATCAAGTATGGAACGAGTGGTATATGATTGAGTCATCAAAAATACTGACTATCAAGTATGGAACAAGAGCATTACGATATTTGTCACTACTATATTCGATTGCTATTGTGTGCTTGGTCCATTTTGAATATGGGACAAATCACCATTACTATACTTGCTGCCCTATACTAACTAGATTATTCCATATTCCTCGTAGATAGTTTTTGTTTTTTGGTTCAGAGAAAGTTCAGATTTTAGGCCTATAAGTTCTTTTGGTTGGGGACCATATCAAGTTAAATCTCTCACTATATGCATTGTGGCGGTTCGGCCGACCTGTCTAAAATTGGGCTTGTTCAAATCCTGCCTCAAATCCTGCCAAAGCGTGAGTTATATACATATACATTGACACTGAATCATTCCATCCAGGGCCGGTTGGCTGGATCCAAAATCAGTCGTTACCTATTTTTGGCAATCTTAAACTTATTGATTTTTTTTTTCTGACGTTTCACAAATCATCATCATATGTGAAAAACCAAAACATCTATATTAAGAAGAAAAAAAATATTGTTACAATTTCTGAAAATATTTGGTTCATTTAGTCCTTAAAAATTCTAATTACCAAAAAAGACAAATATATAACAATTGAAACACATGTGTGTTATCAGGAGAATTTGTATGTTTTGAGGAGGTGTGCATCATCCGTCTATCAATACCCTGACAAGGAAAACCCTAATTTTTTTTGGCCCAAAGGGTTTTATACTTTAATCTCATACTCCGATTCATTGTCGAAAAACGATGATGCATAATTCAACCGAAGAATCGGAATGGGAGGTGAGACCTGGTGGTATGCTCGTCCAACGAAGAGACGACGCCGCTTCCTCCGACCACAAACCTCTCCAGGATCCCGACTCTGCTTCCGCCGCTTTTGCTCAAACCATCAGAATCACTGTTTCTCATGGCTCATCGCACCACGATCTTCATATTTCTGCTCACGCCACTTTCGGTAACAAAACTCTCAGCTCCGTTTCTGATCCATCGCCTGAAAATTCCAAATAATCGAAGCCTGAGAGAATTTAGCGTGATTCATTATGAAATTTTTCTTGCTCTATTTAGTTTTTGTTGAAGTTGTGTTAGTGTAGTTGAAGATTGATATGTTTAAGCTCGAATGTGATAACTAGGGGATGTGAAGAAAGCTCTTGTTCAGAAAACTGGATTGGAAGCTAGTGAATTGAAGATCTTGTTCAGAGGAGTTGAGAGAGATGATGCTGAACAATTGCAAGCTGCTGGTGTTAAGGATGCGTCTAAGCTTGTTGTTGTTGTTGAGGATACGAATAAGAGAGTGGAACAACAGCCTCCTGTGGTAACTAAAGAGATGGAAAAAGCTATTGCTGCTGTTAACGCGGTTACAGGAGAGGTCGATAAGCTCTCGGATAGAGTGAGTTTTTATAAGCCTGTATTTCTTTTGGAGATGACGGAAGGATTGTGCTTAAGCTAGTTTTTTTTGGTAATTAGGTTGTTGCTTTAGAAGTTGCTGTGAATGGAGGGACGCAAGTTGCGGTGCGGGAGTTTGACATGGCTGCAGAGCTTCTTATGAGGCAGCTGCTCAAATTGGATGGCATTGAGGCTGAAGGGGACGCTAAAGTACAGCGTAAGGCTGAGGTTAGTTTTCTTGCTTTGTTAAGCATGTTTACACGGTAAGAGTGTTAATAGAGTTGGAAGATATATGAGTTGTGGTTTGTGTTGGCAGGTACGTAGAATCCAAAACTTGCAGGAGGCTGTGGATAAGTTGAAGGCAAGATGTTCAAATCCGTTTGTGGATCAGAGCAAAGCTGCAGCTGTAAGCACTGAGTGGGAATCGTTCGGAAACGGTGTCGGAAGCTTGAACCCTCCTCCGCCAGCTTCGCCTTCGGCCAATGTAACTCAAGATTGGGAGAAATTTGACTGACATTTTAGTACTGCTACGTTGCCTTGGAAAAAAATGCTTATTGAAACTGTTTATCTTTTTGATTATTGTTAAATATTGGAAAACGACCATCGTCTTTATCTTCTAATGTATAGATATATTATATATAGTATCGGAAATCTACATCTCTGTACGTTATGTTGGAATAATCCCTGGGAATAGTCTTTGATGTCTCTCAGTCTCTGTCGTGCCTAATTGGCTTATGTCGTAGTACTAAAGATTATGGCTACGAGTTTTGGAGACACTTTTGCATATGTGTTTCCATGTTCTAGTAATCGGGAGCTCAAGTTCAATTTGATGATAGCGATAGTGTTGCAAAAATGATTTATGTTTACTGTTACATGTTTCAATCCTTATAAACTACAGCTTCGAGGGAAGATTGCCTCAAACTGAGAAGTACACACTACAAGCCAAATAATGCAAAGTTAAGGTTAGTTTCATTTCAAGAGTACGATCCGTGCTTTTTGGATAAAAAATACATTCTTACCCAAAAACTAGAAGACATTCTTAGCTGTCTCACCCACATGACCATACGTTTCATTCTCAATTATATGTTCCATGGAATTATATTTAATCTATATAATAACATTCTTGTGCCATCACATAAACTAATAATCCACTCAGCAGTGATTAGACTTAATCATAGCTTAGCAGAGATTTAATTACGATTACTTCCTTAACCATTTATTTATATAACAAAAAAAATTAACAGTAAAACGTGTTGACATGACTTCGCCGTTCAATGTGGGTGGCAAAAGCCATTTGCCGGCTATCTAACAGCACATATTATTATTTATTATTTTCTCGACCATTTATTATGTTCTGTCAGATAATATTTTAATTTTAATTTATATTCTATTCTGTGATGATTTCTTACGCTTTGTATCGGTAAACATAATTGGATTTGCGAGAAAATATCAGCAATGTATAATTGTGTCACGCACAACCGGTATGTGGCAGCCTCAACATTTGAAAGGTACTTAATACTTATGAATATAAATGATAACGACGAATCTCTGCATAAATATTGTTTATGAAAGATTCTGACAGATCTATGGACGTTGTTTTTTTTTGCGTAATTTAAACTGGCCAAATAGTAGTAAAACTAGAATTTATTTTGGTCAAGCGGAATATAGTTTTGACAGATTCTAAGAGATGAGTGATTCAGGATTTTTATATTCAAATTACCAACGAAATAACTGATAATATTAGCAGATTATTTTAAGCTTAATCGATGGACTAACTGAAACATTTTTTTTGTCAAATTTTTGATGTTGTTAAGAGTAATTTTCGTTCATGAGGTTCCAATAACTCAGCTCAGCTCGCTTCACTTGAGTGTCAAATCCATGAAGAACATACTTCTAGCAAGACGTTTCCGCCTCGGCTGCACACGTCTACTATCCCAATGGTTCTCCCATGCTTAGCAAACTCAACTAGTTTCAGTTTCTATGTAATAGTTATCTACGGCTTTTTAATTTTTTTTACCATAAAAGCTCCTTGCCCCCAGCTTTGTAAATAACCTGTTTCCTTTTGGTAATATAATTCACATTTTATCCAAAAAAAAATCCATGAAGAACCAACCTTTCAATATATAAAAACAAGTTAATCCATGGAGACAGTCATTGATTAGTGAACATATTTCTAATAAAAGTTAATATGCATGGCTAAGAGAACAAAAACCATTTATCATGGTAGTTTATTTAATTAAAATTGCAAAATTATGAATCCAATATTTTGTTTATTATTGATTTTTTTTTATCAAAATTAGACTCGTCTCTAGTTTATGCGGAAAAATTGAAATATTTTTTTTTATCATTTACAACATTTATACACTATAGTAGTTAACAGTTATGAAACCGCAATGGAAAGATATAATATTTTACTAGTAACACTTTCTTTCTGATTTGTGAGTTAGCAAAAATATAAAAATGTGTCATTTGGTGTTTTTATAATGAAAATATAATAAAATAACAGATTAATTACAACCAATCTTGTCAAAAGGGAAGACAATAAATAAATACCAAAAAATGATGGAATCCACTCTTCTTCAAGCTACAATAGATATGAATGTTGGCACTGTTTCAAGGCACCCAAAAGTAAAAGTTAAAATTCAGCCAGAGAAAATGGTTAAAAGAAAAGTAAGCATACACATATTAGACTTAAACAAATAGAAAAAAGGGAAACAAATGTAACATAGAAGCATGCTAAAGTAAAAAGTGGGGGGGGGGGGATCAATAAACTGTCAAAGTAAAATTAAAGGCCATTACTTTCACATAAATGTTTAATTAATTTTTTTCAACCTTTTTGGAGATTGTAAAAAGTGCCGCGAAAATCTAAGAAATAAAAAAAATGGCAGTTGATAACGTTAGAAGAGGATTAATTTAAGCCTTTAAAGGGAAATAAATAAACTAAGCAAATTACTACTTTCCACAAAAACTAACAAGAGGACAAAAATAAAAAAGGCAAAGATAAATAAAAAAAACCTGAATTAAAAAAAAGATACCACAAACAAACACATATAGTAATAAAATTTTAATTTTGCATTATTAGAAGTACGCATGACTTCTCTCTGAAAAACAGATTGGTAATAAAAAAGAAAAAGAAAAACAATAAACGAAAACTGAGAGAGAGATTGAAAGAGAGATCGAGCGGAGGAAGATTCTTCCTCCAATTACCATCTCTCTATTTTTACGGGAAGATTCGTAAAATTAGTGCCATCAACCCAAAAAAAAAAACGAACCGGATCGATGAAACTTACAGTGCAAAAACACCATTTCCGAGAAGAAGAAGAAGACGAAGAACAAGACCTTCGTTGAGAAACTTTATTTGAAAAAAAAAAGAAACGATTTTTATTGGTTAAAGGGACAGACCTCCTTTTGGTGGATTGGCTCCGTGATCCAATCCTCGGAATTGTTTTTAAGGTGACGGAACAAATTTGTAAATCTTGTTTTTGGTATTGACCCAGATCTTTGGATAAATTTGAAATTTTTATTGGTTGTTTTTGATTTGAAGATGCAGCATAATCTCTTCACAACAATGCGAAGTTTGAAGCTTGCTGAAGGTTGTAAAGGTACACAAGTTTACGCTCTTAACCCATCAGCTCCTACTCCGCCTCCTCCTCCTGGTAATAGCAGCAGCGGTGGTGGTGGTGGTGGTGGTAGCGGCGGTGGCACCGGAGGTGTTGGGGATAAGCTTTTACAACATCTTTCAGATCATCTTCGTGTTAATTCTGTCCGATCTAAATCAAGCCGGACTTATCCTCCTCCTACTCAACCAAACGCTGTCGTTTCTCCCGAGTTTCTTCTCCCTTGTGGACTTCCTGTTACGGATCTGCTTGAACCTCAAATCGATCCTTGCTTGAAATTCGTTGATTTGGTTGAGAAGATGGCTCAAGTTTATCGTAGGATTGAGAATTGTTCTCAGTTTGAGAAATCTGGGGCTTATTTAGAGCAATGCGCTATCTTCCGGGGCATTTCTGATCCGAAACTGTTCCGGCGGAGTCTCCGGTCGTCTAGGCAACATGCGGTGGATGTTCACGCGAAAGTCGTGTTAGCCTCGTGGCTTAGGTTCGAGAGGAGGGAGGATGAGTTGATTGGAACGACTTCTATGGATTGTTGTGGCAGGAATTTGGAATGTCCAAAGGCTACTCTTGTTTCTGGTTATGATCCTGAATCTGTTTATGATCCATGTGTTTGCTCTGGAGCTTCTAGATCAGAGATGATGAATGAAGATGAATGTTCTACTTCTCAAGAAGTAGACTATGATATGTCATTTTGTATTGGTGATGAAGAGGTTCGTTGTGTGAGGTACAAAATCGCGTCTTTGTCCAGACCTTTCAAGGCGATGTTATACGGTGGGTTTAGAGAAATGAAACGAGCCACGATCAATTTTACGCAGAATGGAATCTCTGTTGAAGGGATGAGAGCTGCAGAGATTTTCAGCAGGACCAACAGGTTAGATAACTTCCCTCCTAATGTTGTCTTGGAGCTTCTTAAGCTTGCAAATCGGTTCTGCTGCGATGAATTGAAATCCGCTTGTGATTCGCATTTGGCACATCTTGTTAATTCTCTGGATGAGGCAATGTTGTTGATTGAGTACGGATTAGAAGAGGCTGCGTATCTTCTGGTGGCAGCTTGTCTTCAGGTTTTTCTCAGGGAATTGCCTAGCTCTATGCATAATCCGAATGTTATAAAGATTTTCTGCAGCGCCGAGGGACGGGAAAGACTGGCGTCTCTTGGCCATGCTTCTTTTACATTGTACTTCTTCTTGAGCCAGATTGCGATGGAAGATGATATGAAATCTAACACAACTGTGATGCTCTTAGAACGTCTGGTTGAATGTGCGGTGGATAGTTGGGAGAAACAGCTTGCGTATCACCAATTAGGAGTGGTGATGCTAGAGAGAAAAGAATATAAGGATGCTCAGAGATGGTTTAACGCAGCGGTTGAGGCTGGCCATCTTTACTCTCTCGTGGGTGTTGCCAGGACTAAGTTTAAGCGTGACCACAGGTACTCGGCTTATAAGATCATCAATTCCTTGATTTCGGATCACAAGGCTACTGGGTGGATGCACCAGGAAAGGTCCTTGTATTGCAGTGGTAAAGAAAAGCTGCTTGATTTGGATACAGCTACCGAGTTTGACCCTACTTTGACATTCCCCTACAAGTTCAGGGCAGTGGCTTTGGTGGAAGAAAACCAGTTTGGAGCTGCAATCGCAGAACTGAACAAGATTCTTGGATTCAAGGCCTCTCCTGACTGTCTAGAGATGAGGGCATGGATTTCTATAGGTATGGAGGATTACGAGGGTGCTTTGAAAGATATTCGGGCGCTTTTGACATTGGAGCCAAATTTTATGATGTTTAACTGGAAAATCCATGGTGATCATATGGTGGAGTTGCTCCGTCCGCTAGCCCAGCAGTGGAGCCAGGCTGATTGCTGGATGCAGCTGTATGATCGTTGGTCTTCTGTGGATGATATTGGATCTCTAGCAGTTGTTCATCATATGCTTGCAAATGATCCAGGGAAGAGTCTTTTACGGTTCAGACAGTCTCTTCTTCTCCTACGGTATAATCTAAACCTCTCTTTCCGCTTCTCAATGAATTTTTTTTCTTGTGGTGCATGTTGTTTTAGACTGTAAGTGATTTTAACAAGTGCTGGTTGTATACTGACAGGCTCAATTGTCAAAAGGCAGCAATGCGTAGTCTAAGGCTGGCTCGAAACCATTCAAAGTCGGAGCATGAGAGACTTGTGTATGAAGGATGGATACTGTATGATACAGGCCACCGCGAGGAAGCCCTTGCCAAAGCGGAGGAATCCATTTCCATCCAAAGGTCGTTTGAAGCGTTTTTCCTCAAAGCTTACGCCCTTGCAGACTCTACGCTTGACCCGGACTCCTCTAATTATGTGATTCAGCTCCTTCAAGAAGCGCTTAAGTGCCCCTCAGATGGTCTCCGTAAGGGACAAGTAAGTAAAGAGTTCAACAGTTTTCATTTATGTAATTCAATTTCTCAATAAGTCAATTCCTTTTCTAGAGGGTTTGTTGGATCATCCTTCAGACTGCCATAGTATCAGAATCCCAATGTAAAACTTTTTGTTCTTGGTGCCTGGAATAACTTGTTGATAGTGGAATGTGGTCGCATCTCAGGAGCCAACTCTCTTAAAAACCGTTTAGTATATTTGGTCAAAAGGTTATCCTACTAAATCATATGACATTCAATATCATGAACTCCCGTTTGGTGTATTTGCTTGCAGGCATTGAACAACCTGGGGAGCGTATACGTGGATTGTGAAAAGCTGGATCTTGCAGCTGATTGCTACACAAACGCGCTCACCATCAAGCATACACGAGCTCACCAAGGTCTTGCACGTGTTTATCACCTGAAAAACCAACGGAAAGCTGCTTATGATGAAATGACAAAGCTAATAGAGAAGGCTCAGAACAATGCGTCGGCATATGAGAAGCGCTCTGAATATTGTGACCGCGAGATGGCTCAGAGCGACCTTTGCCTGGCAACACAACTTGACCCTCTCCGAACCTATCCTTACAGATACAGAGCCGCAGGTATGTTAATGACACAACCAAGTTCTTGTTTATCCTCCTTTTGTCTGTTGTTTATAATTGGATGCCAGAAACAAGACAACAATGGCTGATCCTTTCTGAGGGATTCTCCCACGTATAAAAGTGTTAGAAAAACGTAGAACCCAGCTTATGTGGTGATGAAAACGGAAATGATAATTTGTGACCCCAACACATGAAAGAAATGAGATTTCGATCATCTTTCTGGAGATAGAAACAGAACTGCGAGTGTTATATACTTCTGTACTTATACCGAATTGATATGCAGTTTCTCTGGTTTGGTTTTGGTGAATTTGAATATGAAAAATAGTTTTGCTAAGACCAGAGTATCAAGTTTTCTTTTTAAGTTTCGCTTTGTTTAACATGAACTCTTGGTTGCAGTTCTTATGGACGACCACAAAGAAAGTGAAGCCATAGACGAGCTTTCGAGGGCGATATCATTTAAACCAGATCTTCAGCTATTACATCTACGAGCAGCATTCTATGATTCAATGGGAGAAGGAGCGTCTGCTATAAAAGATTGTGAAGCAGCATTATGTATTGATCCAGGTCATGCAGATACACTCGAGCTCTACCACAAAGCTCGTGAACCAAACGACCAAAAGTAGAACAAAACTATCAATTTGGTTTGATGGGCAAAAATATTTCTCTTCTTCCCTCCTGGTATGGCTTCTACACTGTTTCATTTTCCTTGTGCAAAACAGAACTTGGAGCAAATCAAAGAAAGCTTGGTTTGAGTGAACCAGGGAAAAAGCAAGCATAGCCATGTAAATAGAAACTTTTTTATATATTATTTTTTTTTCTCTATAATTTTGGTTATTGGGGGGTGAGAGGATACTTTATAAGTAGTGCAGAGAGTGTTTCTTGCTGCTAAAGATAATACGTTTTCTGGCCAACAAAAAAAAGGGAAAACCACGAAGAAGAACTTACCTCTGGTGAAATTGGACTTCTTCTTCTGTCCTATTTCTAGATGTATTATTGCTTCTTTCTTTTTATTTATTTTTTTCATCACTGGAATTATGTAAAATTGTATCTGTAACTTCTTCACCTTTTTTTTTTTTACATGTTTCTTGTATTGATTCTCCAAAAGCATCCGGGGATTTGTTTTTTATCCTCCTGAAACAAGAAAACAAAGAAACTATTCATTCTTCTTACATTTCAACATGTTTCACCAAGAGTATCCTCAATATTTCAACATTCTTTTTTATCACTTGATGAGGAAATCATCTCCTTACTTCTAGATTTGGGTTTGAGTTCTTGTTTGGTTTCATGATCGATTTTATCACCACATGGTTGGATTGGAAACTCAACTTTTTCCAAAGCTCTCCTGACCTGTGAACACAATAAAGAGGCCACAAATATCGGTTTTGCATACACGAGAAAGTTTCAAACTTTCAACAACTTCTCATTAAATTTCAACTTTCAGCTAACAAACTAGAAAAGAAGAGTGTCAACACAACAAAGATCTCTCCCAAACTCACAATTTTGCCTTCTTTGGGTCGCAAACAAGAACATACCCTTCCCACTCAGATGATTTTGTATCTTACGGTTGAAGAAATGATGGATATTAACCGATCCCGAAGATTGAACTTCAATGCTCCATTCTTGTCGACGAAGCGCCATGTCACCCAAGAGAAGCTTCCGGGCCAGTTTCCGGAAGCTTCTGTTCCATTTTGCTGGGAAACCGCTCCCGGGATGCCCAAGAACTCGTCTCATTTGAAAAATGACGCTGAATCTGAAACGCCCCGGCTCAAACTACCTCCTGGAAGACTGAAGGTTACGTATTTTTCTCTGTTTTCCGGTTTTAGGTTTTTCAATCCATTCATAACCAATTCGTTTTGTCATTCTTTCCACATCACAGGTGCAAGTTACTGGTAAAAATGATGATCTTGATGACGCAAGTGAGAGTTTAACACCAGCTAAATTGTTGCATATGAAGAAACGCAACAATCAGGAATATTTCCATCAAACCAACCAAGA
This sequence comes from Arabidopsis thaliana, assembly GCF_000001735.4. Taxonomy (NCBI): domain Eukaryota; kingdom Viridiplantae; phylum Streptophyta; class Magnoliopsida; order Brassicales; family Brassicaceae; genus Arabidopsis; species Arabidopsis thaliana. The sequence goes on along the minus strand of NC_003074.8, from coordinate 19,198,955 downwards.
CGCGGTCGATGTCTTGTCTCTCACGCAAGCTATAGACATGGTCGAACTCCCAAAAGATAGCGTTTCAGAATCAGATGATGATAGAAGCAGCGTAGGAGGTGACTCAAACGGGTACTTAACAATGGAGAGCACAGAGCGAAGCGAAGATATGTCACCGAGTTACATAATAGAGCGGTTTCTACCGGATGCAGCGGCTCTAGCAGCCGTGACATCAGCGGCTAGCCAAAGGAGGAAGAAGAAGCTCTCTTATTTGAGTGGTGAAACGGTGAGACAGTCTTGTTTTTCACCAAAAGCTTGTGGATTACATGTATTGCTGCCTTGGAGCACTAAGCATAGAATCTGTGGCGTCAAAAACGCCTTTTCTCCATCTTCACACGTCCACTTGCAACCCAAGTTTATTACAAAAGATAACTAGATGAATTCAGGTACTTGTTATTACAGTATTTAGACTATATATATGATATATTGTTGTGTGACACCCCTTTTTTGGTTTCTTGTAAAATGCGGTGGTTAATAATAACACACTAAAAAAAAAGCATGTACAAAGACAAGGCTTATAGCCAAAATTGATGCAGCTAGCTCTAAAACAATTATGTAGTATGTATTTTACTATATATCATCCACAATTTATGTTTTGAAATTTTTTTGACCTAAGAATTGTTTTTCCAGATTTCATGTTTTCTTATAATAGATTAGGCTTGCAGATTGGTTCAATTTGATTGATGGATTTTTTTTTTTTTTTTTTTCTTTGTATTTTGTTAAAGTTGAATGATTTGATAAGATGTGCAAGTGTAACTATCTGAAGATCTTTTTCTATATTTGTAATGTAAAATAAAATTAAACAAAAAAAAAAACCTTAACAAATGACTTTGCCTTTTGTCTGAATTTCTTGAAAGAGAAAACTAAGCAAATTTTTGCAAAAATTAGGAAAGAAATCTGAGATTGCAAAGAGATGAAACTTGACAATACAGAGTGGCCCATTGTGATGGGCTTTAGCTTTGGGTACCAAATCTGCTGAGCAACATGACAATTTTTTTAAAGATTAAATCCTAATTCTTCTTTTCATTTCTTTTTCCTAAGAAATCCTACCTCTCTAAAAAAGTAAAAAGTAAAACACATACTAATGCTAGTTTTTTTTTGTTAAATAATAGTGGCTAGCTGCAATATATAAATAAAATAATGACTTTTTTTTTCCTTGGGGCAAAAAACATTATGACTAGTTGCTATATACATAAAAAAAATATATTGGAAAATGGTTGCGACAAAAGAAGTACACTTGAAAATTGGTAAAATTGCACAAATTCAGATCTATTCGAATAAAGGGACGCGTGGATCCGTGAGAATCAGACCAAGAATGTGAAAATGCTTTTTTAGACAGTTTAGCAGACACGTGTAATGAAGTATATGGTACAACAACAAGTTACGAGGTACGTGTAAAAACCACATGACCGCTTGTCGGTATCAGTGGACGTGTCACGTTCTTTTCTAGATTTTCTAATTTCTACCGACTAATTACGTATTAGTATAACTTTACATAATTAAATATTAATATTATCTCATTGTTTGCCTAAGACAATATTAGAGCATTATTACACTGTATTATATTTTTGGAACCAATGGTAAGGAAAGAAACAAAAAGGAAGGAGATATGGAAGAAGACGTTCCAGAAGCAGAGAAGCTCATGTGTCCAAAAGAAGTCGTAGAAAAGAACAAAGATAAACAAGAAGAAGAAGAAGACGAGAAAGGAGCTAAAGGTGGGATTTTGAACAATCTGATATCCAATTTTATGGATTGTACAACAACAACAGTAGAGGGAAAATCTAGTGAAAACATTCAGAAATCTCTATGTGAAGATGAAGATGAGAAGGAACAAGAGAGCCCAAGTGTTGGAATCTTAGAGAAGATTATTTCTCATCTGCCAGGTACGGTGCTCTCGATTTTAGTGTTAAAGGCGTAAATTTGCAATAATCTCGGATTTTTCCATTTAGTGTTAACCTTCGATCTGTCCCAGTGTTTTTTGGGCAAAGAGAATGTTCGCTCTTGAGATTAGTTGGATTAGTTAGACGCTTCGAAGGTTAAATTTAGTGGTAAATCTTACGAAGATAGTGTTAAGATGTGGTGGACTTGTATTAAATCTAATGGCTTAATTATATTATACACTACTACATTGACTTATGTTCCCTAAACGCAGAAGACGTAGCTCCAACAACAGACGAGGCAGCCATTTTGATCCACTCGGCGATTGACTGAAGGAGACTTAAACGACAACCATCTCTTTGATTGTTATCTCCACGGGACTTTTTTTATGTGTTTTGTGTTATTTTTTTTTTTTTTTTTGTGAATTTAAAGTCTTGTTTTGTCTATTTGCTCAGCTCTTTGTTTTAAATATGATATGTTATTTATAGTCAGATTTATTTTTGTTCAATATTTTCCCATCCCTTTTATGTATAACCAAAACAAAAAAAAAACTAATGATGAAAGGGTAATAGAGAATAACTATAACAATGCTTTCATGTTGTGACTGAAGGCAAACATGGAACAAGTAACGTGAGAGTAATTGTTAACAGAGGAATGAATAAAATGTTTTGTTTTCTTGAAGCTATGTCTCACAAACACATCTCATATTGTACATCATTTTGTAAAGCATAACAATCACGTAACCAGAGATATATACTAAAGTAAATAGTAAAAATTATGCAGTTGTTTCTAGAGTCTATAAAAATTAAAGATGATTTTGGCTTATTTGGACATTGGACAAAGATCTATATGGTTCCTCTCACCAAGTTGTATGAAATTGACAGGTTTATAGAAATATGTGGTGGTTCCGAAATCCGAAGTCTGATTATTTCTCCTAGTGAAAATAAGTCGTTATAGGTCAAGAGTTGGACATTTTTGTTCCCGCATATTCGGATGTTGAAGTAATGTAGTTTACTTCGAAAAGTATCAATAACTAACAAGTATATATGTAAGTAGTGTATTTTAAATTTGTATAAGATTTTGTTTTGAGGATTATGGGTCCGCTAAAATCTAGATTAATATATTATACTATTTTTGAAATATTAAAGCATTAATATATATATATATATATATATATATTACATATGAAAATAAATTTAGGAAAAGATAGTCTAATATAAAGAAAACAATCTAAATAATAAATTTTATGATTACAAATTTAGAAATATTTATTATGAAAGAAAAAATGGAAGATTTAAGAATTTCTTTAGTAGTTTTAAGAAGTTAGATAGGATAAGCATCTATATATGGTTTATATGCAATATTATAGAATGCTCTTAGAAAAATGAAAAGTAATTATAAATGGAAATGACAGTGTAACAACCCCTGTCACTACAGTCTACAAATAGAACAAATCTTCCTCACTTTTATATCCATATTCACATTTAGACAATGCTTACGTATGTCCTTACATCTCTTTAATAAACAATCCTTTAAAGGAATATAATCCGGTGCCTTAAATATATACATAATCAAATATTAAATTTAAGAAAAAATTGAATGGAAAAAATAAATTGAATGGAATATATGTACATTACCAATTTTTGTTAAAGAAAAATATGCACATTAAAATAGGTGGTTGTCTCCATACATTTAAACAGATAAGAGTTGTGTTTAGTTGCAGATTTTTTTTTCAAGTTCAATACTAAGATTTGATTTCAAAGAACAATTCACATGATACTTTTTTCTTTTGTCAACGAGAAAGATAAGATGGGAAGTGCAAAAGAAAACAATTGGGGGATCCGTAGAATCTTTAGATCATTGGTGAGAAAGATACATCCTAAGGAGCCAAAAGATCATGAAAGCACAACCGAAAATAGAGGTAATTTTTTTTCCCCGGTATTTGCAGTTTGATAAAACAAAAATATCCTGATAAAAGCTATGTATTCAATTTATTATAAAATATCAAAAACTGAAATATTGGGATAGTTTTTCCCTGATATTGAATTACCTGTTTCTTATGTAACTGTAGATGTGATGAACAAAAAAAAAATCTTACAAGATTATAAAATTTGACTTTAAAAGATATGAAAGTATAAAATGGTTACTTAAGAAGAATTTTAGATAAAAATATAAGAAACAAGAAAAATATATATATAGAAAAACACTTAGCCAAACTTTTGTTTTTACATACATTAATCTTACGACATGCTCGACCCAAGTGGGATGAGCAAAAGTGCACTGGTCCAAAGATTTATGTTTACTGACAATAAATTAAACAAGAAAAAAGATCATAACTTTCAGGGTCAAAACTGAAATGATCTAAAAAATGACCAAAAGAACGAGTGGGTCTAGTAATTAAGTTTATGTATTATAGAAAGATTTATATATTCCAGTTTTTTTTACCCATGGGACCAAAACGATGCTGCTCATATGCCTAATATATATGGATCATGGATGACTTATGATATATTGTTTTATTCTTAACAGAATTGGCGATGATTGACGGTTCAACCTGTATTTTTTCAAAACATTACGGTAATTTCGCCGCCCTTAATCTTTAATAAGAGTTAAACATATTTAAAATATAATTTATTGAGATAAAAATTTAATCAATAGATTTATCGAATTAATGATTTATATTTTAGGGCTTAAGATGTCATAGTTAGGGTTTCGTTTTTATGTGAATTTTAGTTCGTAAGTACAAAATTAGACCAAGACAAGTGACTTCTCGATTTGTGCTACTATCGTTGATGTGTCATGAATTCAAGTCTGCATACTGAATGTCGTTGAAAAAAGAAAGTTTCAGAAATCAAGACGAGACTGCATTGGTTAGAGGGTGTAAAAATATATGTAACATACAAGTATTATAGAAGATTTCCCAAGAATGAAATTATCTTTGTAGATGATAACGATCATCTTTCTACTCATAAATTTTTGATCTGAAACCTTGTTTCTCCAGTTTCAGTCTACTTATTTTAAGATAAAGTAAGGAGGAAAAGTATATCCATCACTAAATCTTTGTTTTTTTCCTTACATATTACATAAATAGAGGTTCTTAGGTTCTTTTATCCTATAAGGATAGTCCGCTTTGTGATCAAATAGAAGATTAAGACAACTTATATAAGATATAGTTATAAGATAATGGAGCTGTGTAGAGGTGTGTAGCCTTGCAGTGACCACAACTTTATAAGATAAAACACAATTGAAGATGAGGTGGTTCCTTGTTTCCTTTTCCAAACCACATATCAAACATGTGTGTACAGCCAAAAGTCTCCATTTGAAAAGCATATCTTGAGTAGAAATTTGACTCTGGCCTTATGCTAAACCAAATTTCTCCAATATGTACATCTCTAGTATTGACTATTTCACATAGTGAATGCTCTATTGTAGAATATAATATGAAATATATATTCACCAAATAACTATTACGGTATTACCATAATACATCAAAACTGTATATATATACCCTAACTGTCATATAACTTCGGCCAAATATATGACAGTTAGGTCATATCGGTTATAACATCTTGCCACAATTAGGTCAATCATCGAAACACTAATATCTTATGGTAATACGAATAAAACAACATGCCTCTTATACCAAATGATACAACTACAAAGTTGATAACATACTATATATGTTGTTTACTGACCTCTAGTACTCTGTAGTATTGAGTGACAGCTGGTACGAGTCCATTATTAAAATTGGTTCAGATTTAGAGGATTTATGAGTCTTGGCTTAGAACCTTCTAATTAACATAAACAAAACAGTTTTTAATGTACATAATCGTTAACGTAATACTAAATCAGAATAGGATCCAGTTTTTGAAAAATCTTGTTATGTAGTATACAACATAATAATTTGCCAAACAGTTTTTGATTTATACTCTAATATATCAACTTTTGATGTGGGACAATTTATACTTTTATACATTACCCTTCCCCCATCCTAACGTTGATGATTGAAAATCTGAAAGGTGAAGTTTGTAGGACTAGACATCTATAGATGATACCACAATCGAAATATTAGACATGCTCGTTAATTCAAAAGTAGAAAAGTGTAATATACTTTTATATTACTTGGAAATTTTCTCGACTTTTGATGTGAGATAATTTCTACTTTAATATTTTTCTATAGTTATCACATCAATGAACAAATTTTTTTTTGAATTCATGTACAGAATGACTCGGCTTCCAATTTACTTAGATTTTATTTTTTCCAATACTTAATATATATGGTAATAATAATGTGTTTACTTACTTAATATATTTCAGGGAAAAGTGATGTCTTAATGGGAATTTTCAACAAATTAGTGTTGGATGAGCCGAGGCCTGCCCACCTCTTTAAGTTGTGGGAGATGTTTGATGTTCATTTTTGTGCTTCACAAGATGACCACAACCCCAACATGACTGAGACTGAGGCTGAACTCGAAATCGTAGTTAAAACCATGACTCAACTCGAATCTGAAGCCAAGATCTTGCCTGAAACTAAGACTAAACGTCGCCGTTTTCAATGGATATGTTGTTTCAACCCATAAATTTGTATATCGAACTATTGGCGTTTTGGATTATTTTTATAATAATTGTGTTACTGAAGAAACAATGGTGAAATGGCTTAGAAAAGACTTTTGTAAAAGGTACTTTTGATTTCTATTCTACTTATATCTAAAAAGTCATTTTTGTGATCTCTTAACTATTATTTCTTTCTTCTCTTTCATCTTGATTTAAAACCAACAAGTTTTGGGTTTAGATCCAAATATAATCTCTTTTTTGAGCATCCATAATCACAATTTATTTCGTTCACTGTTATATTTGTTCCATCATTTTCTTTATTTACCACTTACTCTCTAGAAAAATGGTGGTGTATGAATGTCGTTGAAGTTTGGTAACATGTTCTTCTCTCCTTTTAACCAAAAACAACTGAATAATACTACAGCACAGAAAATAAGTAAGGTCCAAATCAATTCTCGTATTACTTCTTCAACCAAAAAAGAATGAATAATCAAATTACATTACATTACTAGCCCAAACTTCAAACCATTTTTATCTACAAATTACCTGAATCAAAGAATAAACAATGAAAATATAAATGTGGTATTTGTATATCGGTCCCTTCTTCTTTATTCTCTTTCACATAAACCCCAAAACTTTCCTTTACTCCTCATTTGACCCTAAATCTTTACCTCCTTCACCACCAGATCCAAACGGCGTCGTCTCCGTCTCCACTTCAGTCTCCGGCCTAATCTCCTCCAACTGCTCCACCACCTGATTAGCTTCTGGCCTCGCCGCCGGCGACGGATCAACACAATGTAAAGCCAATTTCAAAGTATTCAAAAGCTCATCACCAACGCTTTGTGTCTCTCTCATCAGCTCCAAATCAAAAACTTCATTAGTCCACTCTTCTTTCACAATCGAAGCTACCCATTGTGGCAAATCCATCCCATTCGTCGGCTCTCCTGGAGATTTCCCAGTCAAAAGCTCCAATATGATGATTCCTAAGCTGTAGACATCGGTCTTAGCGCTTGCATTTTTGATTTTCGAAAACTCCGGTGCTCTGTATCCTAATGTTCCTGCGGTTGCGATTACGTTTGTTGCTGCGGCGGCGGTCATGAGTCTTGAGAGACCGTAATCGGCGATGTGTGCGTTGGTTTGTTCGTCGAGGAGAATGTTGCTTGCTGTGAGATTCTCATGGATCATGTTCTCGTTGCTGTGAAGGTGAGCTAAACCACGACTGATTCCTTTTGCTATCTTCATTCTTGTTTCCCACGGAATTAGGGTTTCTGGTCCTCGAGCTGTTAAATTCAAAATGTCAGAGATCAATAAAAATGTCAACTTTATCAAATCCAAAGTTAGAGTTTTGCTTTGATTTTACTTACCGTGAAGAAATGCAGAGAGGCTTCCTTTAGACATGTAATCAAAGACGAGAAGCTTCTCTCCTTTAGGTCCTAAGTAGTAAGCTCTTAGTGCAAGAAGATTCTGATGACGAATCTTGCCTAAAGCTGTGACTTCTCCTTCGAATTCTTTGACTCCTTTTGTTGTTTTCTCTCTCAGACGCTTCACAGCGACTTCATTGCCGTCTTCTAATGTGGCCTTGTATGCTGTGCCATATGTACTTTTCCCCATGATCTCAGCTGTGGCACAGAGCAGATCATCGGCGGTGAACACGAACGGACCATCGAAATGGACTAGCTTGCCTCCCATTTCACCTCCTGCTGATGCTGTTCCTGCGACACCTGCTGATACTGTCTTCTCTGAGGTCTTGTCCTTTCCATCTTTTTGTTTCAAGGCGGCGCGTTTCTTGATCAGGCAGCAGAGGAGTATGCAGCATAGTAGAAGGAGGATGGCTAGAAGAGCTCCGATGGCGATTAGGATTACGTCTTTCACTGAGAGTTTTCTGTGGTGGTGTTTTCTTGGTTCTTGTGATGAGGTAGGTGAAAGGGTGAGGGGATGGTGGTGATCAGGAGCAGGGCATGGATTTGAGGAGCTGTAGCCACAAAGCTGGATGTTGCCCAAGAAAGAGCTTGAGTTGAACTTCTTGGAGAGGACAGGTGGAACAGGACCAGAGAGGGTGTTGTAGGAGACGTTGAATGAAGAAAGCTTCGCCAGGTGGACTAGTGAGAGCGGGATTGGACCTGTGAAGTTGTTTTCTGACAGATCAAGCTTTTTGATTCCAGATATGTTCCCTATTGTTTCTGGGATTGGCCCATTGATCTTGTTTCTCTTCAGGTTAAGCTCTGTCAGGTTGTGAAGTCTATCAATGGCATCTGGGATTGGGCCTTTGAGGTGGTTGCTTTCGAGATTTAGTGAAACTAGAGATGAAAGGTTGGAGAAACTGTCTGGGATGGTTCCGTTGATTGAATTGTAAGAGAAATCCAGGCTCTGGAGGTGTGGAAGACCTCCACATTCTCTGGGAATAGAACCTGAGAGCTGGTTATGGCTTATAGAAACCTCTTCCAACAGACTATGCTTGCAGAGAGACACTGGAACAGCTCCAGAGAAGCGATTGTGGTCAAGATTCAGCGTTTTGAGAGGGTGGGAGCCATTGACGAAAAAGTCAGGTATCGAACCAGATAGGTTGTTATGCTGAAGATCAAGAAAAGTGAGGGTATATGATCTGGCTACACTAACCGGAAGGGGACCGGAAAGTGAATTGAAGCTGAGATTGAGCCTATAGAGCCTCGTGGATTCAGTAAGGCTAGGCGGGATGGCTCCAGTTAGCTGGTTACTGCTGAGATCAAGATTCTGGAGAAGAGGGCAGTTACCCAGTGAGACTGGGATGGAACCCGAGAGACGATTGTTGAAGAGATAGACTCCACGGAGGCTCTTGAGGTAGCCAAGGGAACGAGGAACCGAACCGGCGATAACATTGTTGTGGAGGCTAAGTTTTCTGAGACTTCCAAGCTGTCCAATCTTCTCAGAGATAGTACCGCCAAGTCCCTTCCAAGGGAGCTGAATGGCGACCACTTGACCTCGGAGGCATTTGATTCCAGCCCAGCCGGAGCAAACTTGAGAGGAGGCAGAGTTGTTCCAGCTTTTGAGAACTCCGGTGAAGTCAATGAGTTCGTGTTTGATAGCTTGGAGTGCCTGATAGTTCGCCTGAGTCACCACGATTCCATCCCAAGAGTGACCACCACCTCCACCACCTGCAACAGCTTGAGCAGAGAAGAGTAAGAAACACAAGAGTAGACTCGCGCAGAAATGGAAACTAATTTCATAAATGCGAAATGGGTTTTTGTAAAGATGATTCATTTCAAAAGAATCAAAGAATAAAGAAGAAAGAAAATAGAAAACGAAGAAGAAAGATGAGAAGAGCAGGGGAGCTTGAGTTCTTGGTTTGTTCTCCTTCCTCTGTTTTTGGAGAGAGTGAGACAGAGAAAAGTTTGATTTTTAGTGAGAGAGGTAATGGAAATAAGTGAGTGAGTGAGTGTTGTAGCAAAAGACTAATTATGGTTGGAGTGAGGAGGAAGAAGACAAAGACAAGAGTTTAGTTTATGTTTATTGTAAGGGTAACGGCTAGTTTTTACTTCTTGGTCCTGCGCCAAAAAAACGGTAAGCGAGAGAAACATGACCAAGACCAACGGCTATAAAGTTATTTCGACCGTTTTTAATCATTCATTATTACTAAAAATGTCTCGAGACTCGTTGGGGCATCAAAATAATTATTTCAATGGAATTCACTAATCTTTATATGACTTGGTCAAATCTTGACACTTTTGGCCACGTCAGTCCTAGTACCAATCGTGCGGCACACTAGATATATTCGTGGTAATAATATGTAATTTTTTTTGAGAAATCCTTCAAACGTGTGGCAAACTACACTAATATCATTCATATAAAATGTAACAAACCTCAAATAGAATACAGTGATATCATAGTAGAGGTACAATTGTTGTAGCGATCATTATTTACACAAAGGCAAAGGGACATTTTGGAGGATGTGTTTGAATCCATACATATAGACACTACACAAAGTCTGCAACCATTCTCATGGAGCAGCTCGTGTTCCTACTTGTATAACCCATAAGGAATTAAAATCCTGTTATAGCAACGTTTTGAACATTCAAGAATCAGCCAACTCCGGCTGCCTTAGAACCGATTTCTCAGGGGGGCATGCGCGCAAGAGTGTGCAGACGTCGTTTTTCACTAGGAATTCCTCTGCATTTACGAGTATCAGAGGTCCATATTCAAACACCAACGTCTTGCACTGTAATAACACAAGACACAACACCATAATATCAGAAAAGCGTACGCTAACTGCTATGTGATCATGCAGATGCGTTGCAAAAGTTCGAGAAGAACACCAACAGAGAAAGCAGAATGAAATGGTTAATTTGTAAACACGTGAAGGCAATGTTATGGATTTGAGTTGATCATTTTAACCTTCTTCTCGTAGTTCTTGAGCGATTTGCATCCCTTGATAAGCAGTTCAACGATATCCAGCTAGATAATCAAGAGAAAACAAAGTCAGTATATAAAACTCATCATCAATATAAGATAGAAAGAAAGTCTTCACGAGGATTGTTTACAAAGATCCCTGATAGTTAAACACTTTTATCAGTTGGCGTAATCGTTGAACATAATAACAACGCAAACACAACTACACGAGGGCATATCAGTTTGGACTGTGATTGTGGGTACTCTTATGACTTAATTAGGTGCTATGAGTCTATGAGACTGAATGCATAAATGACAAATACACTGACAGAAGAGAGATAAAGTCATGATCTTGTAGTTATCACTAACCTGTGTGTCAGGATCTTGTAGTTTGATGAGAATCTCTGAAACAGTCCTGTGGCATACACCGCAACTGTCCTGACGAGCTTCTTCGACAAGAGCTACAACTTTGCCACAAAGATTCATCCTCTTGCAGAAATAATGAGGTTGAAACGACTCTAGTTGTAAGAAGAAAAGAGGAACATAGTAATCCACCAAACTTATGCACTGCATCAATTCAAAAACATACTATTTATTCAGCACATTTGATATATTAACAAAACAAACAGTCTAAAGCAAAAATATAGAGAGTGTAAGGTTCAGCATCAGCAAAATGAGAGAACCTGCTGCGAATATCCGCGCAATTGGGAACACCGATCATGAAGATCTTCGATGATCTCCGCTTGTGTGACATTTTTCTCAAGGTAGCTGAGAGCATCAGTAACATATTCCTCACACAGAGTGCAAACGTCTTCCTTGTTGGAAACTTTCTCTACACGGACAAAAGTAAAGCTGAAAAGTCTTAAAACTTCTACTCAAATAAGATTATCTGAGTCTGAGCCATTCTTTTAGTTTTGGGGGAACTTGTGTGTTGAAATATAAAACTACCTCATCATCTCCAGCCATAAGAACAAACTATTTCATCAAAAGTATCAAACTTTACCCCTAAAGAGCAAGCCTCTAGAATCAACCATGAATTCTAAATTTTGTCTAATATCTTACCTGAGATGGTGGAGTCAACGAAAGATCTAGCGTCAGAGACCAAGATCAAACCCAACAAGAGAAGCACAAAGGTTCCAGCTTTAAGACCCATGATTCCTGATAAAGAAAAAAAGATCAGAAGATTCAAGCAAGAGTCTTTACAAGAGATATATCGAGTTATCAAAAGATTCAACCGAAATTGTAGAGAAAGATTTTACCTTTTCGAGCAAATGATTGGTAGAATCTGGTGTCTGTGGGAGAAGAACAATTTATCGAGAATCAATGAGTAAGCAGATCCGTGGAATGAGTCGATTGCGTATGAATGTCGAAAGGTCAAATGAGGTATTTTAACACTACAAGCTATTATCCAACCACGTCATCTCATACATGTGGCTATTATCTTCGAATATGCAATTAGTTTGGACTTTGGAATAAGCATAAAGATATAACAAATCACATCTCATTTCAATATTTAGCATACACCAATAAACACATCGAAAACAAATAGATAACACACAAACAACAAGTCCTAATGTAAAGATTAGACCATTTCAATCACTCTTTTAACAACTTAAGTTCAAAGCTATCTTCTTCTTCTTATTCTTCTTCTTACTCTCTTTATTTAACATCACAGACAAGTTTGCGAATCCGAACCGCTTCCTCTTCCCATTGAACCTTTTTTCCTTCTCTCTATCTCCAAAGTTAGTCTTTCCAAGAATCTGACCCAACGAAACTCTCCCATTCATCATCATCGCTGACTCATCAGCAAGAAGTAGTTTCCTACTAAGTATCTGCCCAATAGACATTGTTGGTTTCAAGACAGCAACTGAGGATGATGTCCCATCACCATTCATCATCATATTCAGACCTTTTACATCCATCATATAAGGAGGGTTCTTGAACTTAGCCGAACATGATGATCTCCTCCTCTGTTCTGTCCACCACCAATTTCCTTCTTCTGCTTCCATTTTGGCCAAACCTTCTTCAAGTGTCCTCCTACTGCTTCTGATTTCTCTTGCTGTTTCATCAATCGTCTCAAGAATCTCCTCCTGCATAGTCTCCTCACCATTTCCTCCTCTTCTTCTCCTTCTTCCTCTTCTTGTAACCGCCTTGATTTCAGCGATTGCAACTGCTTCAGCCGCTCTAGCAGCTTCCTTCATCTTTCTAGCAGCGATCAAACGCATCTCAGCAGCTTCAATCTTGTTTCTCGTTTGTTCAATCTCAGCCACAGCTTTATTAACCGCATACCGAACATTCTCTCCTGTTCTACTAAATTCCTTAGCTTCATAACTTAGTCTCTGAATCTCCATGGACATTTCAGCTGCATTCTCAGAGTTTAGTCTCTCTCGTGTCTTCTCAAGTGCAGCTCTTTCCTCTTCCAATCTCTTGTTTAGTAACCCAACAGACACGCGAATAGCAGCCAAATCTTTTGTCGTCTTGCACAGATTCATCTTTGCTTGGTTCAATTCCTTGAAAACATTCATGTCACAATTTTCTTTATCCTCCTTGTTCTGTATCTTTGATTTGAGCTCTTCAACAATGGCTTTGGTCGACTCAAGTGACTTCAACACCTTCAAAGTTTCTCCTTCTTTCTCAATCAGTTCCTTCTCTAACTCACTCGCTTTCAAAACCATACCAACTTCGTTCTGCAACCAAAGATTCGAAATTTCGCATCATAATCACAAGAAACAACTAAAGACAAGATCTATCTAGAAATTGATGAATCTAAAAACCCATTTCAACTAAAACCCCAAAAGCAAAGAAATGGACAAAAATCAGTGAGAAAGACAGAGACTTTGAGGGAGAAGGAGAGAAATAAGACCTGAGAAGCTTCGGAGATGTTAAGGGAAGAAGGTTTCCAGAAACCAAATCCACCAAAGCGAGTGGCGGCTTCTCTCACGGACTCGAAAGGCGCAGAAGTGTCGATTTCCCCGACGAGGGAGGGTTCTAGGGTTTCGGCCATCAAAAGACAAGAACTTGGGAAGAAGATAGAGTAAGAGAGACAGAGTGATCAAAACTGTTGTTGTTTTCTTCGAGATTGTGTGTGAACGAAGACTTTATATTATCGCAACGGTCTTTTTCTCATGTAGGGAATAATTAAAGTTGCATAAAGCTACAAGTGTCCGTTGCCTTCTCAGTTACTAGTTTTGTCTTTATTTATAGTTTAAGCACTTTTTATAAAATCTAATTTTGTTATCTTATAAGAGGGAGGTGAATATCTTATCATTATAGCAAGTGAGATTAATTGATTCAAGTAAATTCAAAGTATTTGTGAAAGAATCTTTGGACCGTTGGATTCAATAAAAAAGTGTGAACTTGTAGTCGTTTTCTCAATTGTCTTCTAATCTAGAAATAGAAATGTGATTAGAAATATAACTTTATTTGGAGAAAAGTGAAAGAGTATTTGGACCGTTGGATTATAGAGGGAGTTGTGCCGGAGTTAGCTGCGTCAATGATGGAGTTTGTGGTGGGGATCACTAACGGTCATAAAGAAGGGCCACATAGTGAAAGTCTCAGTTTTTAAAATGACACTATTTCAACTAACCGTTGGACGTGCCTTGGTCTGCTTTGCGAATTGCGACTAGTGCGTACAATTCTACACTGGTATTCATACCATAAATCCATGAGCCCTAAATTCTATATATCCCATACCTAACCTAACAGTAGAAATGTGGAAAAACAGTGTTTTTTTTTCTTCTTCTGTTTTACATGAAATAATTGAGTTTTGACATATATGTTAGATGAATAGTGAAATATGATTGAATAGCAAAAATATTTTAGCTAAACAAAGGTTAGTAGAAAAATCATAAAACTCTAAGAAATTGGTTTCTTATCCCCAACGAATCAACTATATTGATATCATAAAAAAACTTGGTTATAAATGGAATAATTATAAGAAAAAATAATTGTAAGAGTGATATACCATGCATTACCTTCAAAATCCTCAGAAACATTAATCAATAAATTTTCTTTAGGCTTTTACAATGTTCGATGTAAAGCAACGGTTTTCGCTATAAACGGTATCAATGTTTACATGTATTCTTGTAAGACACAAGTTAATCTGAAATATCCAAAAACAGAACTATCAAGAATCGGTATTAGCCGGCTGCTGCGATAGCGGTGGAGGTGGCGGTGGCGGTGGCGGCAGTAACAAGCTTTTCCGTCGCTTCCGAATGAAATAAAAAGCAAATCCAGAAATAAGCAACAAAATCACAAAACCATCAATACCTCCAACTAATCCCACCACCCATTTTCTCACATTAGATTTCTCATCACTCAATCTCACTCCTTTAGGAATCTTCACCATATAACTCAATCCACTAACTCTCTCAATCTGTTTAACACCCATCACTATCCCATACATGACACAACTCTCTTCAGAAACAGAGTAACTCGCAGCTCCACACTCACAATCTTTCTTACACAACTCTTCACATCTTTCTTTGCTTATGTTTCTCACTTGTGTCCCGTTTCTTAGCACTGTAGTGACTCCATTTAGCTCAACCATCTCATGATCACATAGCCTCTTCACTGAAACAGCTTCTTCCCCGTTGATGCTGCTGCAATATCCATTGCTTACAACCTTAATGCAAGAACAAGACTTTGAGAATGTACAGATTCCATATGGTTTACACGCTACAGGAAGATCACAAGTGTCGCTCACAGCTTGAAACGTTGCCTCGAACTTTCCCTTTTCCGGTTTATACGAATAGAGTCCTAAATTACCGGTTCTGTTTCCAAGCGCCAAGAATCTGATCAACGGTTGCTCTATTCTTCCGATTATGCGACTGTTATCGTCGAATAGGTCAAGACCCTTTAACCCTAGTCTCACGAAGTTGACCGTTGTGTTCTTCTCTCTAGGCTTGTATTCCCAGTAAGAGTACTTGAGCTTGTTCAAATTTAGGAACAGAGCAATCTTGTCGCGTAAG
Source organism: Arabidopsis thaliana (assembly GCF_000001735.4). Taxonomy (NCBI): domain Eukaryota; kingdom Viridiplantae; phylum Streptophyta; class Magnoliopsida; order Brassicales; family Brassicaceae; genus Arabidopsis; species Arabidopsis thaliana. Next base: position 19,183,152 of record NC_003074.8, on the reverse strand, counting down.
ACTTCAAAGGAATAGAACAGAGTCGAGTCATTTGGGAATGAAGTTAGTTGCGTAGCCACGTCTAGTCTCTGACCACTCAACATCACATCTGTTGGGAAATTGAAACTTTGCCATTTGATCAGATTCTTAGCATCAACCAACACTAGATTCCCTGTGCTTTGTATCTCCAACCTCTACAAAATTTTGTTTCCAAACACAGTTTAGCATGTTACATGTTTCTGTCATTAAAAATGATCAACCAATCAAATCTTATACCTCAACGCCTTGTCCTGAGGTTCCACTTCTCCATCCAACGTGTTTATAGCTACTCTTGAGTCTCAAGTCTCCATCTTTCGTGAGCTCAATGATGCATTTGCTAGAAACGTACATCTTTGAGTAATGCCCTGAGCTCCAAACTCTTACATCTCCAAGGAAAATTTGAAGGGAACATAAATATCTTCCATCATCTTTGTCGCTTGATTCCATTGTTAACGCGGCTTTAAAACCAGGTTCTCTTGTTGACGATGATTCTGTCTCTATGATATAAGCTTTCCCCATAAACCCTGGAGTGTATTCTAGAGGAGAAGTGAGCGTCAGAGAATTGCCAAGGCTGATATCTGATTTGCAGTGACCTTGGAGCTTCGAGAACAAGCAGATTAAGAAAGTGAACGTATAGAACTTCATCATCATGATTTATGAGATGTTTCTGCGGCTGTTGATCTTTGGAATTTTCCGGGAAAAGAGCAAAGATGATAAGAAAAAGAAAAGAAGGGAAAGTTTGGTATGAGTGTGTTTTACTATACACTTTTGCAGGGAAAAGGTTTCTGCTTTCATGTTGCCTTTGTGGATAATCGTTCTTGTTATCCTAAAACCTTTTTTCACCTATATTTGGTATTTATTTTATTTTTACTTGAAAATATTTTCCAAAAGAGACACATATTAGTATTATCAGTCTTTCCACTTATTTGTATAGTTTACTTCAAAAAGTTTCTAATAACAAAGCAAGAGAACAGACGTTGGTGCACGCTTGGTCTTCCACAGGCTCAGGCTGTCCATGTGGGGTTTCTGCTCTGCATTCGAATTTGGATGACACACAATATAGGATATGAGTTATTTCTTTTTTGTTTGTAAAAAAAAGTAGATGTGTAAATTAAACATCGTATATAAAAGGATATGAGTTAAATTATGTTTTAAGAATAGGAAAAAAACGATGATGTATTGACTAGCAAGCTTATATGTAGGACTTGAGAGTGGGGAAGTAAAGCAGGTATTGTGTTGGGAATTAGGTGAGATTTCTTTAGTACTAATAATTTTAGTTGGACTATAATAATTGATATTGGCTGGCTAAAAGATGGACCACGAAAAGTGGCGATCCCTGTCATTGTTGTTCATGCCCTTTAGTGCCTGATGTCAGCGATGCGTATATAAACACCCTGGGCTCCAAAAATAACTCCAAAACCTGACACTTCCGGCTTCCAAGGCTTTTCTATATTTTCGGCCCACGAATTGTCTAATGCGACCCATTTTCGAAGAGGAGTGTATGCTCCTACTATCTATTGAAAACTGAACTTCTAAAGCAACTATAAAAGGTTTGGTTCTGAAGAAAAAATCCGACTCAAATCAATGAATCATTAATCCAGTATACAGTATCAGTTAAAGAAATACTATGTTAAAAAAACAAATCAAATATGGGAAGATATATAGTATATATCAATCCTCTATCTTATAATCTTTTAAAATTAAATGGAAAAACAGAATTTACTACATAAAAAATCTTTCAGATATAGGGGAATGAGAGAAAAAGATCTCCGTTACTTAAAGTTTAAACAATTAATTAGAATTTCCTTTCGAAATTAAGGAAAGAATAAGAAAAGGAAATCCTAATTATACTGATACTTAAAACTTCCGTAAGAGTAAGAACACTATCTATAATTTTAGATTTTATACGCTTACAAAAGCTACACATACTTTCGTATTTAGCCAAATTCATAACAAAAAAACAAAAAAGATTCACAAACCGCTACAATAATGGCCCTAATTGACATACACTCCTCTCCTGCTTCTCTCGATGAGATCAAACCATGGAAGATCAACATGCATATAGTTAGAACTTGGAAGGGAAATGACAAAGAATCAGGCAACTCCATCGACATGGTTTTACTCGATTCATCGGTATAGCTTTATCTGAATTATAGTGTTTTTACGAATCTTTAACATTTGTCTTTTGTAATTTCTATATATCAGAATGATTTAAACTTTGATACATAGTAGACGATTATTCATGCATGACTCAAGTTCTATAAGTTTTTTTTTTATTATTGCACATGACTCGTTTTCTAGTTGAGTCAATCATCTAGATGCTTGAAGATGCAATAATCTCGTCGTTTTACTTATTTTAATATCAAGTTAAGTTGAGTTTATGGCTAAACACCCAATAGAATATCTTGTAAATGAATATAATCATTAGAATATGTTTTTGTTTACTCATTGCTCATGTTGTGAATTTTTGTTAGCCAAAAGAATATCGTGTGTATATCTTGTAAATATTCTCATGTGGTTTTTTGGTAAGTTTAACTTGGAGAGAAAGTTAAACTTGGAGAGAAAGACTCTCTGTGTATATAAACATTGTACTCGATTCATGAATAAATCAGAAAACATTATATAGCTTGTACCTAGTTTTACAATTTTACATGTAGAAAGAAATACTTTTAGCATTATAATGTTTTGCTGATTGAATTCCAGGGGACAAAAATCCACACAACTATAGATGAAGCTTTTACCAAATGGATTACGAATATTGGTGGCGAAAACATCAACAAGCCAAATGATGGAGAAACTAAAATCGATATTCATGAAGATTTGTTGATAACTGAGTGCAAAGATCCTATTAAAACTATAGTGGATGAAGTTTATGGAGAATCTTTTACAGAGTCCTATAATCCTGATTTTTACCAAGAGAGGGCTATTTTGTGTCATACAAATGACGTTGCGGATGAGATTAATGATTATATGCTTTCACAATTACAAGGTAATGCGTTTAATCCTTTTCGCTTTCCACCTATATATAGCCATTTTAATATTTTATGCACATACTAATTACTACGACTTCATTTATTATCATATCAGGTGAAGAGACAAAATGTTACGGCGCTGACACCATTTATCCAACGCATGCAAGCCCAAATGACAAAATGTTATACCCTCTAGAATTTTTGAATAGCATCAAAATCCCGGGCTTTCCTGATTTTAAGTTGAGATTAAAGGTTGGTGCTCCTGTCATGTTACTTAGGGATCTTGCTCCTTATGGTTGGTTACGTAAGGGGACACGACTTCAAATTACTCGGGTTGAAACTTTTGTGCTTGAGGCTATGATTATAACAGGTAATAATCATGGTGAGAAAGTCTTGATCCCTAGGATACCCTCAGACCTTAGGGAAGCAAAATTTCCTATCAAAATGCGGCGTAGGCAGTTTCCTGTGAAACTTGCATTCGCCATGACTATAGATGAAAGTCAAAGGCAAACACTTTCCAAAGTTGGTATATATCTACCAAGACAATTGTTATTTCATGGACAAAGGTATGTTGCGATATCCAAAGTGAAGTCAAGAGCTGGTTTGAAAGTTCTTATCACAGATAAAGATGGGAAACCTGATCAAGAAGAAACCAAGAATGTTGTGTTCAAGGAGTTGTTTACAGAACATTTGTCAGAACCATTAGTCAACATGTGTTAGACTGGCAGCAAACTAATTGCTTTTATTTGTTTTATGTAATTTGATTTTCATGGTGTTTCTTATGGTATAGTACTCTGTTTTCAGACTACAATGTTTTACATTCTGCTCTGTACATTGATTATAGTTTGTTTTTTCGTCTAGGCTATTATTTTTTCAAAACAGGATAAGACTTTAGTTAAAGATTTTTAACAGAAGTCTATACCTAAAAGACTAAAACAATAGATGTTTCTCTGCAGTTTTATATATCACGAACACCGATTTTAAACATCAACTCTTGTTTTAGGTTTGATTGACATTTCATTTTGATTTTGATGCTCCTACCATCTACTAAAACCGAAGCTTCTGCCTTCTAGGGCAACTAAAATCATCCAGTATATAATAAAGGAAATACATATATATTAATCATTTCTTAAAATCTATATATATATATATGTATATATAATCCTTTTCAATTTGAAAATTTAATGAAAAAAAACCTCAACTTTGGCCACCCTGAACTATGTTTTTAGTAAAACAAACCCTGAACTAAAACCTGTTAATAAACTTAACCCCACAGTAATTAAACAACGAGACGTTTGTATTTAACGCCAAAACCACACGAAGTTTGCTTGCCATAGACCACACTAAACTCGTGTTCAGAAAAAACTCCAAATCGTAAAACCCTAATCTGTCATAAATCACAACAGTTATGTTGGTTGGATTTATTTAAGCATGACTCTTTGGATTATTTTAAGTTGTTGTGTCTTTCTTTCAGCTTCTAAATTCCAAACTAATTAAGCAATTCAAAATCATTTAGAACACTAAACATTTTTTTGTAATAAATTCAAAACAGTTTTAAAGAACATCATGTGGTTTTTGCGCTAAATACAAATGTCTCGTTGTTTTTATTTTTGGAAATTAATATCCCATTAATATTTAATTACTGTGGGGTTAAGTTTATTAACAGGTTTTAGTTCAGGGTTTGTTTTACTAAAAACATAGTTTAGGGTTTAAAAATGGATCTGACCAAAGTTAAGGGTTTTTTCATTAAATTCCCTTTCAATTTAAAGTGGAAAATTAAATTTAAGTACATAAAAAATCCTCCAGTTACCAGGTGGTGACAAAAAAAAGATTTCCGTTACTGTTAACTTAAGAAACAATTAATTAGAATTTCCTTTTGAATTTGGGAAAAGTATATAAAAAGGAAATCCTAATTAAACTGATTAAATTCCGTAACCGTTTAGATCGTGATTCTAGTTTTTTATACGCTTATAAAAGCTACATAACCTTTCGTTTTCAGCCAAATTCATCACAAAAGAAAAAGAAAAGAAAACGAATTCACAAACTGCTACAGTAATGGCTCTAATTCGTAATCACCCTTCTGCTTCTCTCGGTGAGATCAGACCATGGAAGATCAAAGTGCAGATAGTTAGAACGTCGAAGGGAAATAAGAAAGAATCAGACAACTCCATCGACTTGGTTTTACTCGATTCGTCGGTATGTTTTTATCTGAATTATGTACCTTTAACATGTATCTTTTGTTATAGTTATATATTTCGTAATAGTTGCAAATTAATCAGATGCTCTGCACTTTGGTACATAATAATCGATTATTCATGCAATGACTTAGGTTTTGTAAGGTTTGATTGATTGCACATGACTCGTTTTGACATGTAAAAAAGGAAATCATTATATATTATAATGATCATGCTGTTCACTTTACTTTGTAGAAAGAAATACTTGTAGTACTATAATTTCTATATTTTAATGTTTTGCTAATTGAATTCCAGGAGACAAGAATTCACACAACTATAGATGAAGCTCTTTCTAGATGGATTATGAACATTAGTGGTGATAATATCAACAATCCAAATGATGGAGAAACTGAAATTGATATTTCCAAAGATTTGTTGATAACTGAATCCAAAGATCCTATCAAAACTTTACTGAAAGAAGTTTATGGAGAATATTTTGCAAAGTCCTACAATCCTGATTTTTGTCACGACAGTGCTATTTTGTGTCATCGTGATGACGATGTGGATCAGATTAATGATTATATGCTTTCACTATTACCAGGTAACACGTTTATTGCTTTTCTCTTTTATACTTATATATATATCCTTTTTATGCACATACTAACTACGACATCATTATATCATATCAGGTGAAGAGAAAGAATGTCTCAGCACTGACAGTATTTCTCCAAGCCCAAATGACGACATGTTTGTCCCTCTAGAGGTTTTGAATAGCATCAAAGTCCCCGGATTGCCTGATTTTAAGCTGAGGTTAAAGGTTGGTGCTCCTGTCATGTTACTTAGGGACCTTGATCCTAGCCGTGGTTTTTTTACGGGGACAAGACTTCAAATTACTCGGCTGTGTGGGTTTTTGCTTGAGGCTATGATTATAGCAGGTAATAAGCATGGTAAGAAAATCTGGATCCCTAGGATAGCTTCATACCCCACAGAAACAAATTTTCCTCTTCAAATGCGGCGTACGCAATATCCTTTGAAACTTGCGTTCGCGATGACTATAGATGAAAGTCAAGTGCATACACTTTCCAAAGTTGGTCTATATCTACCAAGACAAGTGTTCTCTCATGGACGACAGATGTTTGTTGCTATATCCAAGGTGAAGTCAAGAGCTGGTTTGAAAGTTCTTATAACAGACAAAGATGGGAACCCTCAGGAAGAAGCCAAGAATGTTGTGTTCAAGGAGTTGTTTCAAAACATTTAGTCGTCGACATTTGGTTGACCTTTTTTTTTTTTTTGTTAAATCTTTCTCTGGCTTACGCAGTATCCTTTCACACTTGCATTTGCCATGACTATAGACCAGAGTCGAGGCCAAACATTTTCCAAAGTTGGTCTGTATCTACCAAAACAAGTGTTCTTTCCTGGACAAAGGTATCTTGCCATATCCAAAGTTAAGGCCGGAACTGGTTTGACCCAATTTCTTATCGCAGAAGAAGCTGAGAAATCCCAGGTAGAAGCCGAAAATGTTGTCTTGAAGAAGTTGTTTTGGAACGTTTAGTCTACAGGTCTTTGTTTTTTCTTTTTCTTCAAAACATCGCATAATTAAGACTTTGGTTTTATCGACTGCTACATGTGTATTAGAATTTGTACCGAAATGTGTGAAATCCCATCGAAAGCCTTTTAACAATTTATACAAAGGAGATCATTGCAATTGGCCTAAGTTCAGGCGTACAAGTGTTTAAAGCATTGATTGAACTCAAATGGGCTTCATCACAACCAACGTGCAATAAATAGCCCAAAAAGTATTTCAAGTAAAACAATAACCTGAAATTATATAATGTTAGTTGTGTATTGAGATGAATCGTGTTTTGGACAACAAGGAAAAGGTTTGGTTGAGCTGTGTTTTCCCTTTTTATATGTGATAGAAATTAGTTTATCAACACTACTTAATTCTAATCAAGAATGATTGAGGCTATATATGATTCGATCTTAAAAGATTTGCATAGCGAGATGTACATAAGTCTACTATATATAAATTAGTGAGAGAAGATTTTGCTAATGAATGTACATATAGTCCTGCACTTAATAAATATAAAGCTAAGTGGTCCAATGGTTCTTGGTACGTTAATCGCATCATTCGTATATTGTATGAGACGCAATTGATCGATCAAATTACACAGCACATACATGTACTAGATTAGGATCCGTGTGAAAATGTTAGTACATATAAAAAAAAATATATCTTGATCGATCAAACTGGAACCTATAACACCGTTGACCATTAGTTTAAAAGCTTCAAGAACATTAGATTTATTGTGGTTAAGGACTTCTAATATCATATTGAAAACCATTTTTTCATTGATATTACTATTTACAAAGCACTATATAGACTAAGTCGCATTTCTTCTAGAATTAGGAATCTTGCCAGACCATCGCCACCACCATTTCACATCTGGAGAAACAATAGAGTTGTTGTAAAAACTAATGTTTGATATTGTTTACCTAAACTATTTGTCTTGATCCGCCAAAGAAACGATCCATTTTCTAAGGTCACTTAACTCCCAACATACAACAACCATTAACAGTTTTAAATAGAGTATTTTTGATGATACACTTAGCATTTGCAAAATCAGAACCTTCTCGTATTAAACTATGAGTATCAGTGATAGAAAATTAATGCTAATATTTTTATTGTGTTTTGTACGGTAATCTTTAAGTATCTACCTCAGTCCTTTTTAAATTGAGGGAGTGAGTGTGATACGGAATCCTGTAATTAATACAAGATATGTATCTCATAAGTCATAACTATAGCTTTTTTCATTGCCAGCAAACATAATAAATATGAGCTAGATGGCATATCTAATTACTACTAGTAGTATTTAGTATTTTTCTTCTAGATTCTTTCTAAAAATAAATCTGATATCAAATCATCAATGATTTATCCAAAATTATTTTGCATTAATACACACAGATATCACAAGAAGATCGGCCTGACACAAAAAAGTTTTATTATTAGTCTCTCTAAACACAATTTTACTCATCCAATTTATTTATAAGCATCCAATTTACATATTAAAATACTCATTTTCTTTGTCTTTCTTCTACCATTTAGCTTTTTGTACATACTAAATTATTTATCTAGAATGATTCCAAAACTTGAGCATAATTGGATGTTTCCCACTGGTCTTCGGAACTTCACCTCTCTACCAATGTGTATATAAATAGACTCAGGGATGTGTGTATCTACTATTCAATTCCACTTTAAGCTTCAAAAGCTCCCTCTCATCACTTCTTTCCATCTGTACTTCTCTCACAAAAAAATCTGCCATGCCTGCCCAAGTGATCGCTGAGCAGACCACCTTTCACTCCGTCCACGACACCATTATGGAGGAGACGAATACAACTTTATATCCTAAGAGGTACATTGTTTGTCCCACGAACTTGAAATTAATTAACAAGAATGAACTATAGTCCATGTCACTTATATACTATAGTGTTGGTTAATTCTCAAAAAGTATACGACCTATAATAATAGTGTTTACACCGTATATAGGTTGGAAGGAAAAGTAGCCATCATAACCGGAGGCGCACATGGAATAGGCAAAGCAACCGTCATGTTATTCGCTAGACACGGTGCCACAGTGGTGATTGCTGACGTGGACAACGTAGCTGGCTCTTCCCTGGCTAAGTCACTCTCATCCCACAAAACCTCCCCGATGGTGGCATTCATTAGCTGCGATGTCTCCGTAGAAGCCGACGTGGAAAACCTTGTGAACGTAACCGTTGCACGGTACGGTAGGCTTGACATTCTATTCAACAACGCGGGAGTTCTCGGAGATCAGAAGAAACACAAAAGCATATTAGACTTCGACGCGGACGAGTTTGACCACGTGATGCGTGTGAACGTACGTGGCGTAGGACTCGGCATGAAACACGGGGCACGCGCTATGATCAAGAGAGGATTCAAAGGCTGCATAATCTCCACGGCGAGTGTAGCCGGTGTGATGGGTGGAATGGGACCACACGCTTACACAGCCTCGAAACATGCGATCGTTGGTTTGACCAAGAACGCAGCGTGTGAGCTAGGCAAGTATGGGATTAGGGTTAATTGTATATCACCGTTTGGAGTTGCCACGTCGATGCTGGTTAACGCGTGGCGAAAGACGAGTGGTGGTGACGTGGAAGATGATGACGTGGAGGAGATGGAGGAGTTTGTGAGGAGTTTGGCTAATTTGAAAGGAGAGACATTGAGAGCGAATGATATAGCTGAAGCAGCGTTATATTTGGCGAGTGATGAGTCTAAGTATGTGAACGGACATAATCTTGTCGTTGACGGTGGTGTTACGACTGCAAGAAACTGTGTTGGTTTGTGATCATCAAATGTGTTTTTTTTTTGTCTTTCTAATTGATTTAACTGGATTTGGTAAATCTTTTTTTCTTCTTGTTTAAACTTTGAATAGCTGGTGAATTAATAAAACAGTTATTTGAATTGTAGATGTCAACGGCAAAATAAAATAAAAGTTTTGTTCATAAAAAATCATCCATGACATTACCATATATGGCAGATTCCGAATTTTTAACTGATAGTTGAGTTATTTATATAATTAAGTTACATCTGTAATTAGTATATATAGATATGTAAGTGGCTTAATATTATAACGTCGAAAAGACAAATTATCGTCTTAAACAATCAAACTTCAGTAGCTTAGTAGTTGTGAAAATACAGTGCATGTATATTAAATTGATTAAAAATGATTTTTTAACGTTGAGTCAGGAAGAATAATGTGTAAATGCAAGTTTAGTTTTGATAAATAGTAATGTAGCTTTTTAATTGACAAATGCCAAAGTACTAATTAAGATACCATATATAGTAAAATAAACTCATTACAGACCAAAGTACAGAGTTAGTTAAAGGTGATTACGCAGAGAGTTTGTTAATAAATTTACATTTCGAAATCAAAACAAAAAACCGACCTATGCAATCTTTTTTTTAGGAACAATTTCTCTGGAAAAGAATATAATAATTAATTTGAAGGATGGAATACGAATATCTCAGAATTTATTGTTTTGTTATACTGAGCAATAATATACAACGTTTTGTACTTTCTTTTATTCCTTTTAACATCCACCGATTATTCTTTTTTGATAATCCACGTATTATTCTTGATTTTACACTTTAGTTTTTAAATGCAAATTGAGTTTTATAGTCGAAGCTAAAGGTTCGATATTTTTTTGTTTCTTGATAAAGTAAAAGGGTTCGATGTTAGCGATATAATTTAATGAATGCAAGGGTGTATTGGGTTGTAACACATATGAGATCAACGAAAATATTTAAAAATCAGATGCGATTATGTCGTAATTGTGGAATCATTAGCTGAGATTGGAAAATTATAAGAAAATCAAGAAGTAAAGATTGGTTCCCAATTGGTCAAACCCACAGCTATATAGACACTTTTCTTCATTTAAAGAAAGAGGAACGTATAATATTAAATTTTGTGTAGCCTCCATTTCTTGAAACCGACGAATTCGCTTTCTTCGATAGCTAGATTTGACTATTTGGTCTATTATTCACTTTTGTAAAAGTTCTTTATCCCCAACGAACCTGAAATACATAAGCCTCAAAAGCATAGATGTGAAACATCTCTTCACTTCTTCACCACCAATTTCATACTGATAACACGTTGTTTCTCTAAATTAAAAAAAAAAAAAACTCATTGGAATTGATTTGCTTATGTTAAAGTATGTAATGTTTAAAGAGGTTCGATCGTAGAAACCTCCCAAGTCCTAACCAAAAAGTTGTGATCATGTCAGAACAAAACATTGTACAAAAACTCCAAGTTCTTCAACATTACCTATTGGCTATTGTTAGGAATAAGAATATTTATTATTTAAGATTTGATTTGTTAACTCGGATTTCTTAGAAATGTAAGGAAGAGGAGATGAGTTTAGGTCTAAGACTCAAAACATATCATAATCTCGTATTTTTTTAAAATTTTTTTTTACACTATTATAAGCTCAATCAACTACAATTAATTAGGAGTACAACCAAGATCGGATTCTAGTACTTTTTTTCTAATAAAAAAATCAACTCATGAGTTCTCTTTAGGTTTATACTTATTTCCTTTTATTTCTCATTTAACTTGATAACACAGGGTAAAGTAATAAAAAGAATTCAAAAAGATTTCAGATTTGAAGGATACAAAAATTCTCATAGTTTCATAAAAACAATTTCACAAAATATAAACAAAAACGATTTTTTTCTCTGTTTGTGTTTGGTGTTTGGATTTTCAGTTAACAAAATTTAAAATTTATTAACATTGTGAGTTTATTTGAAAATAAAATAAAATACACACTCAAATTGAAATTAAAAAACTGAACTGCCTAACCTCACATTCAAAAGTCAACCATAAAACAAATTTTCCTCTCACTCATAGCCAGACTTTATATTGGGCCGGGCTGTGTAGCAGCGACTAATTAAAAATACACAGGGATTTTGGGTCGGGCCGTAGTCACTGTGTTCTCTGATAAGTTCAGATTGTACTACTACAATCATTGTAGTCATTATTCATCCGTGCGAATCGGTCTTGACGTAGGTTCGCTGCTGAAAATGGAAACTGCTCATTTGGGAAATGAAGATGTACATTTTCTTCCCACAATTCAATTAGTAAATTTGGATCTTCAAGTTTATTCAATGATTGGTAATATGATGCAACAATGATTGATTCTTCAAGTTTGGGTGCCTATTTTGGCTGTTAAAGAGTCGTATTGTGTATGAAATTCCATTGCTTAGTTCAGCTTCTGATACAAAACAACTGAATACAATAACTGAGAATGCAACAAACATAAGCAATGGACCACTGGTCTTCAATAGCTAAACATGGTACAAGAGAGTACATAAGCTTACACTTTGCAGACTAAAACTTCAATCTCTAGTTAAAATATTAAGGCCAAACATCAAATGTCATACAAATCATAGTTTTTATACATATGATTTCCTCGCAAATTTATCGATATTTCCGGTTCAACATGAACCGTTGAGTAAGCAAAACAAACCTAGTACTCAAACCCAAGAAAGAAAACCCCTCAACACACCCACAAAAAGTAGTAGTAAGAAAGCAACCAATCTTCTGAAAAACCGGTTATAGATTAGACGGTTGTAGTAGATTTCCGGACAGTGTAACGGTAAGCAGCAACTTTCTTCTTGCGAGAGAGAGTATTGTCAACAGAGAGAATGAGCTTCCCAGCTTCTACTGTAGTGAAAGAGTTGCAAACAGCTTCATCTGTAGCTTTCATCTTCTTCGGTTTCTCGACAACGATCGCGTAACTCTCTTCAGCGTTTGGAACAAACTCTGCACTGTACTCTAAATCCCATCCTCCAACTACTATATCCCATGTTATGGTTGCTCCACCCTGTAATGTTACAACCACACACAAACACATTTTTCAGAATTCATCAAATCATTTTTCACTCACTTGGCTTTCTGTAAAATGCTTATAACTGATATTACCTCAATGCCTTCAATCTGAATGTTAACTTTCTCACCACCCTTGATGGAGAATTCAGACGCCGGTTTTGGCGGTCCGTTTTGCGAATCAGTAGGACGGCTAAGACCACCGTATTGCACCGGAATATCTTCTGGCCTAATGAACCTGAAATAGCAACAATTGTATATGTATATATTTAACCAAAAAGGTTAAAATAAGCCAAAAAGAAAATAGAATGGTTAGAGTTTTAAGTTATACTTGTAGAGTGTTTCTGCTGCATTGCCTTCTTTGGACATCACAAACTTGCTCTTTGTTCTCTGAGTCAGGAATGGGCTGAACATTGAGTAGATCACACTGAAGTACCAAGGCACGTTTATGAATATCTGAAATAGTGAAAAAAATGGATTCATCAAAATGTTTTGTGTAGTAATCGAGAATAGAGACATGATTATAATAACTTCATTGTACGGCCACACAAAGAATGCTTCAATTTTACTGTAGCAGTAGAAGACAAAGCTATGGAAGTAATTTTAAGAAAGTAAGACAAAAAGAGAATCAAAATGGACAATACATAGAATAACGCCACACAGAAAACATCTAAAACCATTCATATTTCTTAGGAACTCAAGAAACCGCACACAAATAAACCAACAATTTAATAAAGAAAAGATTTCATGAAACATGGTTTAGATTCCCCATTAAGCATTTGACACATTTCAGATTTTCTTGAATGAGATTCGTTTCTGTTTAAATGCAAAGAGAAGCAACCCCAACACGCAAAACAGAGCAAAACCACATGAAAAAACCGTAACAATTCAGACAACAAGTACAGAAACATAAATTTTCTGTCTCCAATAGAAACATAAGAGAAAAACAAAAGACAGAGAAATTTTCTTTACCTTAGTAGCAACCAATTCAGGGTAATTATCTTGAAAAAGAGAGAGGATCTGATTAGAAGCAACTCTAAGCTCTCTCTTAGGCATATCTTTAAGATCTGTAACTTGAATAATGGAATTAACACCACCAGGTTTAAAATGAAGCATTTTAACACCTCTCTCCAAAACCTGAACTCTCCATCTCAGAAACTTGTTAAGCTTCTCTTCATCACCAAACACTCTCTCATACATCTCTTTCTCTTTAAACACACCATAAGCATTGTAACAAACTGGGTGTCCTTCTTTGTCGTAGCCTCTCATGTAAGCAACTTTACCTTCCAAATCTTTAAAACCCAGATCTTCTTCTGTCAATTTCTCTGCTTTGAACTCTTCTCTCCACTCCAAACACTTCTCAAGCATTCTCAAAGAGTCTGCTACTTTGAAATCTCTTGCTCTGAGGAACTTGAGGAGGATTACGTCAGCTTTGTCGTCTCCACCGAGGAGTGAGACTCCCCACATTGAAGAAGCTTTGGAGGATGAAGCTGAGAGCTTTTCTTTGAGTTCTTGAAGTGATTTTTGCTCCGTGGGTTTGAGTTCTGAGACGAAGTATGTGTCTTCTTTGATGTTGTTTGAACGGAGAGTGATTAGTGAGGTAATGAAGCTTTTCTTTGGCTCTGTGTTTTGAGTTTTTTGGTGATCGAATGGAGACAATGAAGCATCCATTGTTTCTTGAGAGTTTTTCTTTTTTGTTTTCTTGATTTTGATTTTGTTGGAGAGAAAGAGATATTGAAGAAACAGAGGAGGGACAACGAGGATCGATGTAATAATAAGAAGCAGAAGAGGAAGAGTGAGAGTGACGGGAGAGAGAGAAATATAGGCGTGACTCTGATCTTCTGAATTTTTGAACAGATGACGCGGCTTTTTACATTGTATAGATTATAAAATTCTGATAAAGCAATCTACTAGTAGTAATTTCCAATTCCAACGTCTTTTATTTACGTAAAGATTAAAATACTAACCATATAAAACAATAAAGTATGTTTTTGGAATCAATGAGATGTTTTAATTTGAAAATTTTCGAAAGTTAGATCAAGAATTAGTTATGTTTAGGTGAATATATGAATTTGGTTCAAGTAAATTACAAGGAAAATTTGGTTTTTTTGAGAGGTGGAGGAGCGTGAGAGTCACGTGTTATGAGGGAAGGAGCGTGAGGTTTGCAGGGAGGTAACGTGTGGAAGAGGTGATAATAATGAGATTAAGGGATGGGGCGTGTTTGGTCCTACCTTTTTCCTTTTTTAGGTTTTTATTTTACACTCATTGAGACACCAAGTCGCATCTACGTTCAAACACGGCCTCTATCTGATTTATGAAGAAACTAGTAGGTCGGTCTTTATTGATGTAGGAAGGCTTGCTTTCACGTACGTATTGAGTTCAAATTAATGTATGTTGGAAACTTGAACTCTACATACTTCTCTAGGCTAATATGTATGGTAAAAAGAGAGTAAGCATTTATAGAGACATTCACTTTCATAAACTTAGCCGATGTAAACCCAGTGATGATGGCTTCATGATAGTTAAGTGGAAGCAAGGTGTGTGTATACTAATTAAAGTTTTTTTAGTAAGTTTTTTTAGTCAAATTTTTGTTTTCACTAATCATAATCATTCAACCACATGTTTTATACCGTTTTTAAACCGGTTTTTCTTTTCTTTAACCGAGTTTTTTTTATTACCAATGGACTCAATATCTCAATAACTATAAGATGTTGACCACTACATCTAAACCCAATGCCATGTTGTAGTCATAGACTCAATGACATGGTTATAGGCAAACTGGCAAAGTAATCCCAAAAAAAGAAAGACTCACGGTGATATATAGGCATAGTTTTGGTAATCGCATATTCGCATATTAAGATCTTAAAATAAGTTCGTTATTATTTTGTTAGTTCTCTCCTCTAGATTCTAAAAAGCGAAAGGAGTTTTAGGCAGCTTAGCATTTTGTTTCAAGTTTCAACGTAATAAGAGGGAGTGATTATGAGAATATATGGGGATCCGATCAAATTAGCAATATAAAAACACATTAGTTTAGCCAAAAACAATCATCTTTTCACCCATGCGGTTCAACTTTATTACTTTCCAGTTCATTCCCATAACCTACAAATTAAATATTTATTAATTAAGAAAGTTCACGCAAATTGTAACTAATTTCAATAATTATGACCAACATGTGTATTGCTACTTTGCTAGTAGCGTTGGACCATATAGTATATAACTGAATTTTGCAATAATATGTTCATCCGAATAGTTCATCATTTATCCCTTACCTTTGTTTTGTTGTCAACTCATTATTCCTTACCTTGTTAATGAGTTTTTTTTTTCATTTTACATATTTTATTTTATGATCATATTAAAAAAGGAAATTACAAAACCATGCCAGGCCACTTTCGCTTTCCTAGCTTTTCTAGAAAACTGAATATGAACACTACAAAAAATTCTTATACATATTTTTCTTTTCTTTTCAAAAAGGGATTATTAATTAAAAAGTACAATAATATATATATATATATATATATATATCATGACATTAATTTCATAAGGACAAAACTTATCAATTTTCTATAGCTTTTATTTTATTAAACCTTTTCACATGTTCTTTGATTTTTGATATACCAACCTTATTATAAATTTTTCTTTCCACTATGGCTAAATATATGTTAATTTCAAAAATTTCAATCTTTTATTCTTATTTGTTTATTTATCTATTTTTGTCAATCTCTTCCTTAAGATAAAAGATTTCTACTAAATATTTCAAAAACTATAAATTGTCAAAAAAAAGGTTTGGCGTTTCTTGATAACATGGTGGACCAGTATGTGCTAATTCTCGTGGACAGACTTCGCTTTAACAATGTTTGAAAATTGAAACCTTTGGCTTTAGAGTTTACTTTTGACTTAGTGCTTACAGAGGAACACTAATCGATTACGTACACTTTAATCATACGGGATTTTCCTTAAAGACAGCCTCTGTCCCTGTTTCAACAATTTGCTATTTTTCTTCTTCTTTCTTCTATCAATTTGGTTTTCTTCCAACGACTTCTTTTATCCATTTATACTAGTCCACCAAAATCTAACTAAAAACAACAATTTTCTCATGTGTAACCAAGCCCGGCCCATGTGTTCTGAGGCCCCACCATACGCCAAAGATGTTTTGATGGTCCATCAGTTTCAAAAAATCATGGAGAGAAAACTTCGAACTAGATTCTTCTTTATTATTTTCAACCAAAGTTGCTGATAAAATTCTTAAACATTGTGGTGACTTCCAAATTGCATTATATCTCTAGTGGTCCTAACCCTAAGCTTCTAGTATTCGTGCTTAGGACCGCGTAAGCATATAACCTCTATCTCTTGTTGTTAACCCTTACAAGTCATGATGCCTTTTCCATTTCTTCTTGTCCTCGTGACTTCATCCCAAAACCAAAAACTTTCTGTCCATCAATTAATAAAAAATATAAACTTATGGGGAAAAACACGTGATAAAGTAAATGGGCAAGGGATCCGGACGGTTGTGACTTGTGAGACACAAACCGGAATTCGACGGTTTAATTATTAAGGCAGGTTGTCGGTTTTACTAGGTGAATT
The DNA here is from genome assembly GCF_000001735.4 of Arabidopsis thaliana. Classification (NCBI taxonomy): domain Eukaryota; kingdom Viridiplantae; phylum Streptophyta; class Magnoliopsida; order Brassicales; family Brassicaceae; genus Arabidopsis; species Arabidopsis thaliana. Next base: position 19,166,001 of record NC_003074.8, on the reverse strand, counting down.
TTATGACAAGTCGACTCAAACCGTGTTAGTCAGTGGATCATAGGTGATATGTTTACGGTTCAACATACCGAACTTGTCCGGGTATGACTCTACATGGATGAAAAGTTGGCTTTCGATATAGGCTCATGGTAAGTCCTATAACGAACTTATACCAAACCTTGAAATAAACATGTGTAATAGTCGTTGTTAGATAACCCATAATCGTTGTTAATACGAAAATATGGAACCATAAATCTAACGTTTTCCACATTTTAAAACTGATAACTGATAAGATTAATTTGCAGATAATACGTATCGTTGTGGGTAACCGGTTTATAGTGACAGTTGCGAAATAAACAAATCTTTTTAAGACGAAGTAGCGGCGCTACATACGCACCACATGGATGTGTACGAAACACACAATTTTAAATAAATGGTCAATGATCTAAAACATTTGCCCAAAAAAAAAAAAAAAAAAAAAAAAAGGTCAATGATCTAAAACGAATCTCGTAAACATTTTCCTAACCCATTACGGAGAAAATACAAATATTAATAACATCAAGTTTTTATCCTTTACCTTTATTAACAAAAAATTATGGACTTGGTTTTTTGTGTGTGTGTGTGGTCCAATATGGTATGAAATCAAATTTCTTCGAGGGCGACGTAGCTGCGGTAATTGATTGAGTCACGTCCCCAAGTTGTCAGATTTGAAACTCAAAGATATTATTTCAAAAATTGTTCACATCAAAACGAAATTTTAAAATAATGCAATACAATAATTTCTTTCATTAATTTTTGGACGCGATAATTTAGCTCTATATATAATTGGCCATGTGAGAGATCTTCTCTTCCACAACTTCCAAACACCATTTAAATCCCCTCTCATTTGGTTTCTTGAGATTCTTGCAAACAAAGCTTAACGGGCGTTAGTATTCACGGTGAGAAAATGCCTTGTCTTTACATTACAACAAACGTCAATTTTGACGGCGTTAACACCGATCCGTTCTACTCCGAAGTCACCAAAGCCGTCGCTTCCATCGTCGGACGACCTCAAAACGTAAGAACCTCTCTTAAACACTAATCTCTCTTTCCTTCAGAAATTTCCTTTAAGTTTTAAAATCAGACAAAAAAAAAAAAAAATCCTTGACTTACATATATCAGATGCACTTTTGTTATTTAATGGAATTCAATAGTGATCAAATACTCTATCCATTCTAAAGTTATTGTAATGCCTTTTCTATCTTTTTTATATATATTAGAAAATATAAGATAATTGAGACGTCATATAATAAGCATTGTTTACTAGGTTTCACGTAAATTGGCTTCAGAATTGTAAGAAGAAAAAAAAGTCAACATCACAGTTATTGATTTATTAATATGTATACTTGACCCCTCAAACCAAGATATATTTTTATGTACAAAAGAGGAAACATCGATATTAATAGCATGTGGCCAAGATTTTTTTCCTCTAAATATCATTCTATGTGTTGGGAAGATGTAGGAGATAACAAATATATCTTCCAATTTGTATATGTTTACTCAATAAACGAGTTATGTCCATTGCAGTTAGTGATGGTGGTGTTGAAGGGATCAGTAGAGATAGTATTTGGAGGGAACAAAGAAGCAGCTGCATATGCAGAGATTGTGTCAATGGGAGGCATCACCAAACAAGTTAAGAGAGAACTCATAGCGACCGTTGGTTCTATTCTTCACACTCATTTTTCTATTCATCCCACTCGTTTTATCTTTAAAGTTTTTGATATTAATTCTTTGCCTCTTCCTTCTAAACTTTAGTGTTATGATCTTTGTATTGTTCATCAAACACAAATTATATACAGACTCACATGTTATTCTTTTCTTTATGAGTCTTCTCTATTTTTATGTTTACAAATCTTTTACTATTATATCATCATTCATGTAGATCTTGACCCTATAATCTTAATATAAAACTTGAAACAAAACATACCGAGAGATGTCCTAATCTGAGAGACATAGACTAAGTCTTTGGACTTGTAAACTTAATATAAAACTCTTTTTTTTTTTGTCATTGTCAAAAAAAAAAAGACTAAGTCTTTGGACTTGGTCATAGTTTCATAATTTTTAATCTACTTAACAATTTTGAATTAGAGAAGAAGTAGTCTCCTTGAAGATTAGAAACAAACTTTGAAATCATTGAGTTTCCGGTTAGTAGAAATCTATGATTCCATCGTTTATTTTCAAATAGGAGCTAACATGAATGAATGAAACTTGACAAAATAATATTCTAAAAACAAAATCTTTAGTCGTACAGATTAATTCTTGTTTCATATGATTGGGGCCAACAATTGGTATAGTACACACACGTTCTTGATTTTGGACCACAATAGAATGGTAGAGATATCAAATAAGGGCAGAGAACTTTAAGATGAGGTTTCAAAATCCAACTAAGCATGTAAAAGAAATGCTAAACATTTTGAGACAACGTTTAACCGGTTTTATGAAGTCAGTCACTACAATTAACAATGGCCGACGAGTCTAATGTTACAATCAAAACTCACGAAATGGAATGAAGTCTCCTCGTTTATCTGACTAGCGTGGCTAAGTACGTAATCAACAATCTTTTGCCTATCAAGAAACACTAAATTCACACTAAATTCATCGGGTGTGGGATATAATTTGGAGTAGGAAACAAATGAAAGGTGCGAGTGGTGACAGGTCAGTGTGAAGACGTACAAGCTATTAGAAGAACAATAGGTCAATAGCTAAATTATTTTTATTGATTAAAATCCAAAAAAAAAGAAAATGAAGTCTCAAAATCAATCACAAGTCTGAAAACAAGTAATCTAAATTCCAAAAAAAGGATAGAAAATCTTCATACGTCTTGTATAAGAAATTTCCAGAAAAGGGTACATGTCACTCCCTTTTACCTGCGGTGAAAAAAATAGAGGTCAGCACTCAGCAGTGACAGTATAAAAAAATATTCAAAGTCTAATCAAATAATATGCCAAATGACTTATATTTTTATTTTGTGTGGGTAAATTGACATATGATTTATCTTTTAAAAACAATTGAAAGCTACGTATTTTGTTTGGCAGCCAAAATATCTTTAACTTTTGGCATCAGTTGCCATAAAAATAATAGTACTGTATATCTAGATGTAGAGAGTAACCAAACTCACTACATGCAGAAAAACCTACAAACATCACTGTGACATTTGTTTTGTTGATTATTTTCTTCCTTGATTAGGTGAAAAACTAATCCCATTGGTTAAATATGGTTAGTGATATTATAGTGAATGATCATTTTTTGATTTGTGCCATTTTCTGAACACTAGAAAAGTGGCCACGACTTGTTTTTTTTTTTGTGTTGGGCCGTCGCTTTTGATTTTGTCGGCTAAAATTTGTGGTCTGCTAAGCTTGATAAGCTTTATTATCACATAGAGGAATATTACGGCTTCGTGCATCGACATAGATGGGAACACATTCTATTACTTTGGCAGTTTTCAGTTTATCAAAGACTATAAAGATTTAGTTTGTTTACGTTTTTAGTAGAAACGTGTTTAGAGACAAACCCAAAGCAAGTTTAGTGAGAGTGGGATGTTATAAAGTGAAGAGTACCTGATTATAATTATGCGTCGAGTGTTCATTCATAGGAGATGTTTTAAGTAAAAACTCTATATCTCCATTGAAGACCCGAGAGGACAAAAGACAGAGACAGACACAGTCAACGTGTGTGTATCTGCAAAAAATTTGACCTCATTTAGTTTAGTTTTGTGACTACCAGAATGATTCTACATCTTTTTGGTGGTTCTCAACTTCACCGGCCGCCAAAACTTGCTTCCCAGTCCCATCCCCTGAGCTCTTCACCTTCCTGCACATTCACAAATTTCACCATATCATTACTGCTTCTGTTCAAGATTTACACTTTGTCTTGCCATCTCAGAAAACTACAGAAACAACAAGTTTTCAGGACTTACTTGAGCCAGTGATTAGGAGAAGGATGTTCAAATGGATTGTCTGGACCAGATCCCGTTGGACTTCTGTACCCTGCCGCATTGTTCAAGACGCTTTTTGTTTGTGTGGTGATAGAAAAAGGACTCTCAATACCAGATAATGCAGGGAAGAACATTTTCTGTGACCAAGGATCAGTAGTGGTTGGACCAGTAATGGGGCTGAAAACGCCACTTCTCTGATCATGTTCAAGATAGTCCTTCCTTTGTGAATAAGCACCTTGATGAAGCTGGCAATCCTCTTTTGAAAATAATGACTCTGTTCTATGCTGAGGCGCGTGATGCATATCACTTTCCTCGATAGATCTACTTATTTCAGAAGGTAAAACCCAGTTTGCTGACCCACCAACTAAACCAAGACCGTTTTGGCCTAGAGGACTCTTCCACATTTGCCAGCTTCCATCATTAGCTTGTTTTTCATCCGCAGCCCGTGATCTAGACAAGGGAGACTCAATTGGAGATGGCTTGTTGGCTTCACAAGAAGGTGTATTCTTCATCGCATGGTATTTTACCTGTCCTATGCCAGTTTCATACCCAGCAGCTCTTAAATCAAGTGATTCTGAAACAGGTCCCAGTAGAGATATCGGATCCGGAACATAACATGGATCTTCAAAACGCTCATCTTCACCGGGTTGAGGAAAAACAAATTCTGTTGGAGGTGAGAAACCTAAACTACTGGTAGTGGATCCACTAGAGTACACCGGTATGGTAAATGGCGATGGGAGCCCAAAACTGATGGAATTGTCGAAGGTTCGTATTGAGGAAACTTGACTGGGAACCTGTGAGATCTGAACATTTGGCTGGGGATTCGTGCTAGGTCTACTTATAGTATTAACATTTGAGGAAACAGGAGCAGGAGTTGAACGAGCAAACAGTTGGTGCCATGATTTTCTAGGTTCTCTACTCGGTTTTGGCTCAGAAACAACCTGAGGAAACAGTATCAAATATTCAGTTTTAATTGACAAAAAAAAGTTTCAAGACGAAAATGAACTTTTGAAACCATTTATAACAGAAAACATATGAGTGAAGGTGAGATTTATATCTTTAAGCACACTAGTTTACTCAAAACCATAGAACAAACAGATGAGAAATTTTGGAAAGGGTACTTACTGGATTATTAGTGTTCCTCTCCTCTTCATTAGGGACAGATTTCATAGCCACGAAGTCAGGAGGATTAATATGACTAGAATGAGCATAGGTATGAGAATTATCTGCAGAACCAGTTGGCTTGTTTTCTCTTGCAAATGTAGCAGAAGTATTAACACCTCTCCCAAATATACGACTATCAGTAAAAGCCTTTGAAGAAGAAAAAGTTGTACTCTTCATTCGATCAAAGTACCTACCACCAGATTTTGTACCGTTACTAGTGACATTATTCTCTAAACCATGTCCATGTCTCCTTTCCATGTTGGGGCCCCTTAAATTATCAGGTGCGTGCCTCTCATGTTCCAGATGATCGCTCTTATTAAGCCCGCGCTTCTGCTCGGTTTCCTTTCTTGTTCTCTTGTCAACCTCTTCACCATCAGAATTGCTCTTACTTGAGGCCCTATCTCTCTCTTTTCTTCTCTCCTGACGTTTCTTTTCTGCCTCCTTAGTGTCTTTCTCCTTAGCAGCCACTGAAAATTTGCTGCATTTCTCGGCCTCAAGTATCTCATCTCTCAGCCTTCTCCGTTCCTCTACTAATCTTGCTACTTCCTCTCTTTGTTTTCTCTCTTCCTCCTCTGAATGCTCCTTCTCTAGCCTAGCTTGTCTTTTCTCCTCTGCTTTTCTACGTGCCTTTTCTACCCTACTTTCATGACTGCTTGTCCCGTTCTCACCCTGCCTAGCCAACATCCGCCTCTGCTCAGGGTCAAGTGATGAATCACCAACTGATGAGCTAAATCTAAATATCTTTCTCCAAAGCCACAAAATGCTCATGAAAAAAGAAGTCAACAACCTGCAAGCAAAAACAACACCACCAGAATATGATTTCTCCACCAAACAATTTTCATCTCCTTCAAACGTATCGCCACTATTATTCCGCCAATAGCTTGACCCGCTAGTCCATGTGCTGTTGTCAGACCACTCTTGCCTGTGCAAATATCCATTCTCACTCCATCCCTTCCCATTCAACATCTTTCCACCTCTTCCAACAAGATCCTTCAAAATCCCTGAACCAGAAATCTCTAATCCGGAAGACAAGGCCATGTCTAAAACAGGCCGTTTTGATACATGTCCACAATACGAACACATAAATTTCCCACCACCTGGATTTTGGTCCCTGTAAGGATTTGAGCAGTTACGACAACGCCTTGTGGCATTTTTCTTCAACTTTTGCAATTCAATAGCTTCTAATCTTTCTCTCTCCCTAAGTTGGGCATTTCTACGTACCCGCCAAGTAGAGAGCTGAGGCATCAAAACCTCGTACCAGAACAAAGTAACCAAGAGCACAAATACACAAGCAAGCCTGGGAGAAGTAATCTCAAAACGAAAAGCTGGTGGAAGAAGCTGAGAGAGAGCCCATAGTCCAATCAAAGGTATGACAAACCAAGGTAGCATCGTTGCAACCTGACGAGACCACTTTTGTATAACGCACAATATACACATTATCCTCCAAAAGGCAACACCTTTTCTTCTTCTTATCAAACCAAATGTATCAGAAAACCCTAAACTCAGAGAAATTTCAACCCAGAGGATGTAGTCGCAGCAGAAAACCCAAACCCTAATCTTATTTTAAGGTTATACACCATCGAAGTTAACAAGTCTCCAGCTCTAAGCAACTGTAGTTAAAGATTGTTATAGCAACATACCTATGTAGCAACAACAATGGAATCAAATTAGACGAACCACAACGTTCTACAAATAGAAATCGATGAACCCTTGTACGCAGAGTTCAGATTGACTTGTTGTGCAATGTGAATTAATCGAGAGAAGGTAAGAGGAGACTTACCGATAGAGAGGCCATTGAAGCAAAGCATCAGCCAAAAAGAGAAGAGCTTTGAAATTGGGGATGGAAGATGATGGAAGGAGAATCCTGATTCGGATCGTATTCGGGTTGAATCACGTAGTCTCGTGGCTTTCGTTCGAATCCTGCTAACGAAGAAACCGTAAACGCGAAAGATTTGAGAAGAAGATGATGAAGAAAAACGAAAGAAAATGTTTACAAGGCAAAACCGGAACCAAGGAACGAACCGGGTGGGTAGTCGGGTCAAGTCAGTGCCTCTTAAACGCCGCCCCACCCATATATCCAACGGTTTGTTGGGCTAATGGACTAATAATGGGCATTTCAAAGAAATGTTCAAATAACATATAAAACATTTTAAGAATTTTTTTAAAAAAAGAATATTTTAAAAGTTATTTTATAACATAGTTTAGATATGGTCAAAGCTATTTTAAGTTTAAGCATTGATAAAAGTTTTTATAGCACATACATACTATATCGAATCATTCATTATCTACCAGATTGGTGAAATTATTTTCTTGGATATGTTTGGTACATCTTCACAAAAATATTGGAAAAAATGATAAATCAAGTAAGAAGTTTCTTAAAAAAATTTCTTATAGTTTTTACCTTATTTAAACACACATATTACAGTACTCAAAATCTGACCCTAAAATTTGAATCTAAAACCCAAGGCAATGCATGTGATCTTCCCTCTGTGTCATGTTGTTGCTTTCATTTCATGTCCTTCGTGCTGGTTGGTCGTGAAAGGTGGTTGCACGGAGACTTATATAACATCTTCTATCGACTCATTATTATGCAACTCCGATCCTAGCTAGCTAGCTAGGTTTTTTTATTGTGTTTGATTTGTTTCACCCCTACTTCTTTTTCTTATATCTTGTTTTCACAGATGATATATATATGTTGTATTCAGTTTCTTTACAAGCAAAATGAAATATGAGTGATGCAGTAATTAATTATTTAAACATTACAAAAAGAAAAACATTATATGTTGGAATCTTGCATGATTTATCAAGTGGTCTTTCCTATAAGATGTAAAAAAGTGTATAATAATATCTTGCATGAACAATCAGGAAAATACAAATTCCAATGAGAGAAACTATTTGTGTACAAGAAGAATATACATTAATTACACTGACTGAAACAACCAGAAGGAGATGAAAAAAAGTGTGAGCAAAAGAAAGGATCCAAGGCCAAAGCTGTCGGAGTCAGTAGAAGTGGTGGAAGCCGGAGATGGTAAAAGAAAAAGAGAAGGGATCCATGGATAGATCCAAGAAGAAGATAAGACATGGAGAAGCAAAAGGAGAAGCAAGAGAAAGATTCCTACAATGAACGTTCCGGTTTGTAAGATTGGTAATACAACATCTTCTAATAGTGAGACAAGGTACGAGCCGCATAGGAACCATCCGAAGAGTACCACAAGCACAAGTGGAACTATTGGCGATGGCCCTTTGCTCTCCATATATTTTGCTCAAGTTGTGATCAAGTTTTTAAATACATGATTTGTTTTGGATGCATGCGGTTAGATAACCTAATTAACGCAAATTTCCTTTGTATATAGCCTTTATAATTTGTTCTTATTATATATGATCAACTATAATTAACACTTTTTGATAGATGATATCATCTTATGGTTAAATAAAAGTAAATCTTTATAGTTTTCGACGAATGGTTATACCAATCTAAGAACATTTTCGTTTGTTAAATTGTTCAACTGCCTCTACGTTTGATACGAGATGATAAACAACTTTCGTCGTATCAAGATTAGAAATATACTTTAATTCTTATTATTTATTTGAATATTAAGTTATCACTGTAATGGTAAATGCATAAAATGTAATCTAAATTATCTCTATATCTCCATTGAAGACCCGAGAGGACAAAAGACAGAGACAGACAGACACAGTCAACGTGTGTGTATCTGCAAAAAATTTGACCTCATTTTGTTTAATTTTGTGACTACCAGAATGATTCTACATCTTTTTGGTGGTTCTCAACTTCACCGGCCGCTAAAACTTGCTTCCCACTCCCATTCCCTGAGCTCTTCACCTTCCTGTACATTCACAAATTCTACCAAATCATTACTGCTTCTTTTCAAGATTTACACTTTGTCTTGCCATCTCAGAAAACTACAGAAACAACAAGTTTTCAGGACTTACTTGAGCCAGTGATTAGGAGAAGGATGTTCAAATGGATTGTCTGAACCAGATCCCGTTGGACTTCTGTACCCTGCCGCATTGTTCAAGACGCTTTTTGTTTGTGTGGTAGTAGAAAAAGGACTCTCAATACCAGATAATGCAGGGAAGAACATTTTCTGAGACCAAGGATCAGTAGTGGTTGGACCAGTAATGGGGCTGAAAACGCCACTTCTCTGATCATGTTCAAGATAGTCCTTCCTTTGTGAATAAGCACCTTGATGAAGCTGGCAATCCTCTTTTGAAAATAATGATTCTGTTCTATGCTGAGGCGCGTGATGCATATCACTTTCCTCGATAGATCTACTTATTTCGGAAGGTATAACCCAGTTTGCTGACCCACCAACTAAACCAAGACCGTTTTGGCCTAGAGGACTCTTCCACATTTGCCAGCTTCCATCATTAGCTTGTTTTTCATCCGCAGCCCGTGATCTAGACAAGGGAGACTCAATTGGAGATGGCTTGTTGGCTTCACAAGAAGGTGTATTCTTCATCGCCTGGTATTTTACCTGTCCTATGCCAGTTTCATACCCAGCAGCTCTTAAATCAAGTGATTCTGAAACAGGTCCCAGTAGAGATATCGGATCCGGAACATAACATGGATCTTCAAAACGCTCATCTTCACCGGGTTGAGGAAAAACAAGTTCTGTTGGAGGTGAGAAACCTAAACTACTGGTAGTGGATCCACTAGAGTACACCGGTATGGTGAATGGCGATGGGAGCCCAAAACTGATGGGATTGTCAAAGGTTCGTATTGAGGAAACTTGACTGGGAACCTGTGAGCTCTGAACATTTGGCTGGGGATTCGTGCTAGGTCTACTTATAGTATTAACATTTGAGGAAACAGGAGCAGGAGTTGAACGAGCAAACAGTTGGTGCCATGATTTTTTAGGTTCTCTACTCGGTTTTGGCTCAGAAACAACCTGAGGAAACAGTATCAAATATTCAGTTTTCATTGACAAAAATAAGTTTCAAGTAAATTGAATTAGATTTTACTTGAAAATTTATCAAGACGAAATCATTTATAACAGAAAACATATGAGTACAGGTGAAATTTATTCTTTAAGCACACTAGTCACTCGAAACTATAGACCCCAAATAGATGAGACATTTTGGAAAGGGTACTTACTGGATTATTAGTGTTCCTTTCCTCTTCATTAGGGACATATTTCATAGCCACGAATTCAGGAGGATTAGTATGACTAGAATGAGCATAGGTATGAGAATTATCTGCAGAACCAATGGGCTTGTTTTCTCTTGCAATTGTAGCAGAAGTATTAACACCTCTCCCAAATAAACGACTATCAGTAAAAGCCTTTGAAGAAGACAAAAATGTACCCTTCATTCGATCAAAGTACCTACCACCAGATTTTGTACCGTTACTGGTGACATTATTTTCTAAACCATGTCCATGTCTCCTTTCCATGTTGGGGACCCTTAAATTATCAGGTGCGTGCCTCTCCTGTTCCAGATGATCACTCTTATAAAGCCCACGCTTCTGCTCGGTTTCCTTTCTTGTTCTCTTGTCAACCTCTTCACCATCAGAATTGCTCTTACTTGAGGCCCTATCTCTCTCTTTTCTTCTCTCCTGACGCTTCTTTTCTGCCTCCTTAGTGTCCTTCTCCTTAGCAGCCACTGATAATTTGCTGCATTTCTCGGCCTCAAGTATCTCATCTCTCAGCCTTCTCCGTTCCTCTACTAGTCTTGCTACTTCCTCTCTTTGTTTTCTCTCTTCCTCCTCTGAATGCTCCTTCTCTAGCCTAGCTTGTCTTTTCTCCTCTGCTTTTCTACGTGCCTTTTCTACCCTACTTTCATGACAGCTTGTCCCGTTCTCACCCTGCCTAGCCAACATCCGCCTCTGCTCAGGGTCAAGTGATGAATCACCAACTGATGAGCTAAATCTAAATATCTTTCTCCAAAGCCACAAAATGCTCATGAAAAAAGAAGTCAGCAACCTGCAAGCAAAAACAACACCACCAGAATATGATTTCTCCACCAAACAATTTTCATCTCCTTCAAACGTATCGCCACTATTATTCCGCCAATAGCTTGACCCGCTAGTCCATGTGCTGTTGTCAGACCACTCTTGCCTGTGCAAATATCCATTCTCACTCCATCCCTTCCCATTCAACATCTTTCCACCTCTTCCAACAAGATCCTTCAAAATCCCTGAACCAGAAATCTCTAATCCGGAAGACAAGGCCATGTCTAAAACAGGCCGTTTAGATACATGTCCACAATACGAACACATAAATTTGCCACCACCAGGATTTTGGTCCCTGTAAGGATTTGAGCAGTTCCGACAACGCCTTGTGGCATTTTTCTTCAACTTTTGCAATTCAATAGCTTCTAATCTTTCTCTCTCCCTAAGTTGGGCATTTCTACGTACCCGCCAAGTAGAGAGCTGAGGCATCAAAACCTCGTACCAGAACAAAGTAACCAAGAGCACAAATACACAAGCAAGCCTGGGAGAAGTAATCTCAAAACGAAAAGCTGGTGGAAGAAGCTGAGAGAGAGCCCATAGTCCAATCAAAGGTATGACAAACCAAGGTAGCATCGTTGCAACCTGACGAGACCACTTTTGTATACCGCACAATATACACATTATCCTCCAAAAGCCAACACCTTTTCTTCTTCTTATTAGACCCAATAGATGGAAGAACCCTAATGACTTAGAGAAATTTCAACCGAGGGGATGATTGTAGTCACAACAGAAAACCCAAACCCTAATCTTATTTTAAGGTTATACACCATCGAAGTAAACAAGTCTCTAGCTCGAAGCAACTGTAGTTAAAGATTGTTATAGCAACATACCTATGTAGCAACAGCAATGGAATCAAATTAGACGAACCACAACGTTCTACAAATAGAAATCGATGAACCCTTGTACGCAGAGTTCGGATTGATTTGTTGTGCAATGTGAATCAATCGAGAGATTGTAAGAGGAGACTTACCGATAGAGAGGCCATTGAACAAAGCATCAGCCAAAAAGAGAAGAGCTTTGAAATTGGGGATGAAATATGTTCAAAGGAGCTTCCTGATTCGGATCGTATTCGGGTTGAATCACGTAGTCTCGTGGCTTTTCGTTCGAATCCTGCCAACGAAGAAACCGTAAACGCGAAAGATTTGAGAAGAAGATGAAGAAGAAAACAAACGAAAGAAAATGTTACAAGGCTAAACCGGAACTAAAGGAACGAACCGGGTGGGTACTCGGGTCAAGTGAGCGCCTCTTAAACGCCCCACCCATATATCCAACGGTTTGTTGGGTGAAAATTGCATAAGTATATAATGGACTAATAATGGACATTTATATCAAAGAAATGTTCAAATGACATATAAAACATTTTAATTTTTTTTTTTTTTAAAGTTATTTTATAACATAGTTTGGTAAAAGCTATTTGAAGTTTAAGCATTGATAAAGATTTGTATAGCACATTGCACATATATCCAATCATGCAATATTTACCAAATTGGTGAAATTATTTTCTTGGATATGTTTTGTACATCTTCACAAAAGTTTTGGAAAAAATAATAAAATGAAGTAAGAAGTTTCTTGCAATTTTATTTTCTTATATATTTTTACCTCATTTAAACACACATATTACTCAAAATCTGACCCTATTTATAATGTAAAAACCCAAAACAATGCATGTGATCTTTCGTCTGTGGCATGTACTTCGTGCTGGTTGGTCGTCAAAGGTGGTTGCACGGAGACTTATTATATAACATCTTCTTTCGACTCATTATTATGCAACTCCTAGGCTCCTAGCTAGTAGCCTAGTAGCTAGGTTGTCTCTCTTATGTTGTTTTCACGGATGATATATGTTGTATTACATTGAAAATGGAATAAGAGCGATGCAGTAATTAATAATAAATTAATTTTAAACAAATTCTTGCTAAACATTTTGTGTTGGAATCTTGCATGATGTACAACATGTATAGCAATATTTTGCATGTATAAAGTGTATAGCAATATTTTGCATGATCAATCAGGAATATACAATTCACAAGTAGAATAAACATTAGAGTGACCCAAAAAACCAGAAAGAGATGAGAAAAAGTGTGAACAAAAGAAACGATCCAAGACCAAAGCTGTCTGAGTCAGTAGAAGTCGTGGAAGCCGGAGATGGTAAAAGAAGAAGAGAAGGGATCCATGGATAGATCCAAGAAGAAGATAAGACATGGAGAAGCAAAAGGAGAAGCAAGAGAAAGATTCCTACAATGAACGTTCCGGTTTGTAAGATTGGTAATACAACATCTTCTAATAGTGAGACAAGGTACGAGCCGCATAGGAACCATCCGAAGAGTACCACAAGCACAAGTGGAACTATTGGCGATGGCCCTTTGCTCTCCATATATTTTGCTCAAGTTGTGATCAAGTTTTTAAATACATGATTTGTTTTGGATGCATGCGGTTAGATAACCTAATTAACGCAAATTTCCTTTGTATATAGCCTTTATAATTTGTTCTTATTATATATGATCAACTATAATTAACACTTTTTGATAGATGATATCATCTTATGGTTAAATAAAAGTAAATCTTTATAGTTTTCGACGAATGGTTATACCAATCTAAGAACATTTTCGTTTGTAAATTTGTTCAACTGCCTCTACGTTTGATACGAGAAGATAAACAACTTTCGTATCAAGATTAGAAAAATCCTTAATTCCTATGATTATTTGAATATTAAGTTACCACTGTAATGGAAAATGCATAAAATGTAATCTAAATTGTCTCTTTAACACAGGGAAGAAGCTACCTTCGTACTTGAAATCGAATTCGAGCGGTTTTGCATCGCTTTCAAATCGAGATAGAGCTAAAAAGGTAACACTTCCCTAAGAATATCATATATACAAAGCACTCTAAACAATTATTTCATATAGTATCATCAAATCAAAATGCTAGTACCAATATGAAGATCTGTCTTTATCATGAAAGAGTCACAAATAGGCTCTCTCATCATACTATTTTCAACATCGTCGAATGAAATCAGTGGACGACGGTTGAGGTTGTAGCTCGTTTGTGTTCGGGTCAAAGCCACGCCCACGACGCTTGTTGATCAACTCCATGAGCGATCGGTGTAGCACCTGTGTTCTCGTGTCCACCAGCGATCTCATTTTCTGTTGTAGCCTTACTCGTCTCCGTTGTTGCTGATTTTGATCATCATCAATGGCAGGTGAGTAGTGGTATGTTGAAGAATTCAGCAACCTGTTAGAGCTTCTATTGCCATCATCCATATCTGGGATCACATCGTTACTAGAATCGTCATTGTTCTCTCTAACTGCTACAGGAGAGTCGTGAGAGGAAGAAGCAGAGGAGAAAAGGCGCGTTCTTCCCTCTGTGTCGCCATTGTCCTCATCATCTTCATGACCAAAGCTTTCGTGCCGGATAGAAGAGTCATTGGCCCTCCAGTTGGGGACGAGCAAAGATATCTCATTTTCTATCATTGCAGCGATCTCCAAAGGATCCCAATCAGTGATCTCAAGCTCCTTCACCATCTCCAAAGCTACTTCTAGAGGTGTGTCACTTAAAATGTTGAACGGGAACTGAATGTTCCTCATGTGACCTGTGCCACAGCCAAACAGATTCATAAAAACATTTTCCATTGGTGATTCTTCTAACAAAGTTTTACAAAAATCAGAAGCTAAGGTTACAATCGTCCATTTCTATCTTATGATGAATAGCTAATACTAAAGGTGCTACAAATCCTGTAGCCCGGTTCAGCTGAGCAAGTTTCTAGCAACGCAACAAATTTCATGTTCCAATCAAACCAGGCAAGACATTTGTAGTAAGTAGAACTTTAACTTACCATCGCCATCTAGAATCTGTACTTGAAGGAAGATGGTGTGGTCTTCTGAGTTCATCTTTCCTGTTATTGACATATCTGTTGTTCTAGTTGGATCAGTCGTTGACGGCAGATGCTCTACCACCGTTCCATTTGCAGCCAAATTCTGGATTGCCAATTGTTGCGGCAATCTAAAAAGAGGCGCCAAATCTCTCTCATCAGTTGCGGCAAGGAATGGGTCCGCTAAGAGCTCCTTTGCAGGCAATCTTCTTGACACAGTTTCCAAGCATTTACCAACAAAACGTTGGGCCTCCGTGTGTTGGATTAGATGGAATGAGTCAGGCAACTTCCCCTGAATCAAATCCGCATCAAAGAAGTTAATATATCAAAATATTTTCTGAGAAGAAAATGATGATTGATATGAGCCTCAGGCCATTAGCTTACCGATGTAACTTTCTTGTATATTTGGGCAGGGTTGGTGCATTCACTATAAGGATACTCACCGGTAAGCATCTCTAGGACACACATACCAAACGAATAAATGTCTACAAGCTCGTTGTAATCTTCTTCATATAGCTCTGGTGCCATAAATTCAGGCGTTCCTAATGGTATATGCAAGCAAAAGGCAAAGATTAATTATGGAACTCACAAAACTCTATTCAAAAACATAGAGAAAGACATAGAATACCTATGACGCTGTGCGCATTCTGTGATCCACGAAGAATTGCAGCTAAGCCCAGGTCACCAATCTTAACTTGCCCAAGGTGTCCATTAACGAAGATATTATCGCATTTGAGGTCTCTGTGAATGACAGGAGGATCATGTCCATGGAGATAAGCAAGACCATTCAAGATCTGACGTGCCCAGCTCTTGATTGCCCGGATATCAACCTTTTGATACTTCCTTCTATACCTGCAGATGTAAGACACACACAACAAGCTTCTCTCTTTAAGGAATTCTGCACAAGCATAAGATTATATTGTTGTTTAACACACACTGTAGGGGATTCTCATTACTCTCTAAGGGTGCCTGATGTAAACAGCTCAGTAATGAAGTTGAATGTTCTGCGGTTGACATCGATCCAAGACGTGCAGTAACGAATAATGGATTCGTGATTGAGATTCTTGAGGAGATGAACCTCAGAGTAGAGGCGTTGTAAAGGCTCAGGTGATCGGAAAACCTCATTGAGCTTAACTTGATTCCAAGCAACTTCCATTCCTAAAACCTGGTCAAATGCTTTATAAACCGTCTTCATCGCCCCTTTGCCAAGTACTTCTCTGAACTGAAATCAACCCAAAGTTCGAGAGCAAACCCAGTAATCAAAAACAAATCAACTCTAGAAAATGCAAAGAGAGGAGAAGCTACGATCAAAGCAAATGTCCAGCAACTAGAAGCAAGTATATTACCAAGCCAAAGAACAACACCAATGGAAGAGATAGTGCCAAAGTTATGCAAAAGATAATCGAAAGAGAGAGAGCCAAAAAGTAATCAAATTTGGGGATTGATCAAAATAGCAATCAGCTAAGAGAAAGAGAGTAAGCTTACACGTCCGTAGCGACCAGAAGGATCTGTCTCAACGTAAGCGATCGAATCATCGGAAGCAGAAGAAATCTCCATATACATGACTCCGTACCGGATCTATCAGAATCTCAAAAGTTATACAAAAAAAAAATCGAAAATTTGGGGGAAAAAACAAGATGGCGATGCAGAGAGAAGAGGTGTGCTAGAAAATCTGGAGTTTTCGTTCGTGATTCTCGTATAAGAAAACGCGGAAGAGCAACCAAAAGAAGAGTAAGGAGTAATCGAAAGAGAGGAAAAGAGAAGCCATTTGAAAAACAAGACCTTGTTGGCGTAATTTGTATTCGTCTTGCTCTTTCGCAATCATCTGTCTTCTTCCCTTACGGACCTTCATTCAACAACAACAACAACAAAAAAGCAGACCCAGAACCCAAAAAAAAAGAAAAAAAAGGAGAAGTTTGGTGGGAAAAGTTAAAGATAGAAGAAGAATATGTGGTTGCAGCCCATCAAAGTGGGGAAAAAGTTATTGAATACAACAAAAGGAAGAGAATTTGAAAGAGAAGAAGATAGAGAGCAATTTACACAATTCTGTATTTGAAAAACCTATTGCCACGCTTTGGATTCACCATCGATGATGATTCTGATTCCCAAAAAAGCTCTACTTTTTCCTTCTTCTTTGTTCTTGTGCTCTTTATTGATGATGGTTTGTCAAACGAGATTTGATTAACGTTAAGTATGTCGATATGTAAGAGTAATGTATGTAACCGATGATTGCGTGACTTTGACACCATTACCCTTTTATTTGACTATTTCCCCTCCCCACAATTTTTGTTTTTCTTATTACAATATTCGAATTCAATGTTTTTGAAAGTGATTTGCAGAATCCAGCACTGATTGAGAGAATAATAAACTTGTCACATTGGGTTCAACTAAATCTATACATAGACCAAAACAAAACATAAGGAATTCAGTGATGATTTTCACAATGAATGATTTATCATTTTGATTGTTACCAATCACAAAAGCGGAAAAAATAGCGATATTATACTTCTGCTCACCCTAAAAAAATCTTACGATTTGATGTCAACAATTGGACCTTACCATTTTGATAGTTACCAATCACAAAAACTGAACGCATTAGCCATATTAAAAGCTGTTATTTATTTTTTTTTAAAACTCTTTACTATTTCATGCACTTTTCAACTAATGACATATTTTACTAAAAGAAGACATGATATGGAATCAACTTATAATGACCAAAACCTTGTTACTTTTTTTTTTATCATCCATTAGGAAGAAGAATCAAGAAACAAGAAGGAGAATTACCAAGATAGAATAGAGACTGAGAGAAAAAAAAAAACATCCTATAATACACTCAGCAAACCTGTCTAAGTAGAAAATACAAAGCTCTGCAAAGGTTTTGTCCAGAGAGTTTGATAAAGATACATATAAATTATTCTATAGCACCAGAGATAACATACAAGAAAGAACCACAGCCCAAAACATATCAGCTCCATTCTTCTTCTTTTTTTTTTTTTTGCGCTTGCAGGAGGTAAAAACAAATAACTTAGGAGACAAACCAAGTTAGAAAACTATACCTGTTCCTATAACGGTCTAGAGAGCATGCATTTGTAATTCAGGCCAGAGCTACAAAGGAGGGAACTCATCATCATCCGTCAAATGGTATGACTGTGTAGGTGTTACCCTACATGTACATCACTACAGTGAATTAGATAGTGGCTTTGGTGATCCATGGTAATAATTCAGTGAAGACAATATGTTTTTAAGGGTAAGAGATATATGCTGTACCGTTCTTCCTGTGTTGAGGAGGGTCTAGGTTTTGGACGATGTGGCCGATTATGATGACCTTCAATGCTATCTCTTGGCTTGCTGTCCTCAGGAGGGGAGAGTACTTCCACTGGTAGAGGCTCTGTAGGCCTAAAGTCTGGAGCCTTTTCATATGGATGATTTGTAGAGCCATTGGTATCAGGAAAGCTATCAAGTGAATCAGTGTGACTCATATCGCATGAACCATTTGTTTGGTTGGGATAATGAAGCTGTCTCTCACGGGTGTTTCTGTCAGGAAAATTCATTTCTGAGTGCGCTTGTGACATGCTTCGGCCATTGTTACGCGGCGACCTAGCTTGGTGTGAGTTCCTTCCTCTTGGGGAGAACGGTCTATCCCTGTAATGGTTCTGCATAAAGGAGACGTTAGAAGCTTGGCCATTTACGGAGTGTCTGTAAGAGATGTTAGAGAGGCAAATAAGTAATTACCGCATTGGGGAAGTATGTTCCAGTTCCTCGTGGCTTAGGTAATTCCTCGATACCAAAACCAGGACCTGGAATCATCTGAGGGTTCACATGAAAGAAAACCTGTCTCGGAACAACTCCATTTGCATTTACTGGAGTGGGCGCATTTCGTCTGAATGGCAGAGCATGCCGCATTACTTCCCATGAATTGTTGTTCGGCAGCTGAGGCAGCCCAGGAGGTGATAGTGGAGACATAGGACCATTTTGGACATAATCAAACCACCAGCGACCAAATCGCAAACTGTTAAGCTGACTCTCGTAATCGCCTGAGAGGTCAGACAGCATATTCGGAGTGCCAGAAACACAATGACCTGAGTAGTGGAGATGCATGTCCTCCTGTGGCCAAGGTACTGCACTTGCGAATGGCAGGTCTTCATAACCAACATGCTCATTCTCATTCTCATTAATATGTATATCTTTAACTCTTCTGGAACCAGTATGCCAGGAATTCTCTTGCTGTTTCCCCACCCCGTTTCCATTTAAAACTTCTCCATTTCTCATCTGATTAAAAGAATGATGCTTACCATTCAAAGGAGAGTCACTTTCCTTATCACTAAGGCACGGAGATTTCATTGCATCATCGGAAATCTCTAACTTTTGGATCCTCAAAGTAGCCAAGTCTTTTGCGTCTCCCGAAAATCGTTCCTCTGAAACCGAAGGCACTGTTTCACCAGGTGATCCACTTAAATCAGGCCCAGTTGTACTCGGTATACTTACTCCTGCATCCAACGAGTCTTCTTGGTCATGTCTACCATTTCCAGTAGCACCAGACGAACTGGAGGATTCTGATTCATTAACCACTTGGCCTTCTTGGAAATGGTTGGAAGCTGGCAATATGGCATTGTACCTGTTGTACCTTAAAAATGGAATAGCATCATGGACATCGGGCCTCTGGCCACTCCCATGCCTGAGTAGCATGTTAGAGAAGAACTTACGAAGCTCAGAACTTATGGCTTCATCTGACTGCAAAAAAAGTTGCCCAAGCTTCCGAGCACCATATGTGAATGCACTTCGTATACGATAAAAGTTACCTGTGTAAGAAGAAAGTAAAATCCATAGTCTTTAAAAATTTACCAATAAAGAGAGTCATCTAGACCATAAAATTCACGGGATTACCAGAGCAAACTAAAATTTAGAGGTTTTTTTATCTCATGTTGATACATTTCTTCATTTCCAGGGTGAAAATACATACCAGAATATCACAATCTTTATTTTAGCCTGCGCTTAAAACCTACATACCCTAGCCCAAGAATTTCAGGTAAACCCACCATAAATATTCTATAACGCTAATACTCTGGACAGGGACAGGTCAAAAGCTACTGTCTTAGGCCTCTTAAAGACTCAAACATCTAAATCCATAAAGAGAGAGATAGCAGTAGGACAATAAAAACTGTGATGGTTGAAGAAGGCAGTCAACCTTTGCTTACGCTGCGTCCAAGATTGTTAGTTTCTTTAAGCGGATCGACTATATTAAGATGCTTTGATTGAAACCCGCGTGGGTTTGTCTCAAATCCTCGTGATGGTACAGAGTACATCTCCAGACATTCCTTGAGGAACTCACTGGTCAGCAGAAGATCTTCCCCTCCATTTTCCGGAGTCTCAACTACAGAAATTAAAGAAAGAAATTGCAGATACTGAAATCGCAAAAAGAACTAAATTTTCTGTATACTAGAGGAAATCCTTACCAACAATATCTGGTAGAGAGGAAAGGCAGACAGGACCATTCAGGCTAATGCAATAGCTATCCCAGTCAAACTTGCTGAAGTAGTCCAAAAATTTGTATAGAACCTATGGGATAAAAAAAGTTAAGTGAATCAAGATGAGACTAAAACATGAAGCATCCCTCATAATTGCTGAAGACCCTTACTGCTAGTGGTCCATTCAATGATGAGTGGAACAGATGGAAGATATATAAGACCAATGTCTCCAAAGCATATGTTGATATTAATCCATGGAAAGCCCCGAGAATACGGCTCTCATAGTAGCACCAAGCTTTAATTAGTATGATACTTCGCTTAAAGAGATGGTCCTTTCCAATGAGGTGATCAATCTGCGTAATCATATAGTCAACGTCAATTTTCCAGAAGTAAATCTTTATCTTATACAAACGCGTACTTCGAAAATTGCTAATATGAATATTCTTCTAGATAAATGCGCCTCAAACATATTATTGCGTGTATGTGATATTGCAAACGATTTGCAATATTCAAGAAAATCTATTGAGTTACCAGAAACCCATCAGGCAGTTAGGTGGAACCAATGTCATTATGGCAGGTTAGTGACATTCAACTTCTGCTTTCATATACTATTAAACAGATAAACTAAGCCTAAACTGTATTTACCTTTTAAAAAAATTAGTCAAATTTGTTTGACACAGCATGGTCAATTGGTCATACTGAAGAGGACAGATTACCTTCTCGAGAAAGCAGAGGGTGCAAATCCCACCAATCTGATTGAAAGAGATATCAACCACGATGTTTTGCACCAGACATTTAACAAGCTTGACCTGCAAAAGAAAAGAAATTTAGGTACTTGAGGAGATAACAATCAAAATGATAAGCATGCATAAACACCATATACAAACTTGGAATACTCATTGGTCACTGCAGACTCTAGTTTCTGGAATTTGAATAACACAGAGATTATGTAAACAAACCTCAGCCCGTATTAACTGCACATCCTTAACCACAAATTGGGAGGACAAGTTATGCTCTTCCCTCTCAAGTACAGCAAAAACTTTGGCAGCCAGTTCTTCCTCATGATACAGCCCACCAAAAGCAGTGAGATCAATGTCTCCATCAGGAAGATACGTTTTCAATGGAACCGATCCAAAAGAATGTACCTGAAAGACACATACCAGTAGAAAAAATCACAACTTTGCAAACCACACTCATAGTCAATCAAAGTTATAAGCCGCAACATTGCAGAATCTCTGGTCAGTAATAGAAAAAAGGTCTGCTTTTTGCACACCACTTTCGAAATATAAAACAACAAGTAGATGACTTGAGATAATCTAACAAGAAAAGCCATCAACTTAAGAATAAAAAGACACAAGACAACATTAAAAAGCCATCAACTTGCATCAAGAGAACTCAATAAAATGCAGAACAACATCGCCGACTCAAGTAAAGTTCCAACATTTAAAGTTTTTATCCAAATGTTAATGCAAACAGAGAATGTTTTATTCAAATTTACCTCGCATCCAAGTGTCATTCTGATAAGTTTTTGAACATATAGAATCACATCTCTTCGTCGATCCTCGGAGACAAGAGTTGGATGAACCTGCTCTATAATTTCACGGGTTGCTTCCTCAACTCTCATCCACAACTCCGGCTGATTCAACGGAGACCGAGGCGGCGGAAGAAGCGGTGGTGATAATGAGGAAGAACTCTCTTCTTCCAAATCATCGAGATCCGCAGCCATGAAAAACAACAAAAACCTAAAAACTAACCAAAAAAATCGATTGATACAAGAACACACCGATTGATCAAACCAAGGAATCAGTTCGTTGTAAACTACGCCCAGGAAATTGAAAATCCGATTGAGTTCGAACAAAACAAGCGAGTACAAAGAATCGAGAGATGTCTCAGGGGAAGAAGAAGAAGAAAGATGAGTTTTTTCTTCTAGGTTTTGAAAGATCCCAAGTGATTACTGTTGAGGACCGATTTTGTGTTATTTGATTGTTCTTTCTTCTCTCTCTTTTTTGTTTTCACTGCATCGGAAAAAAAAAAAAAACAAATTTGTCTTAACTTTGTGTATGCAACTTGAAACCCTTTTAGATGTCGCTCTTTTTGTGTACCTTTTTATTTACCTTAACGATGCAGTATTTAGAAACAACGACCAGCATTAAATTCTTAAGACATCATTTGAAGTTTGATTAGAGTGACTTGGGAAGTTATTTGTTCAGAATTTTGATTTCACTATAGTTGGTTAAATTGTAAAGTTCAGATATTCTTCCATTAAGTTTTTATAGAGTTGTGATTCTTATGAATGTTTTAAGAGAAATGTCAAAGATTTTAATACATGTTTTCATGGTTTAGCTTTATCTTTTTTATCATTCAAAAAGTTAGAAACTTTTAACTTTTTTTTTCTATGACATACTAAATTCTCATGTACCTTAACAAATATAAATTTTTTTTTATGATTTAACTAACGCAGTCGCGCTTTTTTCTATTGAATAAGCTCGATTATCATAACTGATTATGCTTTTAAAAACGAAAAAGGTAACATTTGAGAATCATTGTCTTCAAAATCCTTTATTCGAGTTAAGTTATAAGGGGATCCAACTGTGTTTCACGTGTTCCAGAAATTTGATCACCTGTTATTCTCGAATATGATTTTGTTTTGACGTGGTATCCACATATAATGATATGGTTAGTAAAACAAAATAAATAACTCCAATAATTAGATAAATTAATAATTAATTTTGTTCTATAAAAGAATTTTAAATTGAAAACTCCAATTACAAAAATCTAGTAAACGTTTTGTTTTGGAAAAAAAAATATATAAAAATCTCTAATTTTAGTCCCGTTTTGAAAACAAAAATCAAAATCTTGTTATACACAGAACAAAACAATATAGAAAATCTGCAAAACAAAATCAAAATTTAAGAATTTTACATGGAATATTAAAAACTTATGTATAATATTTAAAGCAACAGATTTTACTGATGTGAATATAACAGTCCAAAAATGAACATCGTTATATCTTAAATATATATAACAAAACATATTTGTTTTAACATTTAGTCGTTATAACAACGACATTTCACCCCGAAACTATATTTTCATAATTTTTTGTGAATACTTTTCTATTTCGAAATATATAACACGGTCTTTTAAATCAAAATTAGGAAGCAATGTACTAATGTATTCTAATACTTTGTGTAAAATTTTCTTATCTAAAATCTCATAACACAATCCGTTTAGCTACAGATCAGATGGTCGTGTTTTTTTTTTTTTTTTTTGGTAATGATTTAAAACGAAATTATATACATCACTAAAATATGTTAAACCATGTCTCTTTTTTTTTGTTCTGATATAAGTTGATTTTTTGGTTTCGTCAATAATCAGTTACCAGGCCCTCCGACCAAAACAAATATCAGTTACTAGGCCCTATACCTGGTCAAAACTGAGTTGGAAACAATAAAGTTGGGCCTGATATTTTGGCCCAATAATAACACGGATGAGAGTTCTCAGTTCTCACATTTGACATCCTCCGCTTCAATTCTAAATCTCCCGGCGAAGAAAATTACCGGCAAATTTCACGGAGAAACCTCGCCAACGAAGCGGAGTTATGGCGGG